>NC_073302.1:119644638-119958804 GCF_027595985.1 Sorex araneus | reverse complement strand
CACCCCAGGGAAGTCCTGCATGGGGCTGTCAGAAAATAAATAGCTCTTCTCTCACAGTGAGTCTAAACGGGGCTAACTCAGGAGAAAGTGAACTCCTTGTGGGGCGGGGGGGGGGGGGGCAATATAATCATTTTGGTTAGCATGAATCCACCGTCATGATGATATCATGCTTGGTAATTCTTTTCCTCCTTGAAGCTGTTCTCTACACGATTGCATTTCCATGTCTTTAATTATTTTGGGAGGTGCCAGGAAGGAAACCCAAAGCTCCGAGCATGGGAAACCAGAGCTCTATCCTTTGCTTTTATGGCTCCGAAAGGGAGGGTGTACTGAGGGTAGAATTGATCGGTTGGAGACCTCACCAGGGGCAGACAGAGGGGCAGAGACTAGTTAGAGTGAAGAAAGGAGGCATTTATTGGGGTGCACTCCCCAGCGGGACCCCAGGGACCTCTGTGGAGGTTAGGGCAAGGTGGTGCCCCGGGAAAGAATAAGGGGGCTCTTAGCTGTGGACTGGTGGGAGCCAGGCACTCGGTCTGGCCTTCTCTTATCTGGAGGGGATGGATGTGAGCAAGCATGGGAGTGGCCTGGTGGCGTCCTGTCACTGGTGGGTCGTAAGTCCTGTCCTCCGCACTGGGGGGCAGGGTGATCTTTGATTCTGGTACTCTGTTATCTTATCAGCCGGTCGCCATTTGGTCTGTGCAAACCTTACAAAAATCACCTGCATTTTACAGATGGGTAAGTTGAGGCACTGAAGAGCCAAGTGGTCTAATGAGGAGGTGTGGCCTCAGAGGTTCAATCTGTCCGCTACCAAAGGAACAGAGTGGCTGACCATCACTTGCATTTGAGTGCTAGAACTTGGGGGTGGGGTGGGAGGAACAATGTCTGGGTACATTTGTTCCAGTCCCCCTTAACGATGGGCAACTGATGATTGCCCTCCTGTGACACCTGTGACACCCCAGAACCTGAGGCCCACCCCTGGCCCACAGCCCTGCATGGCATCCTCAGGCTTCCTCATCTCCGGGGGCCCAGTGAGAACTCAGGGGTATAGCCTCAAGTTTGATCCTCAATGTCACCCCACACCCATAGGGCATGATCCCAGAGCCCCTCAGACAGCCTGGAGCAGGTGAGGCTGTCTGGAGACCCGCCCACTTCCCCTCCCCCATCACATGCTGGAAGCTCTTCCCACAGCTGCTAAGCTCTGACTCTCCCACCAGAGTCTTAATTTGGGGGTGGGGAGGGGGCCAGATCCAGTGGCTCTCAGGGCTTACCCCGACTCTGTTCTCAGGAGTGACTTCTGGTTCCGCTTAGGGAATCTGCTTTAGGTTTAACCTGCATTAGGGGGCTCAAGGGGCTAGATGTGGTGTCCAGGGTCAAACCCGGGCTGGCTGCATCCAAGGGAAGCGCCTTTCCCCCTGTTCTGTCTCTCCAGCTTTGGCCACCCAGGTAAATGCAGATAACTGGATGTGAGTTTGGAGGAGCCGGGGCTTTGCTGGGATTGCTGTGAGGTACGGCATGGCTACTCTGAACTTAAACTACAGAAATCCCTGACCTTTCAAAGATCTATGATATGGGAACCTGCATTTTACCAAGAGCTCTAGGATACTCAAAGGCTAGAATATACCAGACTGTCCAGGGTTCATATTTTCTCCTGGAAAAATAAGCCCTAAATAAATCAAATGGTAACCTCTAAGACAACTTTTTCTCCTTCCTTCCTTCCTTCCTTCCTTCCTTCCTTCCTTCCTTCCTTCCTTCCTTCCTTCCTTCCTTCCTTCCTTCCTTCCTTCCTTCCTTCCTTCCTTCCTTCCTTCCTTCCTTCCTTCCTTCCCCTCCTCTTTCTTCCCCTCAGTTTTTCTTCTCTCTCTGTTGCTATCATCTTGAACTACAGGCCTTTCTGGCTCTCTGATAGCCTCAAAATCTTTAAAAAATATTAATAAAATTTAATAAAGTTTTTAAAATATGGGATTACAAAGGAAATAAATTACGTTGAAATACAAAATTCTAAACATTTAAAAATTCTACAACTTTCAAATGTTTAGAACCATACACATTGCACTATAGCCTATGCACTGCTATATTAAGACAGTAAGATCTAGCAACAACTTTATTTACTGACCTATCCTCAATGTAGTTAAGGGGACTGTTAATTCCAATGATGACCTCTAATGTGTATCTAATGTGTATCTTTGTCAGCTGGGACAGAGAGCTGACCTTGGAACAAGGTGGGGTCAGGGGTGCTGACCCTTTCCTGTAAATTTGATTTCCTCCCCCCAAAACCCTTGACTATTACAGAATAGTCTGCTGTTGACCACAGCCTTAGCAGCAAAGTAAATAATTGGTTAACACCTAATTTATGTTATATGAACTGATGCTATGATATACATGCATATTACATGCATAGTATTACAGCAAAGCAGGATAGTGAAAAAAAAAAAGTTAAGAAAATCATTCACGTGGCCAACCCGTGTTCGATTCCTCCGCCTCTCTCGGAGAGCCCAGCAAGCTACCGAGAGTATGGAGCCCGCACGGCAGAGCCTGGCAAGTTACCCGTGCGTACTGGATATGCCAAAAACAGTAACAATAAATCTCTCAATGAGAGATGTGACTGGTGCCCGCTCAAACAAATCGTTGAGCAACGGGATGACAGTGACAGTGATAATAGGGCTAGAATGATCATACAGCAGGTAAGGCACTTGCCTTGCACATGTCCAATCTGCATTCAATCCTCGGCAACACATATGGTTCCCCCAGCCTCCGTCAGGGGTGATCCGTGAGCACAGAGCCACGAGCAAACCTCTGAGCACTGCCCAAGTGTGGCCCCCCCAATACATGCACACACACACACAAATAAAACAAAAAGAAAATCACAAGAGAAAAGATGTTCACAGTCCATATTTATCGATACTATCGGTTTTTGTCATCTGCTTACAGAAAAGTGGCCCGTGCAGCTCACAGCGGGGCGTCCCTAAACTCTCCCGTCTCCATCAGAGGTTTACCTCCCCAGGCATAACAAGGTGGAGGCCCGCAGGTCTCCCACCATCGCTGAAAGAAGAGGAACGTTCGGGCTTAAGTTAGTGGCAAATATTTGAGTCCTTTCCCTTTCAGCTTCTCTGCACCCCAGTTTATAAAACTAAGGGTACCCGGAGATGGTGTTGGGGGACCCTGTGAGAGGCTCCGCGTGTTCCAGACTGTGTCCCAGGCTGTTGGCGACTCTTTCCCCCCAAACAATATCTCACTATTTTAAAAACATTGCTGCCTTCTGCTGTTCATGCTATTTTATTTTTTAAATTTCTATGAAAGCCTTATATTTCACAAAGAAACTCATAGTTGGGTGTTAGACATACCGTGTTCCAGCACAATCCCACCACCAGTGTCTTCTTCCCGCCACCGGGTTCCCGGGTTCCCTCCCAGCCACCCCGTCCCCAGCCTGCCTCCTTGACAGGCACATTTGTAAGTTGGGTTGTTGGCGTCTGCACGTCTGTTTTCACTGCTGCTGATGGTGGTTCGGATGTCTAGTTAAAACACTCCTTTACACACCGGTGCTCTTGGATTCCCCGGACTCCTGCCCCTGCCCTGTTGATGACTGTCCATCTCTTCTTGCCCCCCTTGATTTCTTTCCTCCTTTGTTTTTCTCCTCCCCAGACTCTGGGGAACATCTCCCTATTCATAGGATCTGTGAACTCAATATTATTATTATCATCATCATCATTTTGGGTGGTGCCTTGAGCCATATCCTCGCCCTTCCTCGCCCTTCCCTTCACTGCTGACGTTCGGGGCTGCCCCCTCCTGGTCATGGTGCTCGGGTGGAGGGGGGCTCACTGTGTGTGTGGGGGGGGGGAATGCTCACAGCGCTGGCCCCTGAGGTTCCCCCAGTTGCGGTACTTGGACATACTCACTGGGTGAGCACTCTGATCACTCGGGAAATGAAACCCACCCAGGTACATGTGTGACGCTCACAGGAGTGCTCACCAGCGCTCAATAACTTCCTTGTTCCGGGGCCCACCCTTTAGTTCTCTTTAGCTCTGGTGTTTGCCAGGGCCTGCACCCCAACTTTTTTGGGTGGGGGAAAACATACCTGGCATTGTTCAGGGGCTCTCCTAGTCCTATGCTCGGGGTCACTCTTGGCTGTGTGCGTGTGAGACTAAACACCTGACCCGTCCGCGTCATCTTTTTTGACTTCTGCCCTCCCCGCTAGTTTGGGGAGCTTGCACCAACTTAGCTGCCCTGTGGCTGGAAATCTCCGACATGATCGGTTGGTGCAGTTCCGGCTGCGGGGCTGCACAGAACGTGCTCGACGTGTGCAGGACCCCAGGATGATTGGAACTTGGGGACCACACGTTAGTATGCCAGGTGCTCTGACCACCCGTTCTGGTCCTCAGGGGCCCCGTGAGGTCCTGGCAGGGCAGAGGCAGTTGGTCAGCCACTTGTTGCTCTGACAGGTCCAGCCTCAGCCTGCCTGGCTTCGTCAGCGCCCGCCACACGGGTCCCTGGCACAGAAAGAAGCGCTTCAAAGCGGCCGAGAGCTTGGATCAATCCCCTTCGGTGGGGTCTCAGAGTTCCCAAGCAGCTGTGCCAGACGGTTCTGAACACAACTGCCCAGACTCATGAAAACGATCCCCGTTGCATCGGAAGCCGCCTCGTCCCGCTGGAGAGGGACCCCCATGCAAATGTGGGCTTGACAGAATGGAAATGCGTTCTGAAACGGGGCCCTGACACCAAGAGCGCACGTAAGCTCCTTTTAGGGGCCATTTTTCTTGCCAAGAATAAGGAACGCTTCCCACAGCCGTCGCAACTCTGCACTTCTCAGTTAGATCCGCTTTCAGGAGAAGCCCAAACCAATTTGTCTCTGAGTTTTAAACAGGCCCACCCAAGGCTCAGCAGGGGATGTTGCCCTCGCCCCCAACCAAGAGCCATGACGGCAAAACTACCAACACGTTGGCCTCAGCTGCGCTGCCACTGGGTTTGAAGTTCCCCAAAAAAGCCTCAGGAAGTCCCTTGAGCATGTGGGACACGCAGATGGACAAAGAGACACACAGACCTGCAAACTTCAGGGTTGTAGAGAAAGGTATCTCCTTCCCAGCAGCCCGGCCTGATGGAGGGTCATGAGTGGATTTCAACTCACAACCCTACTTCTTCATAAGCACGTGCATACGTGTGCACATGTACACATGGAAACACATGTAAGAATACACACGCAGACATGCACACACAAACAATTTAGCTTTGCTTTTTTTTGTTTGTTTGTTCATTTGCTTTTTGGGTCACACCTAGCAATGAGCGGAGCGATAGCATAGCGGGTAGGGAGTTTGCCTTATACGCGGCCGACCCAGGTTCAAATCCCAGCATCCCATATGGTCCCCTGAGCACCACCAGGAGTAATTCCTGAGTGAAGAGCCAGGAGTAACCCCTGTGCATTGCCAGTGTGACCCCAAAAGCAAAAAAAAAAAGAATAAAAGAATACTTTTTTTTTCAACTGGATTAGTAGGCATTGATGGACCTGATTCTTTTCTTCACTTCCCCCTTTGAATCTGGGTTTTGGGGTGTGTGTGTGTGTGTGTGTGTGTGTGTGTGTGTGTGTGTGTGTGTGTAGTGTGTGTGGGGAGTTAGAAGGGAAGGGGTTTGGCGCACACTCGGCTGTCCTCAGAGCTTACTCCTGGCTCTGTGCTCAGGGATGACTCCTGGCTGGACTCGGGGGACCATACATGATATCAGCCACATGCAAGACAGCCTTGGCCCCCATCTCTATGGTTCATTGCTTTTCTATTTTTAAAAAAAGTTTTTGCGAGACTGGAGCGATAGCACGGCGGGTAGGGTGTTTGCCTTGCATGCGGCCAACCCAGGTTCGATTCCCAGCATCCCATATGGTCCCCCGAGCACCACCAGGAGTAATTCCTGAGTATACAAGTCAGGAGTAACCCCTGCGCATCGCAGGTATGACTCAAAAAGCAAATAATAATAATAATAAAATAAAGAAAGAAAAAAGTTTTTGTGGGTCAGAGTGAGAGTAGGGTGGTAGGGCATTTGCCCTGCACACAGCTGACCTGAGTTCAATCCCATTTGGTCCCCTGACCGTGGAGCCAGGAGTAAACCCTGAGCATCTCTAAGTGCAGCCCCCAAAACAAACAAACAAAAAGGTTTTGTGAGAAGGGGATGAAGAGATAGTGCCATGTCCTTCCATGTTTCAGTCCATGGTACCTCAATCTGCTTCTGAGCCTGCCGGCAGGGATCCCTGAGCACAGAGCCAGGAGTAAGCCCTAAGCACCCCTAGTTGTGTGCCTCTCTTCTGCTCCCCTCCCCCCAAAAACCACCCAAATAAAATAAAAACTGTCATGGGGGCCCACACCCAGAGACCTCTTGTCTATACCAAGCAGTGCTGAGGACAGGTGGGCATGAGGTGCCAGGGGGCACGCCCAGCGCCAAGCACCTGCAGGCAGCCATCCTGAGCACCTCCTTTTTTAAAAAAAAACAAGAACCCTTTATTTTTTATTTATTTTTTTTTCTTTTTGAGTCACTCCTGGCGATGCACAGGAATTACCCCTGGCGGTGCTCAGGGGACCATATGGGATGCTGGGGATGGAACCCAGGTCGGCTGCATGCAAGGCAAACGCCCTACCTGCTGTGCTATCGCTCCAGCCCCTCCTGAGCACCTCCTTACCGAGGCCTGCTCACCTGGAAAAGATTCTTAACTTACACATCTTGAACATCCCGTGAACCTTCTCTAACCCGCCTGACCCGGGGGCTGGCAATCTAAGACAGGGTCAGTAAGAGAGCAAACAGGTTGCAGGCAGAGGAAGACTCACGGACGTTTCCTGTTAAGTTATAGTGGTACAAAAAGAATGAAAAAAAAAAAAAACAGTACATCCCCTTGCTCCAACATGGGGTCAGAGTACAGGGGTCAAGGCTCGCCCACCTTGCATGGGCAGACCCTGGTTTGACCCCTCCTGGCACCTTGGGGCTCCCCTCAGCATTGCTGGAATCAACCTCTGAGCTGAAAGCATAGCCGAGTGTGACCCCCACAAAGGTTAAATAAGTGAATAGGAGGTTGTGGGCTCAGTTTGGGGGTCGGGGCCGAGGACAGCGGCACAGCAACCTGCCTGTGTGCAGTCCTGGGATGAAGGCCCAGCTCGGCGCTAACAACAGCAATGGGAAGTGAAGCTTCACTGCCATGTGACCTAGAAAAAGGACTATGAAGTGTGACAAGTGTGACTCAGCCCTGACAGGGCTTAGGGATTTTTTTTTTTTTTGAGGGGAACACCCAATGGTTATTCCTGGTTCTGCACTTAGGGATCACTCTCGGCAGTCTTGAGACACCATATGAGACTCCAAGGATCAACCCCAGTTTTCCGGGTGCAAGGCAAACGCCCTTGCTGCTGTACTGTTGCTCTGGCCCCAAGGGCTTAGGTTTCAGGGTTAACCAGCGGGTGACTGCTAAAACAGATGGAGAACCCATACTAAAAAAGAGTTGACCCACTTTGTCACTAGAGCGACAATCCAGCAGGTAGGGTACTTGCCTTGCACGCTGCCAACCCAGGTTCAATTCCTAGCATCCCCGATGGTCCCCCGAGCACAGAGCCAGGAGTAACCCCTGAATATCACTGTGTGTGGCCCCAACACCCACCCCTGAAAAAAAGAATTAGACTCACAGTGGATTCTCTCCCGTGCACAGATTCCCAGGGCCACATGTGTGACTCAGCCACACAGACTTCAGAGATGACTCGGAAGGATTTCCTCAGCCAAGAGCCGGAAACAATCACCATCGCCTTCGTACACTTTTAGGAGGAAGCATTAAATGTTTGTTCCCGTAAAAAACCTCCCGAGGAAGGCCTGATGAGTTAGGGACAGAACGGCCAATGGCCCCATGCTGTGAGCACAGCAGAATATTCCACTACTGGGTCGTGCCACGGAACACACACACACACACACACACACACACAGCTGTCCCAGGGACAAGCCCCGGCTTCGCCGCCTTCCTCGTTATCCTTCTTTGACTCACTTGAGAAACACACGTCCAGCAAGTCCGAGCCTGCGGGGAGGATCGTGCCAAGGCGGCCGTTTGACAGATGGCAACTGCAGCCCGGGCCTCCTTGCCTGCGCCCTCCGAGGGCATTTCCTGTCTCTGCCTCCCTGCAGGTCTGGATCGCGCCCCTGCCCCAACGGTCCTTACGGCTGTTTCAATAAAAATACCTGAGATGTTTTCCAAAGCCAGCAGCTTCCCGCCAACCATCAGCCCCACGGGCAGCCGGCTGGGAACGTAAGTAAGCCCGTGTCGCAAGCGGAAGGCGCCAAGGTTGGAAGCTGGCAAGCGAAAGATGGAGTCCCTGGGTAGGCAACGCTCTCTCCTTGCTGCCGGAGCCGGGCCGTGGGAGAGAAAAGGAAGGTGCTCGTCCAAGGGTCCAAGGGGCAGGGACAGCAGCAGAAGGCAGAAGGCAGAAGGTGGCTGCGATCTCCTCAAGAACAGTGCCACCAGGCGGGGCCTCCTGCCTCACAGGTGTGGGGCCCAGAGTTGCATCCCTGGCACCGCCCCACGTGCCAAGTGGTAGCACCGATGTTGGGACCCTGGAGCCACATCTCCAGCGAGCACCCCAGGCAAGTGTTGCCGCTAGGGCAACAGCAAAAAAAGGTGAAAGGGGGCAAGAAAGGAAAAAATTAATGAATTGAAATCACTGTTAACACTGTCACTGTATCACTGTCATGCAGTTGTTCATCGATTTGCTCGAGCGGGCACCAGTAACATCTCCATTGTGAGACTTGTTATTGTCTTTTAGCATATTGGATACTCCACAGGTAGCTTGCCAGGCTCTGCCCTGAGGGTAGGATACTCTCAGTAGCTTGAGGGACGAAGGAATCAAACCCGGGTCGGCCGCGTGCAAGGCAAATGCCCTACTTGCTCTGCTAATTGAAAATTAACTTAAAAATTAATTAATTAATTATAAAAATTAATCCCTGAAGAATCCCAAGATCCTGGGCTTTCAAATGAAGGTCACCAGAGAGACAGCATAGCAGGTAGGCCATTGTTTGTACGCAGATGGCTTAGCTCTGATCCTCGGCATCCCAAATGGTCCCCTGAACACTGCCAGGAGTGAGTGACTCCTGAGTGCAGAGCCGGGAGTAAGCCCTGAGCATGGCCAGGTGTGGCCCCCGACAAAACAAAATCCCAAATGAAGATGATAGCACCATGCCCCTCCTGCCCTTCCATCCCTGGACTGGGCACTGGCACTGGGGTCCTGATTTGGAGGAGGAATCAGATCCCTCACCGAAGGCCCTTTTCTTGTGTGGGGGCGGAGAGGGAGGAGGGGGAGCCAAGAATTCTGCAGTTTTCCTTCAAAGTCCAGATCGTGGGGCAATGGGGCAGGGGAACGTGCGTAACAGCGGTGACCTATGCACCAGCCCTTACAGGGTACGCTGGCGGCCATGGCTTCGTCCCCTGAGCAGAGTCACTGAGACAGAGACTGCTTCTGTGTTTGTTTGGGGGCCACATCCAGGGGGTTCTCAGGGCTTGTACTCAGGGATCACTGCTGGCGGTGCCCGGGGGCCCGTGGATGGTGCCGGGCACTGAACCTGGCTTGGCTGCGTGCAAGGCCAGTGCCTTGACCTCCCCTGCAAACCTCCCTTTTACCAGACACCCGGGCCCTGAGTGAGATGCTGGACCCTCCACCCCCGCTGCTGCTGAGCGACTCGGCTATTGAGAATTGCTGGTGGCTGAGGCCTTGGCGCACCCGAGGCTGTGTCAGGCTGCCTCTGGGAGAAGAAGCGCTCAGAGACCGCGTGGCTCCGAGGGGAGACGTTCCTCTTGCTGCCCGTGGCATGAGGCAGCGCTGAGTCCCGAGATACGCATGGGACATCTCACGCCCTCGCCTGGCTCTCTGGGGACCCGAGGCTGCCCCCAGCCCCCTCACCGGGCCTGAGCACATGACACCCCTCCATCCCAGGGGCAGCTTAAGCGGTGCCCCTCGAGGTCCCTCACCCCCCACCCCGGCATGGCACGGCCAGGCCGGGGGCCCAGCTGGCTCGCAGCTGAGTTTGAACAGTTGCGCAAATCGGGCCTGTGACTGTCTCCAGCGCCGGTGCATACAGGAATAGCAGGTTACTTAAGCTCTAAATCCAGCGCCAACCTCCTTTCTAAATACAGACCAAGGTGCTGCCGGGCTGCCCTGGGAGATGAAAGGGCCCACCCTCGCCAGCTCTGACTGCACGGTGGCTGCCACCCCACTTTCCCAGCAGGAGACCCCCGTGGGGTGACTCCAGTGCACCTTCCCTCCCTCCCTCCCTCCCTCTCTCCCTCCATCTCTCCCTCCCCAGCTTCCGGGCGCCTGGCACGCCCCACCGGCTCCCCCCTCCGTCCCCACAGGGCCCCCGTTCCCACACACAAAGTGGGCAAAGAAAGGGCGTGGAAGACCACCGGGGTGACAACTACCACCTCACTCTCCTTCTTAAACTACATCTCCCCGAGAGAACCTTCCCGGGGCTCTGCTGTGGACAGGGCACGCCTCTAGGAGATTCAGGCTGGTCCCTCCAGCAGGACAGAAGCGGCGACAACGGAGCGATACTGTCGGGGGCAGGGGAGAGGCCCTCCTCCCCCCTCCCAGGGTCCCTCGCTCAGGGCCATGGGTGGCAAGCTTGTAGCAGCTTCCTCAGGGAGCCACAAAGAAACACTGTAGCAAAGGCAAGAACACTAAATGCAAAGTTCTCTCATGGCTTTATCTTCACAGGAAGCGTTTCCCCTCCCCTCCAAGCGGCAAGCCCTACAGCCACGATTGTAGAAGTCTGGGCAATCAGTGGACGGAGGAGAAAGCAGGAAGCTGAGTGCATTTGGGCCCCTCCACCCCCCCCACTCCCCAACTTTACTCCTACCCCCAAATCAATATCTTTTGGCAGGTGTCACAGTCAACAGGTGGGAAAGTTCCTGGCTGGTTCACCAATGAGGGCAGAGGGCAACAATCTCGAACCCTTGCCTAATTTGCCCGCCCATGCTTAGAGGAGACGGGCCAGAAAGCTCCAACGTCTGGAATCTGCTCTGTTGAAGACCGTCAGCCTAACACAGAGACCTAACATTTAGCACAGCCTAACATTTAGCACAGGAGAAAGCGGTTTACGAAATGAGGACCCCTTTCAGGAGCTGGCAAGGACCTGTGATGTCAGCCCCTGGATCACAGTACTCGTGAAGGTACTGAAATCCAGCGGTCTGGGGTGGGGGTGGGACAGGGTGGGGGGGGTGTTCTGGGGTGCAGCACCTGCCTTGCAGATCTGAGGCCTTGAGTTCAAGCCCCAGCACTGCTCAACATGACAAATGCCATCCCAGGGCCCCTGCCACTTGGGATTCCTGGAGTCACAAGTACGGGGGATGTCTGGAAGACCACCAGGTGCACGAGTCCCGGAAACCGCAACAGGAATAACGGCAGGGGAAGGAGGGACATTTTAAAGTTTGAAAACGAATGGGTGATGACTTTAAAGTCAGGGGTTGGCAAATGTTTTCTCGAAAGGGATCAGGTTGTAGCTGAGGTCTCACCGGCCATGTCAGTCAGCCTCTGTCCATATTCTCTCTCTCTCTCTCTCTCTCTCTCTTTTTTTTTTTTTGCTTTTTGGGTCACACCAGCGATGCACAGGGGTTACTCCTGGCTCTGCACTCAGGAATTACTCCTGGCGGTGCTCAGGAGACCATACAGGATGCTGGGAATCGAACCCGGGTTGGCCACGTGCAAGGCAAACGCCCTTCCTGCTGTGCTATTGCTTCAGCCCCTGTCCATATTCTCTCTTGAACTTTCTGGAACACAAAGCTGGGAGAGTGCTGGAAGGGCTGGAGACGCAGGGCCTTCAGGAGACCGCCCCAGGTTTGATCCCTGGCACCTCATGGTTCCCTAATCATTCCACGGGCAGTGCTCTACCCCAGAAATAAAATGCAGTGCACATTCTTTGCGTCCAAGCCCTGGCATGGCCCAAGGGCCTCGCTTTGCTGACCTCTGATAGCCAAGAAAACATATTCTGGGAAGGAAGCCTGTCTCCCAACCTAGCCTCATTCCCTGTAAATAGCGCCTGGCACAGGCCAGGGAGCAGCTTGGATACTGAAGGAGACCCACCCAACGGGGGGAAGCGGACCAAAAAAGTTGTGTGTGTGTGTGGGGGGGGGGGTGCTGGAGAGGGAGGGAGATGGAACCCCTGTTCCCATTTAAAAAAATAAAGCTGCAGCTTGGGAGGCGGAGGAAGCAAAGCACCCAGTGATAAGGGACAGGCTTGCCCGGACGGAGCCCAGTCCTCTCCCAGCCCTCCCTCCAGGCCCAACGTACAAAGGCACAGGCGCAGCCACCTGGGCCCGAGGACACGCAGCGGGTCTGCAGGGAGCGAAGCCGTCCCCTGCTCTTCCCTCGACACAGTTCTGCGGCCAGCGCAGCTTTCTCAAACATGCGAGTCCATGCCGGAGAGACAGGACACAGTTTCGGGGTGCGAGCTTTGCCCGTGGCTCATCCTAATTCCATCCCTGGCCCCGCAGAGAGTCCCCTAAGCACAGAGTCAGGAGCACCCCTGAGCATCGCCGAATGTAGCCCATCCCCCTCCCCCCTCTGGCTCCATTATTAAAAGCTCCCATGCAGGAGTACCCAGGCTGGTGTACTACGGGGCTGGAACCCAGCTGACCTAGTTCTGGCGCTCTGACACGCTCAGTGCACACACTTCCCCCTGCCTCTTGCCGGCTCAAGGCCACAGCACTCCTTCCACTGCACTGGGGTGGAAATCCATGTCAAACCCGCCTGACTCCCACAGAAGCATAGGCTACAAATGACCCCCCACCCCCTCCCCCACCCCTGGCCCCAGCCCGTGTGCATATTCACAAGCCCCAGCAGTCAGGATGCCCCAAGACTCAGGTCGAAGTCTAAGAGACGTGGTCGGGCTTTCTATAACTTATCTCACACAGGTGGCTGCACCCAACCGCAGCCGTCCCTTCCCTGTTCCTTCCACTTCTGAGTGAGGACCTGCCACGGTCACCATGTCCAGCCCCCTGCCCCAGGACGCCCCGGGCACTCGCGCTTCCCAACTGAGAAGCAGAGCAGATGCCGAGCAGCCCTCACCCAGAGAACATCAGCGCATCCAAGCGTCCCCTCCGGAGCCCCGTCCAGGTGGGTCCCGCAGCTGTCAGGCACCCAGCCCCCCTTTCTTCCGAATGCCAACCAGGAGCAAGTACCGCACCGGCTCCAAAAGATGAAAATACAGCCAAGGTCGAGCCCAGATCCCAGATTCTGCGGGGCGGACTTCAAAGCGCTCTGTTCTGAAACCAGGTTGGCGCTGCCTGAGCTGCCAGTGTGACACGGGCTTGAATGTTAAACGCCGAATGATTGTCTGTGGTTAGGGAGGAGAGAGAGAGAGGTGGGTCGAGGGAGGGAGGGCCCCAGACTCGAGCTGTCACTTATCTGGCCATCAAAGGAGTCAGAGAGAAACGTTCAAGCTGGGGCCGAGAGGGGCAGTGGGCAGACTCGGTCAGCTTCCGAGATCCGCACGATCGCCTACTCTTGCCTCTTGGCGACCCGAGTAAAGCTCGGGAAGACAGAGACACACAGCAGAAACGCTCTGGTCTCCGCTCCTACCTGTGTCAGGAGCAAGCCAGGTGAGTTTCCCGTGGTGCCGCATTGCCCGGGATCAGGACTGAATCCAGACTTGGCTGCTCTGCCTGTCATGCCTCGGACTCAGCGCCTCCGAAGCTCCGGCCACTCGCTGTCCCCTGGGTGAGCGCTGCCGGGCCAGGCTCCCGGCGCCTGCCCGCTCCCCGTGCTCCTCTGAGCTCTGAGTCTCTCTCCTCCTCCGCCCAGCTTCACCTCCCGTGCTCGGGGCCCCTCCCACGGCACTCGGATCATTTTTCATTTATGAGGGCGCGCAGCTGAATGGCGCTTGTTAGAGAACAGGCCAACCCCTGCCCCGCCGGCGTCTTGGAAGCAGGCTGCTCGTTCGTGGGAGCTTGCAGGGTCTGGGACACTGGGAGGCTCCAACCCCGGCAGAGGGGACAGGCTTCCTCCCGCAGCCTTCTGCAGACTGACTCTTGCCTGTCTCTGGAGGCACCCCTGGGAGGTTGGGGGGGGCACCTGACTCAGGCCGGTGGACCAAAGATTTGGGGCAGGAGGCGAGCTCTCAATAGATCAAGAAGGGGTTTTTGACCGTGCAGCCGCTAGTGCGGCCACTCGACCTCATATCTCTTCATTCTCAGCAATGGAAAACAAATTATCAAATGGTTCCTTTTCAGCAGGTCCGACTTTAGGGGGGAGAAACTCCAAACAATAATAGTGAGTTTTTTGTCGAAATATTGAATGCAATCAAAGTAAAGTGAAATTTATCAGTTACACAGGCGGGGTGGGGGGCTGGGGAGGTGGGGGGGAGGGAGGGAGGTATACTCTGATTCTTGGTGGTGGAATATGTGCACTGGTGAAGGGATGGGTGTTCGAGCATTGTATGACTGAGACTTAAACCTGAAAGCTTTGTAACTTTCCACACGGTGATTCAATAAAAGAATAACTTAATAATAAAAAAAGAAGTAACATATATATATATATATATATATATATATAAAAGGTTTTTTGTTTTGTTTGGGAACCACACCCGGAAGTAAGTGCTCAGGCGAACTCCTGGCTCTGCACTCAGGCATCACTCCTGGTGGTGCTCAGGGGAACCCCTACGGAATGCTGGGGATCAAACCCAGGTCAGCTGCACGCCAGGCAATCACCTGAGCAATGTATTATCCATCCAGCCCAAGAAGGATTTTTGTTGCTGTTGTTGGCTGGAGGGAGAGTCAAAGGGTTTAAGGACTTGTCTTTCAAACTGCTGACCCTCATTCAATCACCAGTGACAGTCCTGTTGTGCTGTTGTGGTCTCTGGGCAAGAGCAAGAAGAGCACTAAACTACCCGCAGGGAAAAAACAGAAAAGGTTCCTGCATCGGAGAGTAGGACAGTGGGTAAAGGCACTTCCTCTGCACATGACTGACCTCAGTCCGATCCCCAGTATCACACATGGTTGCAGAAGCACTGCCACGAGTGAACCCTGAGCACTGTTGAAGTTCTCTCCAATTCTCCCCCCACACACCAAGCAAAATCAAGAAGGGTCTTCCGAGTCCAGAACTGTTCACCCCGGGACCCCACACTTCACAATGAAATAGGTATTTTATTTGCATGTACAAAAGGCCAGTTTTTTTGTTTGTTTGTCTGTTTGTCTGGGGAGTGTGGGGCCATACCTGGCTTCCTCTTGGCTCTGTGCTCAGAGATTGCTTCTGGCAGGGCTGGGGCGAACCATATGTGAAGCCAGGAAATAAATTTGGCCTTGATCCCTTACCCAGCCTGACCTGCAAAAGGTCATTCCTTTTGCACCCAGATGGGAAAGCAAATGGGAACTTTAAGTGGATTTTGTAAGGAAGTCCTTGGGTGACCACAGGACCCCCCAAGCTACCTCTAATGTGCCCGATCCAGTAACGCATCTGTCCCTCTTCCGTCTCTGCTAAGAACTCTGTTAATATGACAGAGAGGGTTGGATTTCCTGGAAGATTTTATCAAGAGGTGGAACAGAAAGACACAGACTCCCCCAGGTAACACACACACACACACACACACACACACCCCGGGTGAATCCCACGGATTCACCTACTGGGGGAAACTGCCATATTTTTGTGGCTGGAGTAAAAGTGGTGTCAGGAGAGAGACAAAGGTCCCGAGAAGCCCAGCACTTCACAGCACACGAATCCGGAGACCAGCTTGGTGGTGCTTGGTCTGTCTGTGGCTGGGAACCATCTCCGGGGCCCCGCACGGGTAAGACAAAAGTGTGCCCCAGAGCAACAGCCCTGGTCCAGAACTTCTCCATTAAAATATAACTGTTGTGTGGGGCTGGAGCAATAGCACAGTGGGTAGGGTGTTTGCCTTGCACGCGGTCGACCCGGGTTCGATTCCCAGCATCCCATATGGTCCCCTGAGCACCACCAGGGGTAATTCCTGAGTGCAGAGCCAGGAGTAACCCCTGTGCATCGCCGAGTGTGACCCAAAAAGCAAAAACAAAAACAAATAAAATGTAACTGTTGTGGGGCTGAGACCAGGAGGTGCTCCGAGACCCCACAGAGCCGGGATCGAGCCCGGGACACGCGTCCTCTCACTGGCACCGCAGCCCTGGCTCATGCATGGAGAAACCCCACAGGGACGTTAGGGCTCGAGGCTCATGTTTGTCTTCGGTTAACAGATTCATGTAGAGTCCCATCCAACATCCACAACGTCATAAATACTGTTCCCAATCGCCACAGGAAGTCCCGCCCTCTTCAGAACTGACTTTTTACTTTCCATATATCAAAAAACCGAGGAGCTAGGATCCAGATTATATTTTCCAGGGTCGGGGATCAAACCCGGAGCCTTCCACACACAGACATATGCTTTGACCCCTGAGTCACACCCCCACACCCCAGAGTCCAGAGTTAAAGAGTGTCTGTGGTTTGTCTTTTCTTGATTAAATGCTTAAAATTTCTTCTACTGGGCCAGAGAGATCAAGAGGGGCATGGCACTTGCCTTACATGCAACCGAAATGGGTTTTATTCCTGGCATGGCATCCTATATGGTCCCCTCCTCGCCCCCGCCCCCCCCCCCCGCAAGATCTCTCAGTGCAGAGTCAGGAGTAAGCCCTGACAACTGTTTGTGGGGTCCCAAAAGAAACAAGCAAAATAAATAAAACTTCCTAAAAAATTTTTTTGATGCAGTTCCGAGCATGTCCCAAACAGGTCCTGGCCACTCTCCTACCTCCTAGAAACGAAAGATTTGCCTTTTACTGACAGACGAAACTGCAGGAGGAGCAGCTCTGGGTCTCAGGGCACGTCCAGGCTCTGGGATGTCTGTGTGGGTGACCGCCCAAGAATGACCGTCCCCCACTCTGGGCACTGCACGGACCCTTGCCCTTAAGGGGCAGTAAACATCTAGATCTTTGCTTAGGGGGTCTGGGGGCGAGTCCCAGGGATGCTTGCCGGGAACTGGCAATTCAGTGTGAGGGTCTAAGGCTCCTCGCTCTGGGGGCCTCTGGGGCCACATTGCTGAGGCTCAGGGGACCATGTGGTGCCACGGATCAAAGTCCCCTATACCAGCTCCCTGGTCCCTAATTGATTGTGGCTTTATTTCGTTTGTTTTTGTGCCATACCCAGCAGTGCTAACGGCCTCCTCCTGACTCAGTGCTCAGGGGTCACTCCTGCTGGGGCTAAGGGGACCATCTGCCATGCTGGGGATCAAACTGGGGTCGGCCACATGCAAGGCGCTTTGCCTTAACCCCTGTACTGTCTCTCCTGCCCCTCCCCGAACTGCTTTTGTAAGAAGCAGGGGTACAGGGTGGCGGAGATAGATCAAAGGACTGGAGCGCACGTCTGGAAGCAGAGTTCTGAGTCGAATCCTGGGCACCACCCTGGCAGCTCCCTCTTCCCCCCGCCTGGCTGGTGATGCCCCAGTACTGCAGGGTCCAGGGACCGTCACAAAGCTGGGACCCAAGCACTGCCCAAGTGGCCGTGTTGCTGGGCTCCCAGGCCCTGTGAACACTGTTTGGGAGGTCTCCCCACCCTCCAAACAAAGCCCACAGGAGGAGGGTAACAAGAGGTTAATGTTTTCTTGGCCTCTGACCAAACTCCAATCTTAATCAGAGGGAAAATTTGCCTGCAGAATATTCTCTCCAGAATTAGTTTGTCACATCTGCCAAAAATCTACGGGAGAACCAGTTCTTCCACCTCGCTTGGTCCTATTCTCTCGATGAAGGGTGGATCATCTGCACCCCATAGCCTGGCTGTAGGGGAACGGCACCGCACTGACTCACCCATTAGCCACTCAGCGTGGCCCAGATCGAAGCGGGCACCCAGCCTCGAGGAGCAGCTAGGGCCTGGGAAGACAAGTCTGTGGTCTGGGCTGTCAGTCAGTCTGGGGCTCGGCTTCCTCCCCTCTGCTCCGGGTGCCAGGAGGAGGACACCCTAGATCTTCACCCCCCATGAGTGACGAGACCTCCCTCCTCACTGTGGAGATGTGAGGAACAGGCAGAAAGAGAGAGGGAGAGGGAGAGAGAGAGAGAGAGAGAGAGAGAGACAGACAGACAGACAGACAGACAGACAGACAGACAGAGACAGAAGAGAGAGAGAAGGAAAGTGGCCAGTCCAGGAGACATCAGGAAAGCAGTGTGACAAGAACACTGTGGCCACAGGGGGCTAGAGTGATAGCACAGCGGGTAGGGCATTTGCCTTGCACGGGGCTGACCTGGGTTCGATTCCCAGCATCCCATATGGTCCCCTGAGCACCGCCAGGAGTAATTCCTGAGTGCAGAGCCAGGAGTAACCTCTGTGCATCGCCGGGTGTGATCCAAAAAAAGTAAAAAAAAAAAAAAAAAAAAAAGAACACTGTGGCCGGGGAGGATGTGCCGTGTCCCCTCCCGCCTCCAGCTTCCAGGGTGGTGCTAAGTGGACATGGTCATAAGTACAGGGCAGCAACTCAATGGTACCTCTGCAGCTGGTCACCACTTGTAGCTTAGGGACGGAGACATGTCTAGAGGACTCTCCCAGGTGCAGAAGCACCAGGGAAAGGTCAAAAGTAGAGAGCGAGCGAGCTGGAGAGGTCCAGCAATCCTCGAGGAAAAGGCACTGGAGGCTGGAGAACCAGATGAGGCGGGGGGCGGGGCAGGCTCCAGTCAATCCCTGATGTATGGTGTAGCCGGGAGCGAGCACCGAGGAACAATGCAAGGTAGAAGTCCTGGCACCTCCAGATGTGGTCATAAAACCAATAAACCAAAAAAAAAAAAAAAAAAAAGAAGAAGAAAAGAGATCTTGTGACCACAGGAGTCAAGTCCCTCGACTGCACACATACCTAAAGAATCGAAAACATGGACCGCATGTCCTTCTCTACCGGAAGGGAGCATAACATGAGACGCTCATTGTAACCATGCTGCCGGACCCCGCGCCAGGCTGTTTCTCTCGGGATGCCCCAGCGGGTGAGGCCCCTCCCCACCCCAAGGGACCCAGCACCAGCAGCTGAAAACCTCCAGAACCCAGCCGCCGCCCAGCTCACGGCCGGTCCCCACACGCTCGGACCGAGAGCCTCACTTGTGGGGGAGTCCTCGGAAAACCCAGGTATGTGGGACTTTGTGACTGACAACC
The DNA here is from genome assembly GCF_027595985.1 of Sorex araneus. Taxonomy (NCBI): domain Eukaryota; kingdom Metazoa; phylum Chordata; class Mammalia; order Eulipotyphla; family Soricidae; genus Sorex; species Sorex araneus. The sequence goes on along the minus strand of NC_073302.1, from coordinate 119,939,695 downwards.
CTGGACTCCACGGGATGGGGAATGGAGATCCTCCACCTGTCCCCGCCTGTCTCCGGCAACTCAGCAGTCACACCATGAGCCACCCCTAACTGGTGCCAGATAATCTCGTCATTGGCCACCATCCAGATCACATGTCCTTCTCTCCTGGGAAGGAGCAACATGACGCTTGCCATAACCATGCTGCCGGACCCCAAGCCAGGCTGTTTCACCGGGGGCACCCCAGAGTGGGAAGGGTGAGACCCCTCCCCACCCCAAGGGACCCCCAGCCCCGGCAGCCAAAAGCCTCCAGAATTCAACCGCTGCCATGCTCAAGACTGCTCTCACCCACAAGTCAACATATTCCTGAACCACAAGGCTGCGAATGACACTTCCTACCACACACCCTACCCATACTCCAAGAGTCTACACCACATTTGATGCAGTTCAGAGGGATGGAGTTCAAAATTAGAGGGAAATACTATTTTTTTCACACATATATATCACTGTATCACTGTCATCCCATTGCTCATCGATTTGCTTGAGCGGGCACCAGTAATGTCTCCATTATACGACTTGTTACTGTTTTTGGCATATATATATAAAAGCACACTAGGCTCAACTTCTAACAACATGTTCGTGATCTCTTATAGAAGGGTTTAATTGCCCCTGGGTGGAATACAGAAATCCTCACCCTCTTTCCTCTAAGGATACTTTTTTGTAGCATTTTCATCGTTTTTTTTTTCCATAACAAACAATACAAAATATATTATTTCGGTTCTGCTTTGGGGCGGGGATTGAGGTTTGGCATGAAAACACCCGAAATATGGTGATTTGAAGGGGTCACGGTGGTAGGATTGGTGTTTGAATATTAAATGTAGTGAAATATTGTGAACTACTTTATAAGAAAATTATATATAAAAAAAAAGAATTGAAAACATAGAACACGAAGAACTACCCATACAATTCCATTCACAGCTGCCACACCCCAAGGATGGAAGCATTGCAAGGGTCCTTCCTCAGAGCGATGGCTAGACACGGGGACACGTATGTGCCAGGCCATCTCATTCAGCATGGAAAGGGAAGGAAGGACCCGGGCGGCCCCTCACAGGCTCCAGTGCAGATCTTGCATTCACGGGCCTCTGGACTCAACCCCCAGCGTCCTAGGGGTCCTGGCAGCCCCTGGGCTGACCTATCAGGTCGCACATTCAGGCAGAGTATCACTGGGAGCTGCCCAGGGGTGCCCCTGAGCACTGCCGGGCGAGCCTCCCTCCATCTCAGCCCTCCCTGACCCAATCATTCTTTGAAGAAGCGAAGGAATTTCTGACCCAGGCTGTTTCTGAAGGATTTCGCGCATGAAACAAGTAGGTCCTGACAGACCAGCAGGGAGAAGGCTGGGTGCAGGGCAGAGGAGAGAACGGACAGTTCCTTTTGTTTTATTGCTCCGGTTTTTGGGTCACACCCGGCAGTGCTCAGGGCTTATCTCCTTGCTCTGTGCTCAGGGACCCCTCCTGGCAGGGCTCAGGGAGCCATGTGTAATGCCAGGGATTGAGCCGGGGTCGGTCGTGTGCCAGGCGAGCGCCCACCCACCGTCCCAGCCCATCAGCCCCTCACAATTTGAGCTGACTCCCAGCCTGCCATAGACCTGAGCCCACGCCCTGAGCCCACGCCTTCCCCCGACCAGGCTCTCGAGTCTGGATGGTGGTCTCCGAGCCCATGCCGTGGACCACGGGCCTTCTCAAGACCACACTCGGAGGAAGGGACTCCCGGGGTGGGGGGGGGGCACTCCCCAAGGGCTATGGAAAAACATGGGGGGGTCACTAAAGAAGCCAGTTTTGGGAAACTGCAGGCATTTTCCTGGGGCGCCTGCTTAGGGCCCAGCCAGTGCTGGTGGGATGTGGCACCGCTCAAGACCAGAACCAGAACAAATTACAGAGAGCGGCTCCTCCCAGCCCTGGTGCCGTCCAGACTAGAGGGGCAGAGGAGAAAGCGTCCCAGGAATGGCGCCCCCTACCACGCGGGGGAAAGGGAAAAGGATGGGGCGGGGGTGGGGTCAGGACTTCCAGAGAGGTTCCCCGTGGCTGGAATCAGGAGGGGCAGCCCAGAGGCCACGGATCTTAAGCTGCTCCTCTTGCTTTCTTTGGGTGCTCAGGGGCTGTTCCCAGCTCTGTGCTCAGGAGTGACCCCAGGAGGGGCCGGGCACCCTGTGAGGTAACAGGGACGGAACCTGTCAGCGGCCAGTGTTCGGGCATCTCTCCGACACTCTCTCCACGAAAGCTGCTTCTCCGTTTGGGCCCTGCCCACAAGCCTGTGGGCCGTTCCTCCCAGGGCAGGGAAAGCGGGGCCCTCCGCACCAGCCCCGACTTGGCGCTGGCGGGGCCAGAAGGTGCCAAGTAGCCACTTGTGAAACAACCAATTGGCTGCGGCCTGCTGCCAGCCAGGTCCGAGTTCACCCTGGGCTCATGGTCCTTAAAGCCCACGACCAGAGCGGGGACCAGCAGAGCCGCAGCCCCGATGCCACTAGGATGCAACGTGAGATGGTTCTGGGAAGGGCTCAGAACCGTCATTTTTTTTTCTTTTTGGGTCACACCTGGCAATGCACAGGGGTTACCTCCTGGCTTTGCACTCAGGAGTTACTCCTAGCAGTGCTCAGGGAACCATATGGGATGCTGGGAATCGAACCCGGGTCGGCCGCGTGCAAGGCAAACGCCCTACCTGCTGTGCTATCGCTCCAGCCCCTGAAGAACCGTCATTCTTATGACAATAAAATTGTCAAGGGGTCAGGCTGTGTGACTCAGAGGCACAGCACCGAGATCCGGGTTCGATCCCAGGCACCCCCCCCCCACTTCCAAACTAAAAATACATCACCACACTAAAAATACAAAGTAGGCCGGCGTACAGACCTTCCTATGTGGGAGACCCTGGGTTCAAACCTTGCACCTCATGGCTCCCCTGCATCACACACTATAGCAAACAAAACAAATAAACAAACAAAAAACGACAACCCTGGACCCCAGTCGCAAGACACTGAGCAGCATCTAGGACCTCTGTTTGTTAGGAAGTCACACCCAGAAGTCATTTCCACCCCCACGTCAGGACACCTCACCTCTTCATAGCTCACAGGGATCATACACAGACATCCTAACTCTAGTCACCTCACCACACAGCAACACACACACACACACACACACACACACACACACACACACACACACACACACACACACACACACACCAGACTGTAACAGCCACAACGGGGAAGCAATGCCAAACTCTACCACACTAAGCGAGCAAAGACACTAGTGCTCAAGACTCAACCCGTTATAACCAGCTACATGACCTTCTGATGAGGGTCTTAGGGAGGAAATGTTGAGGATGTTTAATGAGCTCAAAGAAACAATGGAACAGGCAGCCAATAAAACATAAGGGAGTGTGAGAGCAGAAATGAGAACACGGCAAGCGGAAATGTCAGAACTAAAGAAATGAAAAACTCACTGGAAGGCCTCAGCCGCTGAGGGCAGAACCAGTGAGCTCTGAGGTGAGACATCGCAAACCTCCAGGCATCAGTAGAATATGGAAAAAAAGCCTCAAAATGAATGGCCAGTAGACAAGATAACTCGGGGGTCAAATCAAGAGGAATAACATAAGACTCATTAGGGTCCCCAGGGCCAGGACGGCAATTCTGAAGAAGAAAGTAATAGTCAAAGAAATCACCATTTACAAGTTTCTCGAGTTGAAGAGCACATGCACTCAGATTCAAGAGGCCCAGAGGGCACCAGCTAAAAGAGAACCAAATAAACTCCAAGACACATCCAAATCAGAATGACGAAAGCCAAAGAGAGAGAGAATACTGAAGACAGCACGACCAACGAAGGAAATCACATAGAAAGGAGGGCCCCTTAGAATTACAGAAGATGAATCACTTGACGGGCGGAGCCATAGTACAGCGGGTAGGGCTTTTGCCTTGCACACGGCCGACCCAGGTTCGATTCCCAGCATCCCACATGGTCCCCTGAGCACCACCAGGAGTAATTCCTGAGTGTAAAGCCAGGAGTAACTCCTGTGCATTGCTGGGCGTGACCCAAAAAGCAAAATAATAATAATAATAATTATATATATATAATAATAATAAAATAAAACAAAGCCAACCAAAACCAAAACCAAAACCATCAGTGACATGACTACCTCACCAAGAACATTTGACCCATCCAGGCTTTCATTCAGATTCGAAGAAACAGTTCACAACTTTTGGGATTAAAAATAAAACAAGGAGCTGGAGCGATAGCACAGCGGGTAGGGCATTTGCCTTGCTCGCGGCCGACCTGGGTTCGATTTCCAGCATCCCATATGGTCCCCTGAGCATCCCCAGGGGTAATTCCTGAGTGCAGAGCCAGGAGTAACCACTGAGCATTGCCGGGTGTGACCCAAAAAGAAAAAAAATTAAAAAATTAAAAAATAAAACAAAACCTGGGCGGGCTAGAGCCACAGCACGGAGGGGAAGGCTGTATGCCTTGCACACAGACAATGCAGGTTTGATTCCCAGCATCCGATATAGTCCCCTGAGCACTGCAAGAGTAATTCCTGAGTGCAGAGCCAGGAGTAACCCCTTTGTATTGCCAGGTGTGACCCAAAAAGCAAACAAACAAACTAACCCCTTGAAATCCTAGCACTCTTGCTCCCATTCCTCCCCCCTCCCATCCTTGGTGACTCAAAGAAAGAAACTGTCTGGGCCAGAGCCATAGTAGAGAGTGTGGGGGGGTGCTTGCCTGGCACGTGGCTTACCCAGGTGCCATCCCTGGCACCCCATACGGTCTTTCAGCCCCACCTGGAGTGATCCCTGAGCACAGAGTCAGGAGCAAGCCCTGAGCATTGCCGAAAGTGCCCCAAAAAGACAACAAAAAAGAGGGGGATCGAAATGGGTCACATAGTGAATATTGCTGTTTATTTGGGTTTGAACAAGGCGCAATGGAGGATCAGAACCTGGGGCAGAGCTGAGTGAAGGTCCCAGGTGGGAAGGGAGGGGAAGCCACCACACTGACCACCGCCAGAGTGACAAGGCTGTGATGGGGCCACCTGGAAGCACGTTGGCTCGGCAGCAGCTCGGGTGCCCAGCCACGTCCTTCCCTCCTGTCTCCTCCCGCCCTGCCCAAGGCTGGCAGTAGCCAGGGGAATCCCTGCGCGGCTCAGAGCTTGCAAGGCTCAGGGCACCGGGTTGTGGGATTTCCAGATCTCCCAGTCATTCCTCCGAAACGACATCCACACAACCCTACCAGCCCTGCAAGTCTCCCCCACGATTAGGAGCGATTAGTCTGTCTTCCTCGGGGTGGGGCGGGTGGGGCGGGGAGGGAAGCCCGGGAGGAGGATTCGACCCCACGCCACATGAAAGCACGCAGCGTGCCCGGGCTGGGCTGCAGCTAGCGGGGCCTTCGTGCCCCGACCAGGGACAGACTCTTCTCAGGGAACCGCGGAGGGTCCTGAGGTGGCAGCAACTTGACTGACAAAACCGCAGCTCACAGAAGCCAGGGGTGAGGAAGCAAGTGGGTCCTGGAGAGAAACTTCTTGCTCCCTCTGCGCTTCCAAACAATCGGCGATTTGTTTCCTTCCCACCCCCAAGAATTTCCTTCAATCACTGGAGATTTCCCATGGGAATGGGCCCAGGGCGACTTCCAGGTCTGAATGGTTGGAAAACAAAAGACGCAAGAATGTGCCTGCCTGGAACAATGCGGATTCTGGCCCAAAGAAGGGTAGCAGGAGCAAAGAAAGTTCTAGCACCAGGAAAGAGGGGAGGCACTGGGGAAAAGCCTCTTTGGTTCGTACTCAACCGACAAAGACAGATCCTGGGTTCCCTCCTGACACTGAGTGACTCAAGTAGAATTAAGACTGAGAGAAGACGGAGAATGACCAGCTTTTTTTTTTTTTTTAATCTCTAACTGATGCTGAAATTGTGAGAGAGAGTTAGAATGACTCAGGCCACTTTCAGCATCAAAGGCCAAGTCATCAGAGGAGTGATGAGATGCTCTTTCATTTTATTAATGTTTTTATTTGGGGGATTTTCTGCTGGTGCTACTCGGTGGGGTCATAGGAGGCACCAGGAATTGAACTAGGGTCAGCTGCGTGCAAGTCAAGCCCCTTAACCTCCGTACCATCTTTTTGGTCCGGGAGCTGCTGTTTTATTTTCTTTGAACTTTTGTTATTTTGGTTTGGGGGCCACACCCCGCTGTGTTCAGGCCTTACTCCTGGCTCCATGCTCAGGGGTCACTTCTGGCAGGGCCCTGGGGGGGGGGGTCACAGGTGGTGCCAGGAATTGAATAATTGCCTTTGATTGGGATCAGCCACGTGCAAGTCAAGCTCCTTAACCTCTGTGCTATCTCTCTGGCTGAAAGAAACGTTGAACAAAATACGGCTTAATATGATGAACTCTTAAGTGCCTTAGGACCTACCCACAGTAGGAAAGCAAATCTGAAATCACAGGGCTTTGATCTTTGGGTATTTATAGATAAGAAAAATTGTTTGTTGTTTTTTGGGTCACACCTGGCAGTGCTCAGGGCTTACTCAAGGCTCTGTGCTCAGGGATCACTCCTGGATGCCCAGGAACTAGAAGCTAGGTCAGCCATGTGCCAGGCGAGTGCATGAACCCCCGTACTCTCTCTCTCTCTCTCTCTCTCTCTCTCTCTCTCTCTCTCTCTCTCTCTCTCTCTCTCTCTCTCTCTCTCTCTCTCTCTCTCTCTCTCTCTCTCTGTGGCCCTTCCCTGCATGTGTGCGCTTTGCAAACACAAGATCTTGGAGGAACAAGCCTGTCATCAAACAAAGCCACACTGGGTGAAACCCGAGGTGCCCCAGAGGGAGACAACTGCTCATACTCGGGTCTTGGTCCAGCACAGGTGGCAGTGACATCAGGGCCTGCCTCATCTGGAAACAGCTGCCCAGGCTCCCGAGGAGGGGTCCCACAGGGCAGCAACGTCACACCCAACTTGCCCAGACTATGTGCTGGGTGGGGCAGGTAAGGTCCCGTGTCTGAAGCGACTCAAACTTGGCACCGGTGTACCTGTTTCCCTCTTGCTCACACAGGTGGGGGACGGGCAAGACGTGTGTGTGGGGGGGCGGGGTGCGGCAGTGGAGCAGCCAGGCTTGAGCCCCCTGCTCTGCAATGCCCAGGTGGGTGAAAATGACCCAGGATGCACTGGAGGAATCTGAACATCAGGCAGGGCACCTGAAGCTGCCACCGTGGGCCCCCCATGTCTTGGTCTCAAATGGGCCATTGAGGAAGGCTTTTTTTGGTGTGTGTGTGTGTGTGTGTGTGTGTGTGTGTGTGTGTGTGTGTCTGTGTGCGCGTGCTTTTTGTGTCATACCCAGCGATGCTCAGGCGTTAGTCCTGGCTCTGCACTGAGGAAGGTTTTTTTTTTTTTTTTTTGGTCTTTTGTCAACCAAGTTCCACACAGAGAAAATGCCCAGAGAGGTTTTTAAATTTTTGCTTTGAGGCCACAGCTGGCAGTGCTCAGAGCTTGCTCCTGGCTCTGTGCTCAGGGATCTCCCCTCACAGGGGCTCAGGGGACCACGTGTGGTGCCGGGGATCAAAAGCAAATACCCTCCCCGCTGTACTCTTGTCTCTCCTCTCTCTGGTACCCCGGCAATGTTTTAAAATTCACGCCAGCACTTAAACTAGTGATCTGGCTCTCAAAGATTTAGTCTTCAAGCTTCGTGAGTATGTGCCACCAACATGGGCACACAGGGGCCCCCGGAATCCCCATTCTCTCTCTCCAAAGCCTGCCCGCGCCCGACGCAGACACACGGCGCCGAGTGTAGCCTCTGCCAGTTCCGCAGCTCACAGAGCCTCGGTCCACACAAGGAGCTCCCAACGGCGGAGAGCGAACTCCGGAGTGAAGGGCTGGAGTGCAGAGGCCCGGCGGGGAGGAAACGTTCCCCACTGATGGAGCAGAAGCAGGAGCGCGTCCCCGGGAACCAAGAGCTCACCAGCACAGCTGCCGTCTCTGATCCTTTTCTCCCGCCCCAGACACGACTGAGAATACTTGACTCGATGCAGGGTAAGTGGTTAAAAGAAACAAGATTTAAACATATGCGGGCACACACACACACACACACACACACACACACGCACACACGCACACACGCAGGCACACACGCAAGCACACACACACGCACGCACATATGCACGCATGCACGCACGCACGCGCACGCGCGCGCGTGCTTGAAGAGGTTAGGTCCAAACTCCCTTTCCACCTCCTCAGCATCTGCACCTCGTGAGCCTCTGTTCCTCCTGGCCCAGGCATGGACCCACTGCTGTGCTCATAAACCAGACCACCCCCACCCCCACCCCGCCACTGCCCCACGCCTGTCTCTAGGGACTTGCTGGGAGTTGGCTGCCTCAAGGCCACCACGATCAGATCCCAGACCCAGAAGAAGATGGTGTTCTGGGTTGAATGCCCAGAGGAGAAATAGTGTCAGGGCAGGACAGCAGGAACCTACCCCTGTGTGTATGCACGGTGAAGGCCAGAGACTTACCAAGGGGACAGAGAGGACGCCCAATGCCAGGCGACAGAGCAACAGGCCCAGCAAGGAGACACGGGGCACAGAGACACTGGCTCGGGCACGGTGGAGGGGCAAGGTCGGGCCATCACGCACTGGAAGTGAGCAGATGCCAAGGGGCAGGACCCCAGACAACGGACACTGGACTGGGCATCGAGGGACAGGCCGAGTGATGTCTGTCCCGGGTCAGCCTCCGGCGAGGTAAGCAAATGCCTTATCTGTGAGAGTATCGCAGAAGTCTGGAGGATTTTATTTTATTTTTAAAATTTTATTTATTGAATCACTGTGAGATTCAATAAACCCTAACGAAGCTGTTTGTGATTGGGTTTCAGCCATAGAGTGTTCCAACCCATCCCTCCACCAGTGTACATTTCCCAGCACTAGTGTCCCCAGTTTCCTCCTGCCACCCCTCACCCCCACCTCTCTCTCTCTCTGCCTCTCTACTTCTGTCTCTCTGTCTCTTTGACTCTCTGTCTCTCTCTCTGCCTCTCTGCCTCTCTGCTTCTGTCTCTCTGTCTCTCTGACTCTCTGTCTCTCTGTCTCTCTGTCTCTCTGCCTCTCTGCCTGTCTGCCTAACTCTTCCTCTCTGTCTCTCTGCCTCTCTGTCTCTCTGTCTCTCTGCCTCTCTGTCTCTCTGTCTCTCTGCCTCTCTGTCTCTCTCTGGCATTGAAGTTTGCAATATAGACACTGGAAGTTTGTCGTGTCTGTCCCTTTACTTTTAACACTCCATTCTTGTCCAGCCGGATCATTTCCAACTATTACTGTCATACTGGGCCCTTCTCTATCTTACCTACCTTCCACCCCACACACATTCCAGCCATTGACCAGTCTGAGCCTGGAGGATCTGAAAGGAAACCCGAGTTCACCCCCAGAAGGCAGCCGTCTCCGAAGGTCCCCGGGGCCCCTCAAGCCCTGCCCGCCTCTCTCTGAGCCTGTCTCTGTGCATCCCCGCTGGGCAGGCTGGCTGGGAGCGAGGATTTCATGCTGCTCCCCGCCTTCATCCGCAGAACAGCTGAGGCTGCGAATCCCTGATTCGGGTTTGCTCCACTGGCTTCCCATGCCAGGACGGCCCTGGGAAGGGGCGCTGCACAGACGGGAGCCTCATGTTCCACCCAGCTCCCAGCTGCATCTACCCCCAGCCCCCAGGGCCACAGGGAACAGAAGAAGGAAGCAGCCCATCTGCGTGTCCTCACATCCACATCAGGCGTCCAGTCTCTAGGCCGGTCCCAGGAGCATTTCCTCTCCACAGGAGACCCCGGTGCTGGACCCTTGAGAGGAGTCACTGGCAAGGACACACGGAGTTTGATTTTGTTAGCGGCGATTCTAATTTGGGAAAACTCCAGCCTGTGACCTGAAGGGAGAATACACCTTCCTTGCCTGCTACTCACACAGGTTCCATCCCTGTCATCACAGGAGGTCCTCTGAGCACCACCAGGGGTCACTGCTGAGCATCATCATCATCATCATCATCATCATCATCATCATCATCATCATCATCATCATCATCATCATCCCGTTAATCGTTGAATTTCTCGACAGTCTCAGTCACGTCTCCATTCGTCCTAGCCCTGAGATTTTAGAAGCCTCTCTCTACTCGTCCTTCCCAATGATGCTGCATTGGGGCATTTTATGCTGAGCATAAGAGCCAAAAATAGCCTCTGGGGGGTGGAGTGGGGAGTGATCCAAATCTTCTCCTCCCCCTCCCCCCGTCAAAGGGGAAAGAAAGGCAAAACTTAGGGTCAGGGATGCAGTGAGCAGCGCGGTGGATGTTTGTACGTCGGAAGCACTGCATTCAACCCTCCTACCCACCTACCCGACTCTCCTATTAACGTCAAGAAATTGTTCTTCTTTATCGATGGGGTCACACCGGGTGGTCCTCAGGGACCAACTCCAAGAAAAAGTTAAAACTCCTGGGTTTGAGCTGGTGAGATAGTACAGTGGGTAGGGCGCTTGCCTTGCACATGGCCAGGTTCTAGCCTCAGCATCCCATATGGTGATCCCTGAGTGTAGACAGGCCCGAATAACCTCTGAGCACTGCCAACTGTGGCCAAGAAACACCACACACACACACACACACACACACACACACACACACACACACACACACACACACCTCCTACATTTTAAGCCAATGTGGCTTGCCTGAGGACAGTCCCCAGATCCTCACGCCGGCCCACGTGGGCGCACCCTGGGGGATGGCGCTGGCTAACTCTCCTGTGGGAGATGCAGGCAGTGACAGCTGGCTCTGGCTCTGGCAGCAGGACAGGACCCTGGGTGGGGAGAAGGGAAGGAGAGAACCCAATTTATATGCAAATGCTTCCTCTGCAAGTGGCAGTTAGAGGAGCTCAGAGAGAAAATGACCCTACTTACTACACGCCGGAGGCAAAATTGAGACTTCAAGATGACAGCAAAATGCAAGAGGACACGGGTGGCTTTTTCTAGAGTACTGGCCAAGTTCTAAACCAGAGTTTTGAGGTGGGAAATATGCTCCCTTGGTATCACCTGGGGAGGGGGAGGGAGGAGGGGGGTGGCACTGGAACTTTGTGGGGGTGGGGGGTGGGAAAGCTTCTTGTTTGCTTAAGAAGGCAGTTCTTTTGGGGCTGGAGCGATAGCACAGCGGGTAGGGTGTTTGACTTGCACGCAGCCGACCCGGGTTCGATTCCCAGCATCCCATATGGTCCCCTGAGCACCGCCAGGAGTAATTCCTGAGTGCAGAGCCAGGAGTGACCCCCACTCTCCCCCCAAATAAAAAGGAAGGCAGATCTCTTCCTTTTTGGAGGGAGTTCTAGGGCTACACCCAGTGGTGATCAGGGACTATTCCTAGTTCTGCACCAGAGCACCCCTTGGCAGTGTTCAGGGGATATGTGGTGGCAGAGGAAACTGGGAACTTCCATTGGCCACTTGCAAGGCAAGTGCCTTAAACCCCATATTCTCTCTCAGGGACCCACAATGCATTTCTCACACAAAGGGGAAAGAGTATGTGTGTGGCCCTCCTGCACTGCCATAAATAATAATAACAATCACAGTAATGTCATCCAGTCATCCAGTCCCGTTGTTCATCGATTTGCTCGAGCGGGCACCAGTAATGTCTCCATTGTGAGACTTGTTGTTACTGTTTTTGGCATATCGAATACACCACATGTAGCTTGCCAGGCTCTGCCGTGTGGGTGGGATACTCTTGGTTGCTTGCCAGGCTCTCCAAGAGGGACAGAGGAATCGAACTGGGTCTGCCGTGTGCAAGGCAAACGCCCTACCTGTTGTGCTATCACTCCACTCACCTCATACATAAAAATTAAGCCAACTAGAATGTCAGAACCAAAAATTTAAAAATCATACAAAGTGTTTTCAAAAATTATTGATAAAAATACAAATCATGACTTGGATTGACAATGCTTTCTTTCTTAGATCTGGTAACAAAAGCAGCAAAAGGAAAAACAACAAACTTGACATCTTCAAAATCTTAACTTTTGTGCCCAGGAAAGTATTAATAAAAAGAAAAGGCAAATAATAGAATAAAAGTACTCACATGTCATTTATCTAACACGCCAGGCTCCCGAATATAAGTACCCTACTAAGAAGATAAGCGATTCTCCTTTTAAACAGACAAAGTACTTGAATAGACAATTCTTCCAAATGTAAGAATAATATGAAAAGACGATCACTAACACATATTAACAAAATGCAAATCAAAGCTATAAAATACTACCTCATAATAACAACCATAATAAGAGAGAAAGAAGCTGCCCTGCTCCTGTCACCTTGGTCATTACCACCGTGCTCAAGGTGGGGTCCAGCTGTCTCAGAAGCTCCGCTTCTGCCTGCTGCCCTCCCTGGGACCCCCCCAACTAGAGCCAGTGACTCCTAGGGACAGGCTTCCACCACGACAACGTTACCCTGGGAAGCTGCCATTGTTCCAGAGGGACATCAGCAGGAGTGGATTTACTCCCAGGTTTGGGGAGCTGAGGGGTGTTGGGGCTGGACTGAGCTATCAGGGCGAGCCCATGTATACTGTACCGTGCTACGGACAGGAACATAGGGACCCATGAAAATGGGCGAGACTTCTCGTGTGTCCTGACTGGTTTGGATGAAGCTGAACATTTTCCCCCTTCAAGCTGCTTTCAGAAAAATAATTTCAGAATACTGAAAAGAGCAGTTTTTCCTTCTCTCACAGAAGCCTGGCTGGTCTTTGACATGCAGATGGTGTTAGCCAGGCCTGACCTTTGATATTGTAAATTGTAGATTTCAGGTGCAGGCCCAGCTTTGTCTTTGGGATGCAGATTTCAGGTGCCTGCCCAGTTTGTATTTGAAGTGGCAAGCACAGCCTAGTCTTTGGGATGTAAATCCAGGTGCCTGAAGAAGGTTTCAGTTTCGGTTTTGTATCTTTCCCTTCTCAGTTCTGTATTCTTTTCCCGAGGCTATAGGCCTACCCATACAAGGAAACAATATGTTCCCATTGTCTCAATGTTCTCCCTGTACCATTTTTTGATGCCTTTGGTGACGTCACTATATTGCGCCCTTTAGAGGTACCATGATCAATAAAAGGAGGTCCACGAGGCCCTCTGCCTTTGCTAAGAGCCAGAGCGAGCCTTAGTCCTCCAATCAGTGATTATTTCTTCCGCGTTCCTATCTCAGCGCCTCCGATTGCAGAACGTTCATGCAACAGAGGGGTTTGTTGTCGAGGGCCCTCAAAGGCACCTCTGTCCCCCCGTGATGGCTGCAGCTGGAGAAGCAGAGCCAGGAGGGTGCTCTGAGGCACCAGCCCCTGAGGACTAAACTGAACCCAGACCTGCGGTGGGCAGCCACGGTGGCGGCCAGCACCAGGGGGACTTTGATACGGATGGTGGCGGCCAGCACCAGGGGGAGTTTGACATGGCGGGCACGCCTCACTGGCCCATCAATCCTCATAGAGCGCTAGATCCAACACCAGCACTTGGCAGCCATGGCAAACACAGAGCTGGTTTGCCCCCCACCCCGCCCCTGCACACTTGGGGGCAGAAGTTGTCAGGGTCGCCCCTGAGAGCCGGCCTTGTGGGTGGTGAGCACTGCGCGCAGATCGGGCTCATCTGGCACCACCTTCCTGCAAGTCACAGGCCTGGGGCAGTGTGTTGTTTCCGCCAGAAAGTTCCACATGCCCGTTGGCTCTTTTCCTGGTGCTGCCGTGGCCCAGGCTGCTGCTGCTCTGTCCCAGGGAGCCCCCTCCTCAGCGACCCTGAACACTCCCCCTGCTACTTAAGAGAGGTTCTCGGCAGTCCCCAGAGGGCAAGACAGGGCGGTAGCCACAAACTTCAGTGCTGTGGGCCCCACTTGGCTGCACAGTCACCCGCCAGCGAAGGGCCTCAGAGTGGGGGCTGGCAGGGAAGGGGTGCGGGTAGGCCCGGCTCTCTCGGCTGGGGAGTTTCTCAGACTGAGCACCAGCGCACTCAGACACCAAATGGAAACTACTTCGGTTGGACTCAATCTAAATAATGCATGTCAAGGGCCAGAGATGGATCTCTGTTCAGGAAATAACAGGCTACCTCCATCCCGAATGATTGACAGGCATGCTCACAACATAGCAAAGGTCAAGGCATGGTCGCATTTTCATCTAAAATTGACCTCACAAAAGAGGAAGTGTCTTATATTTGAATCATTCTATTATAGTTTGAATCTGTCTCCCTTCCTCCCTCCCTCCCTCCCTCCCTCTTGCCCCCTCTCTCCCCCCTCTCTCCCCCGTCTCTCTCTCTCTCTCTCTCTCTCTCTCTCTCTCTCTCTCTCTCTCTCTCTGTCAGGGACTGATCTCAGGGTCTCAAGGCAAGAGTCTACCACAGTCACATCCCTGGCCCAAAAACCTCTTTTGATTAATTTGGGAGAAAAAAAAGCACTGTTTGGAGAAGACACAACTGTCTCCTTTCTATCTTAGATGTTGACTGAGGTCCAAACTGGATGGTCTGAGCAAGCTTCCCAAACTCAAAGCATAAGAAGGGGAAATAAATGTAACAACAAGGTAAAGATTTATTCCCCATAGAAAGTGTCTCCCAATTTAAACGTGGGGTGTCCTGAGGTGGGGTAGAGTGGCACTAGAGCACCAGTGGATTTCCTCTTCTGCTGGGGGGGGGGGGGGAAGTGACATTATTCAAGGTTGGAAAATATCACATGATAAACACCTATGGGTGATATTTTGGGGCTGTGTTTTTGCTGACTTGTTTTTTTGATTTACATTTTGGCTCATTAAAGTCCACATTTGTGGGGGTGGGGAATGTGGCTCAAAATGACTCAAGGAAAGCCCTGCATGTGAGCCCCCCTCCCCACCCCACCCCCAGGGCTCCCTCTGCCAAGGGTGTCCCTGATCTGCAAACACTGTAGCATCAGCTTCCACCAGACACTTGAACCAAACAAGCACTGCAAAATAGTCAAGACTCCACTTTTCACTGCATCAAAATCCCTTTTCCTGTCCTACTTATTTTCTTTTGCCCTCAAAACGACATGCTTTTTCATTTTAAGAGATTAAGAGCAATTTTCTGAATGCAAATCCTCTCACTCCAAAGATGCTTTACACGTATTTTTTTCCCCATTGCATTCAACCCACGGAGCTCAAAGGAACAGAGTGGACCCCGGTCTTCATACTCTGCACGCAAGTGAACATCAACGAGTCAGAGACCTAAATACAAAAGCTCGAACTATATTACAAAGTCAATACTGGGAGACACCTCAAAGGGCTGGGCATCTGCTTTGCAAGTAGGCAGGCTGGCTTGGATCCCTGGCATCCTGTGGGGCCCCAAGCAACACCCGGGAGTGACCCCGAGCACAGGGCTTGGAGTAACATCCTACGCATCAACAGGTGGAGTCCTAAACAAACATATCAGCACCTCGATGATAAGAAGACAACCCAACTGAAAGATACGGGAGTGGATTTGAACAGCTGTCAAAAGGAGAGCAGAGTCTCCCAAACTTGTTTAACCTATTTCCCCCCCCTTCAAAAAAAAATACTCAGCTGGGGTGGGGGGAGAAGACACGAGGGCACTGGTGAAGGGTGTGGTGTTAGGATGTTTCATGCATGGAATTCTACCATGAACAGAATCAAAAGTCACAGTGCCCAAAATAAATTTTTAAAAATTACTCAGTTTGGGGCTGGAGTGATAGCACAGCAACTAGGGCGTTTGCCTTGCACACGGCCAACCTGGGTTCAATTCTCAGCATTCCATATGGTCCCCCGAGCACCGCTAGGAGTAATTCCTTAGTGCAGAGCCAGGAGTAACCCCTGTGCATGGCCGGGTGCAACCCAAAAAGGCAAAAAATAAATTACTCAGTTTGCCCCAACTTTTATAAGTGTACCTCCTTTAAGTATACAAAGAGAAAGTACCCTCCAAATTACACTCAAATTTACTACAGACCCCCCCTCACCATCGACAAACCCCTCCCTGAAGGACAGTATCCTTCCACTTTGGGAAAGACTGGGAGATATAAAAAATGAACAACAAGCACAGGAAAAGATGCTCATCATTAGTCATCCGGAAAATGCAAATCGAAGTCATGAGATAGGGTTTCACACCCACTAGGGTAACTATAATAGAAAGACAGCTAGCTGCTTGCTGTTGATGGCATGTGAAGAAATCGGAGCCCTCAGTGCCTTGCTGGTGGGAAAGTAAAATAGTGTCCCCACTTTGGAAAAGTTTAGCAGATCTTCAGAATGTTAACCATAGAATTATGTAACCCGGCAATTCTACTCCTCAGGATATGCCCAAGAGAAATGAAAAAAAAAAAAAAAAAAAACCAACAAAACACCCACACAAAAAAGATGTGCAAGAATGTTCATAGCCACGTGAGTCTCAAGAGCCCCAACGTGGAAACCCAACTAGTCATCAACTAGTAACAGGTCAATGGAAAACAGTGGAGCCACATGTTGGTGGTACAAGGAAATAAAATACTAATACATTTCTACAGCAGGGGTGGTGAATCTTGAAAAAAAAAAATACATTCAGTGAAAAGAGCCAATCACAAACATCTCACATCATGTCCGATGCTACTTTCATGAAATGTCCAGAACAGGAAACTCTGACACAAGGGAGGTGTGTGGTTCCCCTGTGCTGTCGAGATGAGCTGGGTTCAGGGAGAGAATAGTACAGGTATTCTTTTGGGGTGCTGAGAACGGTCCAGACTTGCTTTACCACTGGGCCACATCATGGGCATGTGTAAGAACCAAGTTATTTATTTATTTATTTGCTTTTTGGGTTACACCCAGCAATACACAGGGGTTACTCCTGGCTCTGCACTCAGGAATTACCCCTGGTGGTGCTCAGGGGACCATATGGGATGCTGGGAATCGAACCCGGGTTGGCCACGTGCAAGGCAAACACGCCCTACCCGCTGTGCTATCGCTCCAGCCCCACCATGTTAGTTATTTTATTTTACTTAAAATTTATTGGTGTGTGTGTGTGTGTGTGTGTGTGTGTGTGTGTCAGGGTGTGCCGTGGGGGTGCAGGGGGGGGGAATTGGGTCATACCCAGTGGTGATTGGGGGTCACTCCCAGCTCTGTGCCTGAGATTTGCTCCTACTTGATGTTTGGGGATCTACAGTGTCAACTACATGCAAGGCAAATGCCTTAATCCTTACACTATCTTCCTGGCTCTTGAACAGAACTATTTCAAAGAGGGGGAAAATACCTTGTCAGACCACAACTAAATATCCATAGACCTTACTCTGAGTAATACTGATTTAAGAAGATAAAATCTTACCCACATCTAGCAGTGCTCTGGGTCTCCTCCTGGTTAGCTGCCAGGGGACCAGGTGGTGACAGGAATGGAACTGGGGGCCTCACCTATGCCAGGCAGGGGAAGTACCACCGAGCCACTTCCCTAGCCCACGAGCTGACTGCTCTCTCTGCTGTAAGTGATGGCTGTGAGAGGTTTTTCTCCCTGGTAACTGGCAAACTGCTTTTACACAGATTATTATAATGAATAGTTCAAAGTTTCCTTATATATCCAAAGACTTAGAAACTCTTGCTTGAGAATTATAGCTCTCCATCTATTTAATGGTCTCTCTTGAATGAGAGACGAGCCCACAGCCAGGGCTTGGCACGCCAGGGTTCAGTCAACTGTTTGAGTGCATGAATTCTGTATGAGGAGAGAAAGCGGTTGGGTGAAGTCCAAAGGAAGAAATGCTCTGGCAGACAAGCCCAGGCAGCCTCCAGCCTCCGAGCCTGGGCATCTGGGTTTGAGAAGCAGCGAAGGGGAAGGCCTTGCATGTGGCTGGGACCCTGGATCAAATCCCCAGCACTGCTTATGGTCGCCTGAGCACCACCAGGGGTCCCTCCTGAGCACAGAGCCAGGAATAGCCCCTGAGTACCAGACACCGGCTTCTTCCCAATGAATTAAGGGGGGGGGGGGGGGGGGGGGCGCAGGGGGTGTGAGACAGCTCAGGGGTAGAGCCATATGGCAGATGTATCCCAGGCCACGAGGTCCCCGGCTGTGGCACATCAAGCTCAACACCCCCACCCCAGCCTCTCTGGGTGAGCACTGAAGCATCAGACCTGAACCCTCAAGCCATGTGGGTCCCCAACGCCCCCCATGCTGAGGTGGCTCTTAAAGATGATATTCTCTGGGAATATCCAGTAGCAGGGGCACCGGGTCATGGGGACTCACAGGAAACCAGGGCTCTCGGGGAGGGGGTGTGAGGGGTCACTCGCAGCCATGCTCAGAACCATGGGGTGCCAGGAAAGGAACCTGACGTGAGCTTGTGGGAGGTCCCCAAGGCCAACATGCCACCTCGAGCCGGCTCCCAGCCCGCCCGCACCCCAGACGGCTGTCAGAGTAGCTTGGCCTCAGACCTCTCTCTCTCTCGTCCTGAATGTCCCCTTCCCGATGGCCGTGGACACAGTCTGTCCGTCCCTGGGAAAACACCGGCTGAGTCACCCGTCAGCCACGTGCGTGGTGGGCGTGGCTTCCAGGACAAGCTCCGTCCACCCCTCTCACTCGGCCCTCTGAGAGCTGCTCGCCAAAGACGCACACTGGGACCCGACGGCTGACTCCACCTCCTGCACTTCCCCCGTTTCTGTGCTGGCTTGTTGTTTATCAAGAGAAACCATCCCCAGCTCAAATATGCATGTTTCACAGGCCAGGAAATGAGGCCAGGGACAGACTCCCACAGCAGCCACTCAGCCATGCGTCCAGCCTCCAGGTCACGCCGGCCTCTTCTGAAGGCCGCCAGCCCTGCCCAGAGCTCCTTGCGGGGACTGTGATGTCTGCAGACAAGCACGCGCCTTCTTTCTCTGATCAGCTACAGGACAGAGACAGATGCAGCCCCCGTGCTACAAGGGTGCTCCGCGTGTGGAATCAGAGACACCAGGTCAGCGAGCCCCACTGTTAAGGTATCCACCCAAACACCAGCAGTCCAGGGAGTTGCTTATCCTCCCTCTGGTGATGGAGAAATAGCAAGTATTTGCATGGCAGGAAGGCACAGAGGCCAGAGACCAGAAAGGCAATTCCTTCCTTCCTTCCTTCCTTCCTTCCTTCCTTCCTTCCTTCCTTCCTTCCTTCCTTCCTTCCTTCCTTCCTTCCTTCCTTCCTTCCTTCCTTCCTTCCTTCCTTGTTTTGGCTTTTTGGGTCACACCCAGCAATGCTTAGGAGTTATTCCTGGCTCTGCACTCAGGAATTACCCCTGGTGGTGCTCAGGGGACCATAAGGGATGCCAGGGATTGAATCCGGGCTAGCCGAGTTCGAGGCAAATGCCCTACCCACTGTACGATCACTTTGGCCCCCATTTCCCCCCTTTTTATTCCCCTTTCTTTCTGGGCCCAGGCTCGCCTCTCTTGATTACCCCCAGAACGCTGGCACAGAAAGGTTAAAAACTCCTCTCCCTTGGGCCAGAGAGTTGGAACAGCGGGTAGGGTGTTTCCCTTACACATGGCTAGCCCCAGCAGCCTCTATGTTCCTCCAAGTCTCGCTGCAGTGATCCCTGAGCTCAGAGACAGGAGTAAGCCCTGAGCACCCCCGGGGGTGGCCCCCTAAACAAACAAACTCCTGCCCCTTCGAGGTCAAAGCTTCTTCTGGGACTTCTTCCACAAGCAACTTCTTCACACCTGAGGAATCCTTCCATGACTTGGGGTGTGTAGGTATATGACATAGGCACCCAGGCTAGACAGCAACGGACAGTGCGCCAAACATTTATCTTACAACAAACCTTGAAGCCTTTTCGCAACCCCTTTGTCAGAGACAAGATCCCATAGGGGGTCGTGAGCACAGCTGAGGGAGCTGGATTGGGACCAAAAAAAAAAAAAAAAGAGAAAAGTTCAAAGGACCGAGACAGGCTCTGCATGGAGGCCACCTGGGCGTCAGTGCCCAGCACCACACACCCAAGCACTGCTGGGAGTGACCTGCAAGCACTGAGCTGAGAGCGGCCCTGAGCACTGCTCATGAGGCCCAACAACCCCCCAACCCCACCCCAAAAGCCATTCCCCTGGGCCAACCAATCACGCTGTTCCTCCGTCTAACCAACCCCAGCATCCTAACGCATGACGTCCCCGCGGTGGGCTGAAATGCAAGTGCAGAGCCAAGCGGGGAATGCGAGGTGCAGAGCCCCTGGTGCAAGAGCCCCAGGGTTCCCAGCCAAGTGCCTGGGGGGGGGGGCGGGGGGGTTTCAGGCTGGAGGCACCTCAATAGCTCTCCAGGGCTCCCATTACCCGCTGCCTGCCTCCGAGGCCCCTGCTGTCACCAAGACAATCGGGCCACACCCCTGGCATCCCATCAGGTCACCCCAGTCCCTCCCAACTAACCCCGGCCATGGTACAACACGACACACCATCATTCCAATGAGGATTCTCCTAGGCTGGAAGTTTGCACGCAGACAAGAGAAGTTTGGAAAGACAATGGCATGCCCTGGGCAGAAGAATTGAGAATTTCCACTCTCTCTTTTTAAAATTTGTGTGTGTGTGTGTGTGTGTGTGTAATGTGGGATTTGGACTCCACCTGGCAGTGCTCAAGGCTCTACACGCGGGGATGATCACTCCTGGCAAGGTTTGACAGACCCTGCGGGGCTCCAGGAACCAAACTCAGGTGGGCCGTGTGTAAGGCCCATGATACCTGCGATACTATCTCAATTCCAGGCAGGCCCAGAATTTTCTCTCTCAAAAGCATTTCGTTTCACTGTTATGATGCAGTTTGTGCAGCTTATAGAAGCGGGGGTGAGGGGAGGAGGAAATGCAGTCAGGACCGGTGTCACCGCCGTCATGCCCCTGGGCGTGGGCTGGAGCACCTGCACGGACACCACGTGGAATGCGTCCAAGGTCTCAGCCTGGCTGCCAGCCACTTCAGGGTGGTCCTCATGTGGCTGCAGCACATTGGCCCAGTTCAGGGCTGAGAGGAGATTTCAGTGAATCCCACCTACAGGCGGTGCCCTCCAAATGCACTCCGCTCATCTCAAGTGAGATGGGAGAATTGGGGCCGGCAGAACTTCACATTAACAATCAATATAAAACAACACAATATGAGATTGACACCCAAGGACAGTAGGCACAAGGGCCAGGAATATTGCCCCATAGCTGGAAGCCTGCCCCATGAGCTGGGGGAGAAGGCAGCTGTTACAGAGAGGGGATCACTAAGTCTATGATGGTTGGAGGAGTCGTTCAGGATGGGAGATATGTGCTGAAAGTAGATAAAGGACCAAACGTGATAACCTCCCAGTATCTGTATTGCAAACCGTAATGCCCAAAAGTAGAGAGAGAGTATGGGGAATATTGTCTCTCATGGAGGCAGTGGGAGGGTTGGAAAGAGAGAGGGTATACTGGGGACATTGGTGGTGGAGAATGGGCACTGGTGGAGGGATGGATGTTTGATCATTGTATGACTGAAACTCAAACATGGAAGCTTTGTAACTATGAATAGTGATTAGCGATTCAATATTGAATCACTGTCACTGTCATTCCATTGCTCATCGATTTGTTGAGCGGGCACCAGTAACGTCTCTCATTGTGAGACTTATTGTTACTGTTTAGGCTTATTGAATACGCCACGGGTAGCTTGCCAGGCTCTGCCGTGCGGGTGCAATACTCTCGGTAGCTTGCTGTGCTCTCTGAGAGGGGCAGAGGAATCGAACACGGATCAGCCGCGTGAAAGGCAAACGCCCTACTGCTGTGCTATCACTCCAGCCCCAATATTGAATAGTGATTCAATAAAATAATTTTAATACCCACAATCAATGACTTTTACAAATGTTCGAGGCCAGACAGCTGGTTCAGCAGGTAGGGCGCTCGCCTTGCATGCAGTCAACCCCGATTTGATCCCTGACCATCACATATGGTACCCCAAGACCTATCTAAGACCTGAGCACCATGGGCATCGACAGAAAAAAATAAAATAATGTAATTCTGGGCCAGGAAGAGAACTCAAAGGACTGAAGCACAAGCCTTGTTTAATCTCCACCACCGCATAGACTCCCGGCACTGCCCACCCAAGCATGTGCCCAGCTGGCCTGGCTGGCTCGGGAGGGCCTCCTCTCTCCCTGCAAAAATCAAAGGCAGCTGTGGACTTCTTAGTGGTTCTGCAGCACAAAGACACATGCCGGCACATCCACAACTCCTGGTGTGCCCAGGGACCAACCAGTCCCCACGCCAGGAGACTAGAAAGTACTCACACAACTGAACTCACGCCTCAAGACTGACTCCAGAGCTAACCCTGGAGGTCACCTATGCCCACTATGGGTCATTCATCACGCACTCTCCCCCCCACTGTCCGTCCCTCTGTGGATGCTGAAGTCACACACATACTTGTTTGTGGCTTAGTTGATGGGAATGGTTGCAGGGGTTCACAACACGTCAGCCTGCCGGGGATCAGCCTGTTCCTTCTCTCCAGGCTCTAGCTCACCATTTAAAGTCACCTGCCCACTAGCTGGCGTGGGCATGGCAGGTGGGGGCAGGGCAGCGGGGGGGGGGGGCAGCATCCAGACCAACTCTGAGAAGCAGGAAATCTGGACACCGGTCTTGTGAAGAATGGCAGCCCCCATGATGAACAGCTTTGACTGTCTACACCCAAGTTCCCTCCAGTCATCTGGTCGACCCGGGGTAAGTGTGGAGGAACTTAGTGTGATGTGGGGTGAGGTTGGGAGTGGCTGGCGGTGCTGGGGTTCTCACACTAGCCCTCCATCAATGCCAGGCCCAAGGGCAATCAGTGCAGTAACCTGCCTCACTATCCCGACCCACCGGGCTGGGCTCAGCACCCCATGCATGAAGCCATGACCCTCTGAGAGCCCCTGAGACATGGAACAACCCTCATCGACCACAGAAAGCAGTGAGCACACAGCCGGGAGCCAGGGCAGAAAGGTACATTTCGGGTTCTAGCTGAGACCACCCTACCTGCCAGAAGCCACACTACTGGATGCCCCGTGGAATCAGGAGGGCCCCCAACATCCCATCTCTTTACTCGGCGTTCAGGGAAAGAGCTAAAACAGAAAGTGGGGGAGCTCCCACCTGTCTGGCCCATTTCCTCTGGTCCCCAAGAACCTCCTCCTCCGATGGAGGGGCCCAGAGGGATTTCCTAACTCTCGCTGCTCATTAAGCCTGTTTGATTTGAAAGGGGAAGATGAAATGCACAGCCCACAGTCAAGATTCCAGATGCCGGCCAAGATTCCCTCCGTGGGCCGGTCCCTTGCTAAAGAGTAATTCTAATTAACATCTAGTGCCGGCTCGCCGGCCTGTCAGAGGCGGGAGGGAAGCAGGGAAGGGCCTGGCTGCTGGCCCGGTACTGCTGTGTGTATTAGGTGCGGAGTGAGCCCTTCCCTTTGGCTTCTCCGGGTCTCCGTTCCTTCATTTCCCCCACTCCTGGCAGTAGTTGGTCTACTCACCTCCGCCTGTCTCCGGCAGGCTGTGGAGGTCACAGGGGATGAGCCCGGAGGTGTCTAGCAAAAGCAGACAAGCCCATCACACCTGCACTCACCCAGGGATTCCCCCACTCAACACGCGTGGCCAAAGAAAATGAAAATGTAGCCCGAGAGATAGTGCAGGGGATAAAGTGCTTGCCTTGGATGCGATAGAGTCCAGTTCGAGCCCTGGCTTTGCCACCCCAGATGCCAGCTCTAAAAGCACAGAGTCAGGAGGAAGCCCTGAGCATCACCAGCAATGGCCAAAGGTGGTCATCATCATCATCATCATCATCATCATCATCATCTTAGGACCAAGAGATAAGACAGTGGATGGGTGAGGCCCTTGCCTTGTAAGCCTAGGACCTGGGTCCCACTGAGATGCATTCCAGGAGCTTGAGGGCCCCATGTGGCGCACGGCCCATCCACTAGCATCTGAGGTGGACAGAGATCACAGCCGTCACTTGGAAGTGTCTACGGGCAGGGCCACCGCAGGGCCTCTCTCGGACCCCAGCAACGCCGGCAACTCTGGAATGGGACCGGCGGCCATGCCAGACTTGGGCAGTGACCTGGGAGGAGACTCCAATGCAGACTGCAAGAAAACCCCTTCCCGGGACCAGGCTGGCTCCCCCAGCCTCCAGAGGAAGCGGCCACACGCCTTCCTGATGCACAAAACCCACTGCCCCCTCTTGCCTGGTCATCTCAGCTCCTCTGGCATCGACCCTGTCTTATTTATAAAGAACGGCATTTTGGAGCTGGGGGGCAGGGTGGGGCCACACCTGGTGATGCTCAGGGCTCACTCCTGACTCTGTACTCAGGAATTACACCTGGCAGTGCACAGGGGACCATATAGATGCCGGGGAGCAAACCCGGGTTGGTCATGTGCAAGGCAAGCATCCTCCCCGCTGGACTATCTCTCCGGCCCCAAGAAAAGGCATTTTCAAACTTCCTCCCCAGGTGCTGCCAGGACAGGTCATGCCCTTTGGCCCCCCAGAAAGCGCCAACTCCAACCATGTCAGAAAACACAGCCATAACTCTCAGGCGGCAGAGGTATACATGGCCGAAGGTGGCTGCCCCGGCGTTGATCCCTGGCACCCCATAAAGTCCTGTAGCACCGCCAGGGGCAGCCCTAGGCACAGAGCCAGGAGTAAGCCCTGAGTACCACCAGTGTGGTCCCCCCAAAGGCCCTCCCTACAAAGTGCAGTCTCCTCCTGGAGCCAACTGTGGTCAGCATTCCAAGAGAAAGGGGTCCCCCACAGAAGCTCCTCCTGCCGGTCTGTTCCCGGGGCCCCTGCACGATTTATTGGCGCTGCAATTGCCAGGAAGGAGCAGGAGGCTGACTCCAGAGTAAATACTGGCTGGGAACAATGCATCAGTGTGACATTTGGAACTTCAAGTGGCTGGGTGGCCTTCCCCATGCCTCATTAAATGGCAACTTTATAGCAAGGCGAGGGAAGGGCTCTGGGACTTTTCCTGCACAAAAGTATAAATCAATCATTGCAAAGACCAACAGGGGAACGATTCACAAAATATGTACCATGGGGGCGTGGGGTGGGATGAGGAGGAGCAAGCCTGGGGGGGCGGGGTTGTAAATGGGGTGGGCGCGGGGGGGGGGGGGAGATGGCACTCGAGATGGTCCCGCTGCCACACATGTGATCCTGACATTTCCTCTGTGTCCAACACGGAGGTATCGTAAAGACATCCCAGGAGCAGGTGCTTTAGATCACGTCTCCCGCGGAATGATTTAATGTTAAGAAAAGCTCCAGCATCAACAGCGGCTTACGGGCTACCCTGTGTGTGAGCTGCCGCAGAGATGCTTGGAGCCGCAGCATCCTGACACTGTTAAATAACAACGTCACATGCCTCAGAGAGTTTAAGCCTGCAGACAGAGGGGGACACCCAGCTAGAGCCCGGGACCTTGCAGACTGACATCTGAGATGGACTGATGTAACCTTATCGCTTGCTCCCACGGGCCTCATCTGCTCTCCAGATCCCTGTTGCAAAGGGACCAGAACAGCCGTAGACTCTGTCCTAGAACTCAGGCGAGGAACTAGGCTTGCTTCCCTCTGAGGTGACTCCAGACACCCATGGGTGTTCGAGGGTGACCGCAGTCCTGCTGCCCTTCAGCTAAGCAACCTCTCTGAGCTATGGATGGGTGGCCTCCCAGAAGGAAAATCCATTTTCTATTTTTTTTGGTTTGCTTTGGGGCCACAATCATTGGTGCTCAGGATCACTCCTGACGGTTTTTGTGGGACCGTATGTGGTGCCAGAGGTGAAAGAGGCCTGGTCGGGTGCAAGACAAGCACCTAGAAATAAAGTTCTGAAATTAAGCATCACTGTATCACTGTCATCCCCGTTGGCTAATCGATTTGCTTGAGCAGGCACCAGTAATGTTTCTGTTGTGAGACTTGTTGTTACTGTTTTTGGCATATCGAATACACCACAGGGAGCTTGCCAGTCTCTGCCATGTGGGCGAGATACTCTCGGTAGCTTGCCGGGCTCTTTGAGAGGGATGGAGGAATTGAACCCGGGTCGGCCGCGTGCAAGGCAAACGCCCTACCTGCTGTGCTATTGCTGCAGCCCAAAATTAAGCATCAGAACTTAATTTCTGCCTTTCTGAACTTAACAATGCCTGTGTGCATTGGCGAGGGTTGGGGTGTCACTCTGCATGCCTACACTCCACTACGTTCGAGTCCTGTGGGAAAACCAGCCCCGGAGTTCCTAGAACAATGAGCTGCTGATAACAGGCACAGAAACACTCGGCAGATGGCAGGCGTGGTGCTCTCTTTCTGCTGTTAAAAAAAAAAGGATGGGGGGGTCAGGCTGGAGGGGCCAGAGAGATTGTATAGTGGGTAGAGCACTGGCTTGGACAGTCAACGCAGGTTTGATCCCCAGCACCACATCCGGTCCCTGGAGACCCACCAAGGGGGGTCCTGATGACAGTCAGCAGTAAGTCCTAGGCACACTAGGTGTACACGCCCCGTCCCTCCCCCAAGGGGGAGAACTTCCTGGTATCAACCCTCAAACTCAAAAACACCCATGAGAAGAGAGAGGCACACTGATGTTCCCTGCAGCACCAGGGAATGACAACAAGCCCAGTGTCCCCCGCAAGATGCACAAAGGGACATCCTGCAGCTGTGAGGGGAGATGAAGTCAGGCACCGCACTGGCCCTGGGACCGAGCTAGAGAGACAAGCGCCAGCTGAGTTGCTAGTCTGAGGCAGATGAGGATACAAAGTAACAAAGCAAGGCAAGGAAAAGCCTCAATGGCTGCAACCTCCTGCCCTGGGGCGCAAACCAACTCCAGCCTAGCTGGAGGGGATGGGGGGGGGGGTTGTTGGTGGCTAAACGAGGGAACTCTGAGCGCCCAGACCATACATGTCAGTGCTACCGTAAACACATTCTCTTAACTAAAGATTCTTGAAAAACCACAAAGTGAAAAGGGGCTGGGGAGATAGCACAAGGCTTTGCATGCAGGAGACTGGGACTGATCTCTGCCGGCACCTTGGGGTCCTCCAAGCCCTGCCAGGAGTAAGCCCCACCTCCGAAGCACAGGGTGGGATGAAGCCCCCGAGAACGCCCGAGTGTGGCCCCCCCCAACCCCAAACCCCAGTTTCTATGGGAAAGTGGCCTCAGGGAAGCTCTGGCCTAGGCTCAGGATGACGTCACCTAAATAGACAAAATTCGACACTTGGGGGGCGGGGGGACAGACCCCAGACTGCCCGGAGACCCTAGCGAGGTCACTGCTACACTAGGTCTCTCAGTGACCTGTCCCCCAGACACTGAATTGGTCCCACGCAACTGGCAGGCGAGTCCCGAGTCCAGTTCCCACTCAGCCCCGCCCCCCCCCCCTCTTCGTCCGCCCCAGGCTGCAGTGAGCACGCATGTGTACGCATGTGCGTGCATGTGCTGCACACATCCTGAGTGGGCACCTTGGACACCCACCCTCCGGGGCGTTGGGAGAGCCACATGGACAGACCAGCTTGGCCAGGTGGGAGCGAGTCCAGCTCAGGTGAGCACTTGAAGCTCTCAGGTGTGTGCGCGTGTCTTCCCCACTTACAGCCAGGCGTGCGACCCTCCCCGCCTTCTGCACCCTCCTACTCCCCAATGAGCACTGCACACGTGAGCACCTCAGCGATGCGGTCGGCCTGTGCCAAGGCAACAACAGCATCCGCAGAGCGAAGGGAAGGGCGGGGAAGGGAATGAACTCGGAGCAGAGGAACCTGCCCGTGCAAGCTCGCGCCAGGCTGCAGCCCAGCACGGGTCTGGCACCCCCCCCACCCCACCCGACCCGACTCGCCCCGCCGTGGGTGGACGAGAGACGTTCACACCACCTCCACGCTGCCTTGGGAACTCGGGGCTCCGCCCGCGAGCACCGCTCAGGTCGAGTTCACAAGGACTCCGTCTCGCCGCAGGCACGCGGGCCAGAAATGTGGCAAAGGTCCCGGGCCGTGGCCCAGGGCCCACGCTCCACAGCCTTTCTTCACAGAAGCAGCTTCCTGCGGGGAGCGTGCTGGGCCCCTGCCAGCCCAGAAATTCTCAGCAGGGAGCAGGGGCCAAGGGAGGAATTTCTCCAGCTGGCAGGCAGTCAGCGCGGGAGGAGAGAGGAAGGAAGGGAGTCGGGCCACAGACCCAGCAAGCAGGAGGAAGAGGGAGTGGCAGGGAGGCGGGGAAGGAAAAGCACCCCCCTTCTGACACCCCCGCCACCGCCCCCCCCCACCGTGTCCTCCCCACACACAGACCCCTTGACAACCAACTGGGCAGATCCAATCTGGGCTCAGGGCAAGACCCGCTTGAAGTCAAGATGCTGTGGGTGGAGTGGATTCCCGACACACACATTCCTTCTGCACGCTCGTCCGGCGATAGATAAGCCTTCACCTCCTCCTGAAGCCCCTCACAGAGCCATGACTGGTTCTGTTATCCATCTGGACCTTCCGGAAGCACTGCTTTTCTCCGATTCCAGTCATAGATGGAGAACAGGGAGCACCACCCCCCCCCCCCCGACCTGGAGATTTCCTCGCCACTTCAAGGCTGAGACGAGGCCAGCCTCCCAAAGAGATCACTCTTCTCTCCAACAGTCACCCAGCATTCTCTGGGGATGTACCCTGTTTTACTTATGCTCCCACTAAGGTTTTATTTTGTTTTAGCTTTTTGGGGTCACGCTCGGCGATGCTCAGGGGCTACTCCTAGCTCTGCACTCAGGAATAGGTCCTGGTGGTGCTTGGGGAACCATATGGGATGCCAGAGATCAAACCCGGGTCTGTCTTGTGCAAGGCGAGTGCTCTACCCGCTATACTATCACTCCGGGCCCAGGTTTTGTTTTTCTTTTTGCCCTTCCAGACAGTTCCTGAGTGGGCACAGTTTCAGATGCAAGTATTCGCTCAAATGCCAGCCTCGGTATGTAAAGTCTGGATCAAAGACCACATGCCAACCGCTGACCAAGGCTGGCGAGACAGCTCAAAGGTCTGCACCCAGGCCTTGCAGTCCTGGAGAGGTACTGCAGGGTCCCAGGAAAACCCACCGGAAGCAGCCCTGGGATAGAGCCGGGAGCAGCCCTGAAGTACTGGCGGGAGTGGCCCCAAACCCAAAGCCCATCCACCCACCCAAAAATGCTGATGAGGTTACTGCAGCCAGCATGGAAATACTCCTCTTGCCTAACGCTCCTCCATCTGACTCCGGCACTGCTGGGTTTGCAGCGCAGCCCAGCCTGAGCCGACACCGTGCAGATGACACCAAGTGCTGGCGGAGGCATAAAACGATCATTGCTTGATTTCACGTTTCCCTGATGTTTCAGATCTGCATTTCCCTGAGCCCTGCACGCATCTTGGCATAGGTTTACTGGCCACTGTTCTCTTCTTCATGAGTTGGCATGTGTTCATTTTTCATGGGGGGCCCTTTAGACAGTCTCACTAGTCATCAGTGTCTCTTCTTTTCTACTTTTCTGGTTTGACTTTTGGAGGGGCAGCCACAAACAGCAGTGCTCAGGGGCTACTCCCGCATGGTGGATGGGGGTTACTCCTGACAGTGCTCAGGAGACCAGATGGTACTGGGGATCAAACATGGGCCTCCTGGGGCTGGAGCAATAGCACAGCGGGTTGGGCGTTTGCCTTGCATGAGGCTGACCCGGGTTCGATTCCCAGCATCCCATATGGTCCCCTGAGCACTGCCAGGCGTAACTCCTGAGTGCAAAGCCAGGAGGTAACCCCTGTGCATCACCGGGTGTGACCCAAAAAGCAACAACAACAACAAAAGGGCCTCCTGCACGCAATGAAGATACAGTGAGGATCGTGTTCTCGTGACAATTTCAATGGTTTTATAATCAAGCCACTGAAAAAGTCAAGAGAACACAATCTCCCGGCCCTGTCTGGGAGAGAAATAGAAAACATTAGAAATATCATTGAGCTTTGCTCAGGATTTTCCTACAAAGAAGGTGCTTTTCCATGCACAACACAGTTGCTTCCCAGTTGTTCTTGTCAGCACCCTTGTCCTTTCTCCAATCCTGCAGAATTCCGCTTCCCACGCCAACATAGATGCACCGTGGCAGCAGTGCTCTGGCTGAGGGGAACTGGCTCCCTCCCCCACCCCCACCCTAACCGGGCAGAACTGGACTCTCCACAGGCCCCCCCACACCCATCACGTAAGGAACCAGGCTGACAGCTGCTGGGCTGGACTCAGCCACTGAAGAAACGCAGCAGAACTAAGTCCCCACTGGTGTCTCTGAGCCCAGTGGGCTTTGGTCCTATAAAAGAGGCAAATCCCAATTTGCTCTGACAGCAAAACTCAGCCACTGAGCACCTGACTCATGTACACTTCTTCCCCCAAAGGAGAAGAAGGTAAGGGCCAGGGCAGACAGAAAGATGGTATGGGAGTGAAGGCGCTTGCCTTGCAGACAGCTGGCCCCGACGGGGTCCTCAGTACCAGGAGAAAGCTCTGAGCACAGCTGGGCCAACCCCAGAAAGAAAAGAAAATATGGAAAGAAAAGAAATAAATACTTTTGCTCATTTGAAAATGAGTATCACGGGGGCAGGAGATGATAGTATGGGAGTTAGGGCACTTGCGGGTCAGTCGCTGTCACTGGGTATAGTTCTCCAAGCCCTGTCACAGTGATACGAGGCCAGAGCACAGAGTCAGGGGTAGCCCTGAGCGCAGCCAGATGTGGCACCAAAACCAGAAACAAACAGTAGAGGGGTTGGAGTGATAGTAGAGTGGGTAGGAGCTTGCCTTGCTTGTGGCCAACCTGGGTTTGGTCCCTGGCATCCCCAATGGATAAGCCCTGAGTTCCACCGGGTGTTGCCCAAAAAGAAAAAAGGAAAAAGAAAGGAAGAGAGAAAGAAAGGGAAGAAAGGAAGAAAGAAAGGAAAGGAAGGAAGGAAGGAAGGAAGGAAGGAAGGAAGGAAGGAAGGAAGGAAGGAAGGAAGGAAGGGAGGGAGGGAGGGAGGGAGGGAGGGAGGGGAGG
Organism: Sorex araneus; assembly: GCF_027595985.1. NCBI lineage: Eukaryota > Metazoa > Chordata > Mammalia > Eulipotyphla > Soricidae > Sorex > Sorex araneus. The sequence continues at coordinate 119,908,897 of NC_073302.1, read as the reverse complement.
AAGGGAGGGAGGGAGGAATGGAGGAAGAAGAGGAAGGAAAGGAAGGAAGGAAGGAAGGAAGGAAGGAAGGGAAGGAAGGAAGGAAGGAAGGAAGGAAGGAAGGAAGGAAGAGGGAAGGGAGGGGAGGGAGGGAGGGAGAGAGGGATGTAGGGAGAAACGGAGGAAGGAGGAAGGAAGGAGAAGGAAGGAGGGAAGAGGGAAGGAGGGAAGGAAGGAGGGAGGGAAGGAAGGAAAGGAAGGAAGGAAGGAAGGAAGGAAGGAGGAAGGATGGAAGGAAGGAAGGAAGGGAGGGAGGGAGGGAGGGAGGGAGGGAGTGGAGGGAGGGAGGGAAGGAGGGAGGGAGGATTGGAGGAAGAGAGGAAGGAAGAGGAAGGAAGGAAGGAAGGAAGGAAGGAAGGAAGGAAGGAAGGAAGGAAGGAAGGAAGGAAGGAAGATGTCTTTTTTCTCCTTATTTATCACTGTATTACCTTCTCTCTCTCTCTCCACTAGAATAGAAGCTAAATGAGTAGTGGACAAACCTTATCTATCCTCTGTCTTAGATCTCTAAAAACCATAACTGGGTTTATCAAATGATAGATTTAATAAATATTTATACTCTCCCCCACCCCCCAAAAAAACATCTCACCTACAGCTACAAACAAGCAGAAAATGATCTGAGGTGCCTTTAAAAAAAAAAAACAAAAAACATCTGACCGCATCTACCACCGGGGCCTCTGCTAGAAACATTCTCCCCGCAGCACGCAGGAGTCTCCTAAGTGGTGCCCAAAGGCTGCCCAGGTGTCCACAAAGGTCCCTCCTCCTGCTCCTTTGTTTATTTATTTACTTTATATTGTTTGCTTTTTTGGGGTCATACTGGCAATGCACAGGGGTTACTGCCTGGCTTTGCACCCCAGGAATTACTCTTGACAGTGCTCGGGGGACCAAATGGGATGTTGGGAATCGAACCCAGGTCTGCCGCATGCAAGGCAAATGTCCTATCCAATGTGCACTGTGCCCCAGCCCCTCTCCTGCTCCTTTAGAAGTGCTTTGGGCTCTGGCGTGGTAGCACAACAGTTACCAGGGTATCTACCACTTGAAGGTCACTTTGCAAAACCCCACCAGAGCTGGGTGGGGTCCTGACACAGCCGTGTCCTCTGAGGTCCCCGAGCTCAGCCCTGCAGTGCTCATTACTGACAGGGCAGGTGTGTGCAGGTGAACCAGCTGCGGAACCTCTGCGTAAGGGGACGCCAATGGGTCCCCACCGCTGGGCGGGGTCAGGCCTGGGGGCCGGTGCCCACTTGCCGCCTTTCCAGCCACACTCTCGGCATCCCTTGCAGTAACTCTGGCCTGCCAAGACGGCATGCGGGGCTGTCAACTGTGAGAATGGGTTTTTGCATGCCGGAGAGAAGAGGATGGATGGAGTCAGACTAAACACTATTAAATATGAAGAAATGGGATGAGATGAGCCGGCATTATTAAAAATGCATTCCTGCGAGAATAACCCTAATTTTCAGAGCAAGCCAAATCCGGAATAACGGCAAACAGTAGGCAGAGGCTTTGGATCTCCTGTCTGCGCAGAGGGGGGCGGGGAGACTGAGGCAGAGCTGGAGGGCCTCGGAGAACGCCAACCCCAAGCTCAGCCGTCTCACCCCTAAGCGTGGCCAGCAAGCCGCTCTCTCTCACTCTCTCCATGCCGCCTTTCTGGGCGCCCACAGTTCCTGAGCTTGGCAGCAGGACCTTTATGGCTTCCACGTGGGGCAATCAGGAAAGACTGTTCTGGGCTCACACCACCCCTCCCGGGGAACAATGACTTTCAAAGACGGGTATTTCGTTGCGGGGCCCTGAGAGCTAACGGGGCTCCGTCAGTTGGAGCTCTGCATCTGCAGACGAGGATGCAGAGTGAAGCCGCCGAGAGAGAGGGCCGAGAGGGGCACCCAGTCCCGCTCTGAGATCCCACAGGCTGACCGCTCCCCCTCCACATCCCAGTCTCCCCGACACCGGGCAGGCAGTGGGGACACTGGCCCACCACTGCCCTGGGAGGTGCCAGGGAATCTGGATGCCTCTTCGGAGATTGAAATCATGGAAAAATGTGTGTCTTCAAGTTGGCTAAGGCAGGAAAAACCCTAAGGAATTTCAGTAAAAGGTATAAACAAGAACACCTACCAGAAAAAAAAAAATGGCCCCAGGGAACAAATTCCTGGGAATGGGGTCCAAGGAGGGTGTACCCAGGATATAAGCTGGCCTCCTCCCTCCTCCACTCTCTCTTCTTTCCTTCCTTCCTCCTTCCTTCCTTCCTTCCTTCCTTCCCTTCCTTCCGTCCTTCCTTCCTTCCTTCCTTCCTTCCCTCCCTCCTCCCTCCCTCCTTCCTTCCTTCCTTCCTTCCTCCCTCCCTCACTCCCTTCCATTTTCTTCCTTCCTTCCTTCCTTCCTTCCTTCCTTCCTTTCCTTCCTTCCTTCCTTCCTTCCTTCCTTCCTTCCTTCCTTCTCCCTCGTCTTCCTTCTTTCTTTCTTTCTTTCTTTCTTTCTTTCTTTCTTTCTTTCTTTCTTTCTTTCTTTCTTTCTTTCTTTCTTTCTTTCTTTCTTTCTTTCTTTCTTTCTCCTTCCTTCCTCCCTCCCTTACATTTCTTTCCTTCCTTCCTTCTTTCCTTCCTTCCTTCCTTCCTTCCTTCCTTCCTCGTTCTTTCTTTCTTTCTTTCTTTCTTTCTTTCTTTCTTTCTTTCTTTCTTTCTTCTTTCTTTCTTTTCTTTCTTTCTTTCTTTCTTTCTTTCTTCCTCCCTTCCTCCCTCCCTTCCATTTCCTTCCTTCCTTCCTTCCTTCCTTCCTTCCTTCCTTCCTTCCTTCCTTCCTTCCTTCCTTCCTTCCTCCCTCCCTCGTATTCCTTCTTTCTTTCTTTCTTTCTTTCTTTCTTTCTTTCTTTCTTTCTTTCTTTCTTTCTTTCTTTCTTTCTCTTTCTTATTTATCAGAATTATTATTATTATTCTTTTTTTGCTTTTTGGGTCACACCTGGCGATGCACAGGGGTCACTCCTGGCTCATGCACTCAGGAATCACCCCTGGCGGTGCTCAGGGGACCATATGGGATGCTGGGATTCGAACCCGGGTCGGCCGCGTGCAAGGCAAACGCCCTACCCGCTGTGCTATCGCTCCAGCCCCCAGAATTACTTTTTAATTGGATCACCAGTTACAAAGTTGTTCATGATGGGATTTCAGTCATACAATGTTCCAACACCCATTCCTTCACCAGTGTACATTTCCCACAACAAATGTCCTCAGTTTCCCCCCTGAGGGAAAGACCTCTCCCTGCACCCCCTCTTTGGGTATTATGGCTTACAATACAGGTACTGAAAGGTTATGGGCAGTGCAGAGTGCTCAGTCAGGCCCCTCGTAAAGAGGAAGTGGAAGGAGGAGGGTCCCCACCTTTCCAGGCTTCCCTCTGAAGGAGATACCCGGCCCCAGACTTTCCTTCCTGGACTCAAGGTTTCTACCGAGTTGGCCATCCTGCTGTGGTTCCCTGAGCGCGCTGGAACAGAGACTCCAATTCCGATGTCAGGGGTGCTGCAGATGCTGGGAGAAGCCTCAGAGCTGCCTCCATAGCACGTGAGTCAGATGAAGTAGAACCAAACAGATGGTTCCGTGGCCGGAGGCGCGCTCCCTCTCCTCTCCTCGGTGCAGGTGTCTCTTCATTTCACAAAGATGCTGAGGACAGGGAGAGCCGCCAGCTAAAAAGCATTTTTTTTGCTTTTTGGGTCACACCCGGCAATGCACAGGGGTTACTCCTGGCTCTGCACTCAGGAATTACTCCTGGTGGTGCTCAGGGGACCATATGGGATGCTGGGAATTGAACCCGGGTTGGCTGCATGCAAGGCAAATGCCCTACCTGCTGTGCTATTGCTCCAGCCCCCTAAAAAGCATTTTAAAACCTGCACTGAAAAGCAGAAGAATCCCTCCCCCTTGGAAATCTCTGGCTGCCGCAGACAGCAGAAATCACAGCAGACATCGCAGGCCCCTGGAAAGTAGGCAGGAAACTGCACCCCTGGACGAGAGAGCACTCGGTGGACGGGAGCACGCGCCTGAATGCATGATGCTCGGGCTCTGTCCCCAGCACAGGGTGCTCTCAGCACCACCAGGATCAACCCCTGAGCACAGTTCCAGGAGCAGCCCCTGAGCACTGCTGAGGACGGCCCTCCCTTCTCCCACCAAAATCCAAGAATATAAAACCCAGGAGCGAGCCATCGCCAAACCAGCTGAAGCCTCAGAAGCAAAGTGAGGTCCGGGCACCTCGCAGCCCGCCGCTCCCGTTCAGGTGCTCAAGTCTGAGTCCTCTGGGGTTCGGAGCGAAAGGGAAGAACGGCGCCTTAAAGCAAAACTCGAGGGAACCAGGACGGAGCCCTGGACACAGGGAAGGAGTGAAACAAGGTCGTCTGGACCGGCAGAAAAGGCCATGCAGGAAGACATGGTTAGAGGCCGGGCCAACACAGTAGGGGGGTGGGGGGACCACACAGAAGGGCTCCCCAACCCCCCACACTGCCCTCCCCCCACCCCAATCCTGAGCATGTGAGATTCTGGGGCACCGGATTTGCGTCTAAATCATAGTCGTGCCATGACTATGCCCCCACCCCTGCCTCTCAAAACAAAAGGCCAAGTACCCAGGATGCAGGCGGGATTCCAGGGCTGCCCTGCACAGGACAGGCCGGCGGGAGCCTGCCCTGGCCAGTGCTGCCCTTCCCAGCGGGCCACTCGAGTGCAGCATGAGCATCTATTGGAATCATGTCTCTTGGGACCAGCTCGATCTCACCGGTGACGCTGTGTGCTAACAAGGAGCCGAGCACAGCCCTTGAAGGGCGACTCCCCAACCCACGGGAACTACATGGAGACTCTTCGTCACACCGGATAGACTTGGAAATGCCCAAAGGTCCCAAATGCAGCCAGGTGCCAAGCCTGATGCTTCTGTAGGCCACCCATGAGAACTATTCACCGTAGTGGACATTCCTACCTGCTCTCAAGCTGTGCCCAGTCTTAGGCTTCATGCAGATATGGGGGGGTAGGGGGTGGAAAGGCCAGGGGCATGGTGGTGTGGGGTCACGCTGGCCAGACTCATGGCTACCGTTCTCATCAAACTATAGAACTGGGAGCATGGGACCAAGTCCCCCGCACCGGGTCCAGTTCCAGTTCCCTGGCAGCGGGAAGAGCCACACGGCCAGGATATGGGGCTTTACAAAGCTCGGCGTGGAGGGCTGGAGTGATAGCACAGAGGGGAGGGCGTTTGCCTTGCACGCAGCAGACCCCGGTTCGATTCCCAGCATCCCATAGGGTCCCCCGTGCACCGCCAGGAGCAATTCCTGAGTGCATGAGCCAGGACTAACCCCTGTGCATCGCAGGGTGTGACCCAAAAAGAAAAAAACAAAAAACAAAAAACAAAGCTCGGCACAGGTGAAGACCTAGAGGCTAGAAAGTGGCCGACTCCAGATGGCTGTGGGGTCGGATGACTGTGCCTAATTTTGACCTCTGGAGAAATGGCAGGCACAGCACTTCTGGGAGCTCAAAGCTGCCTCTCCTGAGTCCCTGCTGTCCCCTCCCTCCTCACCCCAACAAATCCTGCTGCATATTTAAATAGCTACTATAAAGGGGCCAGGGTGTGGCTCAACGGTGGCGCTTTGCCCTGCATGTGTCAGGTGCTGGCCTCCATCCCTAGCACCACTGGGAGAGATCCCAGGACCCCACGCACTGCAGGAGAGACCCTACAAGCAAAGCCAGGGGCCAGAGAGATAGTTCAGTGGGCAGGGAGCTTGTCTTGCACGGGGCTGACCCTGGCTCTAGCTCTGACACTGTATATGGTCCCTGGAGCACTGTCAGGTGTGATCCCTGATTGCAGAGCCGGGAGTCGGCCCTGAGTACCACCCTCCCCAAACATCCAAAGATCAGATCAATAGCCTTTCTTTGAAGCAGCAGTTAAAAAAATAAACCAGTGAAAGGCTGAAAGATAGTAAGTACAGCAGGGAAGGCACTTGCCTTGCACACAGCCTGCCCTGGTTTGATCCCTGGCACCACATACGGACTCCTGAGCACTGCCAAGAGGGATCCATGAGCAAGAACAAGGAATACTCCCAGAGTGCCAGAGGGGTGTGTCCCAATTCATCCCCCTCCCACCAAAACAAATGAACAAACTCCTAAAACCAAAACACAGCAACGGAGGCTATGAAAGAACTTTGACTCAGGAAAGGACAAACTTTGGCCTCGGAGCCAGGAGCCAGCACCTTAAGGATGTATGTCTTCCTGTGAATCGCTCACTGCAATGAAAGCCCAAAGCAGCTCATCAAGAGTTCTTTTAACACTTAAACAATGTTGCTAATATTTACATGGGAGAATGGACACCTGTCCTCAGAGGCACAGTGCAGACACCCTGCCTAAGATCCCGGATTTCAGCCTTGCGGCCGTATTTCTCCCCCTACCACACTCTCGTTTTGTAGCGATGGTGGGACCACAGCCATCGGGTTCAGGGGACGGTGCGTGGCGTGGCAGGGATAGAACTGGGGCCAGCCATTTGCAAGGCAAGCATTGCCCTCGTGCCCTCTCTGCCGCCCTGCCCCAGCTCTGTGGCTGGTCGTGTTCCCCCTCCACTCTTTCCTCAGGGAACTCTCCTAGACTCACAACTCTGGGTGCAGCTGAGGTTTCTCACGCACTAACGCGACCCACAAGGAGGGACATTTAGAGATGAAAGAAGGCGTCGTTGACACATCAACACCATCAGAAGCATCCACATCCGGTTTGGCAGGAAACGGAGTTAAAGGGTGAGTGGACTGTGGTGCCAGCAGGGACAGTCCTTGTGACCGATCCACTACCAGGAGGGCGCATGTGCGGGATGAAGGAGGGATGGAGGAGGGATGGAGGACGGAGGCTGCTCCTCCCTGGGCCGCAAGTTTCCTGAGGGAACTTCTCGCTGTCTGCTTTCCCCAAACCACAGGCTGACAGGCTGAGAGGGACGAAAGGTCCCCCACGCCCCTCCCCAGCCTGCACTGTGCTCATGGTCACACAGCGGCGGCTTCCCGTGGCACCCACATGCAACGCACCGACTCTGACCCCCCCCCCCCCAGAGATGGTCTGCAGAGATGGTCACCCCACACTCTGAGCTGGCACCAGGACAGATTGTTCATAATAGAAAAAAACACAACTGAATGACACGAGTAGTTGGCATTTATTCAACTCATTTTTTCAGGCCAAGAGAATGCAAGTGAGAAATGCTAAGATTCAAGGGGACCACAACGTGTGTGATGGAAACACAGCCTGTTCTGTCTGCATTCCCTCTGCAGTCAGGGGGAGCTGGATCAGAGGGTGACCCCAAATTCCAAGGAGAGCCTACTGGCCCAGGAAGAAAACAGCTAGAAAAATTGATGGAGTAAGCTGATTAGCACTGTCTTCCCGCTGTTCATCAATTTGCTCGAGTGGGCACCAGTAACATCTCCATTGTGAGACTTGTTACTGTTTTTAGCATATCGAATATGCCACGGGGAGCTTGCCAGGCTCTGCTGTGTGGGAGGGATATTCTCGGTAGCTTGCCGGGCTCTCTGAGAGGGACGGAGGAATCGAACCCTGGGCCGGCTGTGTGCAAGGCAGATGCCCTACCTTCTGTGCTATCGCTCCAGTCCAAGCTGATTAGATCAATGAAAATGATTAAATAGCGGACTAGAGAAGAGGAAATGAAAGGGCATACAACATTAGATATTCATGTTCCACTAAGATATACCATGGGGTCGGCTCGAGAGCAGAGAGGTAAAGGAACTTGTCTTGTGTGTGGCGATGGCCACACAAGAGGGATTTGAAACCCCGTCATAAGGGGCCCCAGAGCACCGCCACGTGTGACCTCCGAGCACAGAGCTCGATGTGACCCCAGGATCAAATAAAGATAGTACCACGGCACTGTCACTGCCCCTGTGTGCATCAATGTAGGCAAATCATGTCAGCCTTATGCAGGCTCATGCTGGTTTAGAGTAAGTTCTGGTGTCTTCTTCCTCCCTCCATTTTCAAACTCGAGGAGAACAAGTTTTCAAAGTCTAGGGGTGCCAGAGCGATAGTATAGCAGGTAGGGCACTTGCCTTGCACACAATAGACCTGGGTTTAATCCCCAGCACCTCGTATGGGTCTCCCAGCGCCATGCCAGGAGAAATACCTGAGTGCAGAGCCAGGAATAACCCTGAGCATCGCCGGGTGGACCCCCAACCAACCAATCAATCAACCAAACAACCAAACAAACAAAAACCAAATTCTTGGGTATGCTGGCATTTCTAGTAGCAAAATTCCTGTGACCTGGGCGACAGGGGCACTCTTCTGAGTTCCCCCAGAAACTTGCCTCTTCACTTCCATCTAAGTTACTTGGAAACGGCTGTCAACTGGTTTCATTTTTAAGTGCTCTCTAAAAGCCTTGTTGACACACACATACACAAAAAAAATACAGCACTTGTCACTTGAGGTCAGATGCCCAGGAATATTGCTTGATTTTTTTTTAAACAATTTCCTCAGTTGGCCTCCCTGGGCCGCAGGACCCAGGCTGGATGAAAGGTCATGCCGGGCTGCAGGGAGTTCCCAAAATAACACACTGATGTGCAAAATAAAATCAGCGCGAGATCCTCCCAGCTCCAGAGGATTTGCGAAGACCTAAATGGCAACTCTGGTGGGGGAGATAACCTCTCCCCCTCACCCCCTAGCCCCCTACCCTCGCTGCCTTGTACTAACTTTGGGGTTAGAGCACCCCGAAAATCAGGACACCCCAGAGGACTGGTGGCTGGTACCACAGGACCCGGGCTGGGATTGCCACGGCTGTCTTTGTTTTCCTTCCCCTTCCCCTTCCTCTGGCTGTTGCTGATGCAGCCCTGACTGGGAGGGGCGCCCAGGCCGGGATGCCTGTGGGGTCCCACCTCAGCCTGTGGTGCTCACATACTCGGCGAGGGGCGCAGGAAGAGATGAGCTTCTTGAGCTGCAGTTCCACCATGTTGTATTGGGGGTGAGGGTGACATACGCGGACAAGCTTGTGGGGGGTCTCTCTGAGCTGTGCTTGGAGACCCTCAGTGTGGTGGCCAGGGTGCAGCTGTGATGACTGTTGCACATGCATCTTGCTACTTGTGGTACGTGTGTGTGTGTGTGTGTGTGTAGGATGAGGTGGTGGTGTGGTGTGTGTGTGTGTGTGTGTATGTGTGGGGGGGTAGTATGTGTGGTATATGGTGTGAGTGTGTGTGTGTATGTGTGTGGTGTGGGAGGGGATGTGGTGTTGTGTGTATGTGTGGTATGTGGTTTGTGTGTGGTATGTGTGGTGTGGGTATGGTGTGTGAAGTGTGTGTGGTGTGTATGTGTAGTGTGTGTGGTTTGTGTGGGGGGGGTGTAGGTGTATATGTGGTGTGTGGTGTGTGTGGGAGGGGATGTGGTGTGTGTAGTGTAGGTGGTGTGTGTGTTATATGTGTATGGTGTGTTAATGTGTGTGGTGTGTACATGTAGTATGAGGTGTGTGGGGGGTTGTGGGTGTATGTGTGGTGTGGTGTCTGGTGTGTGTGGGAGGGAATGTGGTGTGCATGGTGTGTATGTGGTGTGGTGTGTGGTATGTGTGTGGTGTGTGTGGCATGTGTGGTGTGTGTATGGTATTTATGTATGGTGTGTAGTGTGTGGTGTGTATGTGTAGAGTGGTGTGTGTGGCTTGTGTGTGGGGTGTGTGTATGTGTAGTGTGTGGTGTGGTATGGGTGTGTGGTGTGGTGTGGGGGGTATGTATGTGTGTGTATGGGGTATGTGTGTGTGTGTGTGTGAGAGAGAGAGAGAGAGAGAGCGCCACACCCCTTCTGCCTGGCTCCCGCACACACCTGACTGGAAATCCCTCATGCGCAGGGAGTCTCCGGGGCAGAGCTCACACTCAGGACACCGGCGAGGCCAGCATCTGAAGTACGCCATGGGGTCCAACTTCCGGTTCCGTCTTTCCATTTCTTCCCTGTTCTTAACAACTGAGGTAGAGTCTGGAAGGGGGCGTCCCTGCGGGGACTCCCAAGCAGCTGCACAGACCCTCCAAACCCTGTCACCACCTCCTGAAGGGGCGAGCCCCACCCTGCCTCTGCCTCAGAAGCCCCGGCAGCCAGCCCGGGCACAGGCCCCGCCCTGCCGAGGGCACTGTCAACCGCACAGGCGCCAGCGAAGATCTGACAGGAGGGGGAGAACTTTCTAGAACCTTCTGAAGGGAGGGCTTCTGAAGCCCTGCCCTGTACCCGTTTCCGCAGCTGAAGTGGAACGGAACAAGGGGCAAAGCTTCACGCTGTTAAGCCGCTCCAGCTGGGAGGGGAGGAGGGGCGGCCACAGTAGTGACGGCTGGGCCGAGTGACACTGTGACTGACACGCTTGTCCCCTGCTCCTGGCACCAATTCCCATCACACGAGCCGCAGGGTCTGTTTCCTTACAATATTTTGTTTTGTTCCCGGCTCTGAAAATAGCTCTGGGATAAAGGTGAAACCTGCGCCTTTTGTTAGGCCTGCAAAGGCGGCTTTGGGCTTGTGTTAAGGGGGGCCAGGGAGGCTCTTCCAGAGAGTCTCTAACCACCGGCCGGCTTCGAGGGGACCCAAGCTCAGGCAGAGCCCCGCCTCTGCTGCCTCAGTTCCACTTTGGGGAGAGGACAGAGGCTGCGGGTGGCCCCGGTGTCCCCGGGAGGCGCGGGTCCCCGTTCCTGCCGTGTGTCTTCACCTGATACACTTAGGAGAGAAATGATTTTCCCGAGTCCTTTGGGTCTAACAAATGAGCGGCACCCAAGAGGCATTGTGAGCACCTCCTCCAGTTTAGGGGGGGCGTGGTGAGGGGGCTCCCACCTGGCTGTGCTCAGGGATGGCTCCTGGCAGCTCGGGGCCCATATGTGCTCATCCCCCTGAGGGGTGGAACCTGGGCGGGCCATGTGCAAGGCAAACACATTACCGTCACGCCATCTCTCTGGCCCACGGGGCCTGTGCTTTGCATGCAGGAGCCAGGTCCCATCCCTGGCACCCAGGAGCCCAGGAGCACCTCCGGCTAGGTCTCCCCGCCTCAGAAACAGACAAAAAGCTGACTTTTTTTTTTTTTAGGACACACAGCCTCACTCTAGGTCCAAGTGAACAACGGAAGGCAGTGCAGCACTGTCTACACATGGGTTGATGGTGGAACAGGATTAGGATAACCACAGTCAGCCCTCTGTGTGGCTGTGTTAGGAGCTTGCAGCCTGACTACCTGGCTTGCATTTGATAGGCTCAGGGGTCCGGCTGGAGTGATAGTACAGCGGGTAGGGCGTTTGCCTTACCTACCTACCAGGTAGTACGTGGCCTACCTGGGTTTGATCCCTGGCAAGCCATATAGTCCCCCGAGCACTGCCAGGAGTGATTCCTGAGTTCAGAGCCAGGAGTAACCCCTGAGCATCACCAGGTGTGACCCAAAAAGCCAAAGAAAGAAAGAAAGAAAGAGAGAGAGAAAGAAAGAGAAAGAAAGAAGGAAAGAAAGAAAGAAAGAAAGAAAGAAAGAAAGAAAGAAAGAAAGAAAGAAAGAAAGAAAGAAAGAAAGAAAGAAAGAAAGAAAGAAAGAAAGAAAGAAAGAAAGACTCAGGGGTAGCCTCCTGGTTCCTCCAGGACCCCCACTGGACTCTGCCAGCAGAGAGCACCTCCCAAGTGTCCAGGGCGCAGGGTCAGAGGACAGAGGGAAGGAGCCGAGAGCCAGGGCACCGTGGCCTGGCACCATGCAGGCCACTCTGATCACCTGTGCTGAGGAAGCTGAGCCCCCTTAAAGTGAAGACTTGTCTGGACAAAAGCAGACTCCTTGGCGTGTCATTCCTACTATTCCCTGTTTCCCATGAAGACTCTTTCTAAATCTTAATGAATGCTGTTAAAACAAAACAAAACAAACAACAACAACAACAACAACAAAAAAACCACCAAAACGCTGACGACTGTGTTGCCTGTAACTGCAAGCCTTAGCAACGAGGAGCTGCATAAACGAAGGTGACAAGGAAACAAATGACGCTTTATAACAGACATCCACAGGCACTGCTACATCATACCTCAAACGCCACGTGCACTTGGCCCCCCTCTGCATCACTGTTTCACATATGAACGGCTGGTGGCTGTGACCGCGTAGGTAAAAGACAGAGTGGGAGGAAGAGGGTAACCCACACCTCTTTCCAAAAAAATAGGGTCGAGAGCACAGACACAAGGGCAAAATAAAAGCTCTCAGATAAGGACAAGCCATAGTTCAAGTTCAGATGGAGTCAGGGTGGGAGGCAGAATACAGGGGGTAAGGCACTCACCCTGCATGCAGGCACCCTACCTTCAAATCCCCAATGCCCAATAGTCCCCTGAGCACCACCAGGGGCCACTCCTGAGGAGAGAGCGAGAAGCAGACTGGGGCCACCTCTATGTGTGGCCCAATCCCCACCCCCGCCCCACCCCAAACGTCCAGATGCCATAAAAGAAGTGTAACTGGCATTTTATGAGCACAAGTAAGATTTTATGAGAGGGGGCAGGAGAGATACTACCACAAGCGGGTAAGGCTGGTTCAGGTTGAATCCTTGGCACCCCATATGACACCGCCGAACCCCACCAGGGGTGCTCCCTGTGAAACAGTAAGCCCTGAGCACCACCAGGTGTGGCCCAAAAACAAAAAGAGAGGAAAGAATTGTGTAAGACCAAGAGGAGGGCTACACCATATCTGACGGGGTCTTGGTAGGAAACAGACAGCGCAGGAAAGGGTTTAACTGAGACTAGAGGTGAGAAGGTGGGGGGCATTTATGGAGGTGCTGTGCACAGGCAGGGTGTAGCCCTGTGGGTTTGTGCCAGCGGGGAGAGCTCTGGGCACCGCTCAGTCAGAGCGGAGAAGGATGCCAACTGGAGACCTGGACATGACTTCCCCGACATTAGCGAGGTGGGGGATGCAGAGGCTGGCGGGACCGACTGCCCGTCCCTCCCGCCAACTCCACCCCACCAGGGGCTGAACCGGAGGATGCAGATGTTAGAGCTCAGAGAGACAGGACTCCTGGGATGGGGGAAGCGAAGAATCCACGGGGAGGCAGGAGAAACGCACAACAACCTTATAAATCACACACCACGCGTGCGCTTGAGGTCTATTTGAGAACGCTCCATGCTACGACTTCAAAATCCATCATTTACTTTATGAAAGGGGTTTAGCCTGGATTAAATTTCAACCTCAGGTTCTTCTAGCCTATCTCAGATGCAACTTAATTGACGAAACTGGAACTTCTAACTTAAAAGTCTCACTTTTACTGCCGGATGGACGGTGTCTTTGTTGACTAGAGGTGTAAGCAGCAAACTGTTCCAGAGACAACCCACCAGCCAGACCAGGTCACCTCCTAAGTTTTCCTTGACTCTTGGTCCCCACATGTTCCCCAGCTCCCAAAGATAAAACAAACTCCCAAGTTTGCACACGTACACATTTTCCCCCCTGTTGATGTTTTCTACAGGTTGGTGATTCAAACAAAAATCCTAGCAGTCAGCCAAAAGTCTTAAGTGACAAAGGAAAGAGCTGACTATACTATCTCGGGATTCAAAAGTATGAAACACCGATTTATGAGAAAGCAAGTGGAATGTGGGGTTTTAGGGTTTTGCATGTCAGAGAGTGACTCTCTGCCAGCTATTGCCCCACCTGTAACCAGGGTCCTTGGTTAAGGACCTTGGAAAAGACCCTAAAGTACTGGAGCCTCTGAACACCAACTACTCAGATGGTGACGGGACCCGGGGACCAAGGAAAGATAGGCAGGATGGTTGCCAAAGAGGTGCAGACATGAGAGAAAGCAGGGAGAGATCTTCAGCTTCCTAATTGGTGACCATGTGTCTGAGAGTGCTGCAAACAGTCCTGACCTGGCACCTCCCAACCCAAACGACTTAACCGCCAACCCAAGGGAAACGGTTCTCCCCATGATGGGCCTTGGTCCTCTCTGGAGAAATAAGCTGTCCAAGAAAGGAATAGTGACATAAAAAATACCCTGGTGTGAGAGGCCGGAGAGACAGTAGAACATCGTCTCCCCTGTGGCCAACCTGGGTTTAATCCCCAGCATGCCGTAGGGTCCCCCAAGCATCTCCACAAGCTGATTTCTGTGATTTCTCCACAAGTTGATTTCTCCACAAGTTGATTTCTGAGTGCAGAGCCAGGAGTAACCCTTAAACATAACCAGGTGTGGCCAAAAAAAAAAACAACAAAAAAAACAAACCCAAACAAAAAACAATCCTGGTGTGCATTCGTTCACAGTAGCATCAGAACCCCTACCGTGTCCCGCAGATGCCGCCAGAGTGCTCCGGCACTCAGGATAGGTTATCGAGCACTCCACATCCATGGGCTAGAACACAGGACAAGCGCCATCACCAGACTGCCAGCATCTGAATCTGCACGAGCCCCTCAAAAGCCAGCCTGCCTGGAGCAGTCTCCCCAACCCTGGGGTTCTCCCAGCCAGTCTCTCCCACAAAAGAGGGATAAGTAACGGCACCTTCTTCCTAGGGGCCCGGAGGAGACAGGCTCACACAGGGGATGCTTGTCACCCAGCGAGGAACAAAGGCCCCGTGAATATGAGCTGCGTTACAGCCCAAAGCACCCATCCTTACAGTCCCGGTTCAGAAAGAGAAGAATATAAAATGGGAAAATGATGGTACCGTGTTAAGTGTGCTGACTGAGTAAGGACTTCCCTTCAAGGCCAATATTTAGTAAGAATGAGAGAGATGTGGAGGGCCTCTTGGTCACAGAAAAATAAAGAATGTAGAAGAACAAATCCACACGACCAAGTTTATGAAGTGTGTGTGTGGGGGGTTGAAAGAGAAGCATTCAAAAATAGAAAGAGAGAGAGAGAGAGAGAGAGAGAGAGAGAGAGAGAGAGAGAGAGAGAGAGAGAGGGAGAGAGAGAGAGAGAAAGGAAAAGTGCCCATCGTAGAGGCAAGCATAGGGGTTGTACTGAGTGGGAAGGACAGTGAGTATATTGGTGGTGAGAAATGCACACTGGTGAAGAGGGGGCAGGTGTTGGGACATTGTATGACGGAAACCCAACCATGAACAACTTTGTAACTGTGCATCTCAATGTGATTCAATAAGAAAACCAATATAGCACAGCAGGTAGGGCATTTGCTTGCACGCAGCCGACCCAGGTTCGATTCCTCCTTCCCTCTCGGAGAGCTCGGCAAGCTACGGAGAGTATCCTGCCCACATGGCAGAGCCTGGCAAGCTTTCCCGTGGCGTATTCGATATGCCAAAAACAGTAACAGGCCTCACAATGGAGACATTACTGGTACCCGCTTGAGCAAATCAATGAATAATGGGATGACAGTGCTACAGTACTACAATTCTTTATAAAAACAAAAAAGTTAAAGAGGGGCACTGGGCAGAGGGGGAGAGGTGGGTACACTGGTGCTGGAATTAAGTGCACGGGAAAACCATGCCCAGCATTGTAAGTCACAGTACCTTGATCAGCAAAAAAATGTTGAAAAGAGGAAGCAACAAACATTCAAGTTAACAGATGAAATATGGTTGCACTAAAAATAAAGAAAGAAAGAATGTGCCGCTGCCCCTTGAGCGACTGGAGGAAGCAGGAAGGGACAGTCCACTTTCTCCTGCATCCGGCCTGTCTGGGCCACATTGGGCATCGGGGGGTCTGTGTCCTCTTCAGAGCGTCCCGGAGCCTGGGAGGCACAGACAGGCTGGAAGCCAGCGGACACGGCCAGGGTGCGGGCGGGCTAGTCGGGCTCCCCCGCTCACGGATGAGGGGAAATCTGGCGCTCGGCTTCTCCAGGCTGAAGGCAGCTGGTCCCCACGGCCTCGTTGCTTTAAGAGCATCCTTCACTACAGCCCAGCTCCACAGCAGAAAAAGAACATGATGGTGATGCTGAACCATCCCAGGTAGATTGGTCCAGGCTGAGAATTCTGGGACTTTCTTAGAATGGGGATGGGCCCTGACTCCATGGCTGGCCTCTCCACCTTAGAGGGTCCAGGAACCCCTGCCTACACAATCCAGATCCACAACTGAACCTCCCCAAGGAGCCACACCACCAAATCATTCCAGCTCCATTGCTCGTGGAAAACACGAGGCCGTGAGACCTTTCCACAGAACTGACAGCCCAGTAGGAGCGGAGAAAAGATATGATGCGGAAGTTGTGTAGAAGACGACCAAGCTCAATAGGCAAAAACAATAACAACAGAGGTTCAACCAGCACCAACCAGCCCAGTAAATCTGCAGTGACTGTGATAACACAATTGTAAGATATAACAAAGATCACAAATTGGCTTTTATTGATCTACTTTTTGATACTTCCATTTGCCTTTTTTTTTTTTTTTTTGCAGCAAGCAATATGAAGTCGACGTGTTGGTGTTTGCTAAGGGGACAGGCTTTGCTGAGTGGTCATGCTGGAGGTCACGCTGGTGGTGGGGTTGGTGTAGGAACATTGAATGCCTGAAACAATCATATCCTGAACGACTTTTTCTATCATGGTGTCATGATTTTTTTTTAAGAAAAAGAATATCATTCACTGTGGGCTGGAGTGACAGTGCAGGGGTTAAGGTACTGACTCGCATGCAGTCGTGACTGCTAGGACCCTGGTTCAAATTCCAGGTATCATACATGATGCCCCAAGCACTGCCAGGGGTCACTCCTGAGCACAGAGCCATGAATGCCGTGAACACTGCTGGGTGTCCTAGACTTAAAGAATATCATACATGTCTGTGGACTCAGTTGGCCCACTCTATGGCCAAGGAACCCCTCCTCCCAAACCAACAGTTATCCTTCCTTCAGAGTTGGAAGAATGCAATTCCTTTCATGTGCCTGGAAAACTAGGCAGAGGAGATGGAATTCAGCTTAGATCTTGGGTCTACAGTGAGTCTTGACGCCTTGGGAAGGAGACAACACATCGAAAAATATCCACCTGTATCAGGGCGGTGATAAATGAGCCCAAGCCCAGATTGCAAATGGCTTGAAGCAGAGGAAATTCATCATCTCCATGATGGGAAGTACAGAGAAAAGGTGGGGCTTCCTGGAGACGCTGGGACCAGCCCATTCCTGCGGCCAGTTTCATCCCAAGGCTCAGGAGGCCAAAAGTCACAGGAGGGCAAGATGCATCCCGCAGTTCTCGACCAGCAGACAGCACACGGGCCATTGGCATTCACGTCCTGTGCTGCCTAATGAGCAAACCATACCTCGAAGCACCTCAAGGGGCTTCCCTTCACACCTCACTGCCCAGACCTGGAGCACATCCTCTTTCTACATTTGTCTCTGGGTTGCAGCATGGAGGGGACCCCCCCGCCCTCCGCCAATCAGGTCATCCCAGAGAATAGATTCTTCTGAGTCCACGAGACCAGGAGGGAAATCAACACCTAGGAAGTTAACGGGTCTGGAGCTGTTTTCACAGCCTGAGATCTGCTAAGTCAGAGCGACAGACACATCCACGAATGCTGTCTGCTCGATACTCCACGCCAGGCGGCAACAATACGGGGGTGTCGCTGACGTGCCTAGCCTGAGTGTTCAGTAGCCTGTCCATTCAGGGTACTAATGCTTACTGCAGACAGCAATTCTGTCCCAGGCAGGCACTTGCCAGGGAGAACTACAGAAGGAAGAACTGAGAGCAAGAGGATTCCAGAGCAAAGTGAAGACATCAGGTTGGAAGAATCACTCATCAGTGAACAACAGGACAGATTGAAATGAGAATAAAGAACTTTTATAAATCTTGAGGAGTAAGGGCTGGAGAGACAGTACAATGGACTTTGCATATAGCTAACCTAGGTTCAATCATCAACATCCCACAATGGTCCCCTGAGCTCAGTCAGGAGTGATCCCTGAGCACAATGCCAGGAGTGATCACTGAGTAATGCTGGATGTGGCTTAAAAGCCAAACAGCAACTCTAGAACTGTTGTCCCATTGTTCATTGATTTGCTCGAGTGGGCACCAGTAATGTCTCCATTGTGAGGCTTGTTGTTACTGTTTTTGGCATATCGAATATGCCACAGGTAGCTTGCCAGGCTCTGTTGTGCGGGCGGGATACTCTCAGTAGCTTGCCGGGTGCTCCGAGAGGGACAGAGGAATTGAACCTGGGTCGGACGCATGCAAGGCAAATGCCCTACCTGCTGTGCTATTGCTCCAGTCCGAACAACAACAACAACAACAAAAAAACTTGGAGGAAGGCATGGGGGGAAGTTCAAAGGATTGAATGCATGCTTTGCATGCTGGATCCCTGGAATCGATCCCCAGCATCACATACTGACCAAAGCAGCACCAATAGTAACCTTCCCCAACCCGCTTCCATCTCCCCCATCCCCCCTACACACACACACACACACACACACACACACACACACACACACACACACACACACACACACACACACACTGAACCAGGAGTAGCCCCAGCACCACTAGGTATGGCCACAAAACAAGAAATTAAAATAACTCTTGAGGGAAGAGGGGCTTGCTATATGCTCCAAACTGAAGGCAGAAGAATGCTAGCAAGTTTTGGAGGTGAAGTGGTGAGGTCAATGGTAACTAACTTAGCAGTCAGTGGAAGCTGACAGGAAGCCTCGCTGGGAATCTGAAGGCAGGCTGGGACCCACACGCCAGAGCTCTGGCATTTCCCGCAACTGGGGACACCGCGCACTGGCTCAGATCACCTCTCAGTCCTAGGTCCCGAGAGACTGCCTGCATCTGGCCCCAGCAAGCGTGTTCTGCACCTGGACGCTGAGGGTGGGACGGGGTGCAGCTTGGAGACCAGGAATAAGAGAAAAGTCTCCCTACCTACTGGTCAGACTCCTGGTCTCCTCACCTGACTCAACAGGCAAAGAGCAGCTTCAGTCTCTGAGCGGTGACAGACCAACCCCCTTCTCTCCAGCGGGTCAGTTTCCTTTGGAAGCCAAGATTTTCCCACAGTGGAAGGGAATGGTGCAGGATACGGAGGTAGCACACCCCCGTGCTCAGGTCCTCAAGGCCAAGTGCACATCCAGATGTCTGCGGAGCTTTCAGTGGTCACTTCTCTCTGCCCTCTGGAGACCTCGCATCATGCAAGTTACTCAGTCGTGAGTGTGGCCAGCTTCTCAGGTCAGGCATTATTCTAGATTTGGAAATGGTTTCAGGCCACCTTTTATTTATTAATTTATTTTGGGTTTTTGTTGTTGTTGTTGTTGCTGTCACACCTGGTGATGCTCAGGGGTTATTCTTGGCTCTGCACTCAGAAATTATTTCTGGCGGTGCTCAGGGAACCATCTGGGATACCGGGGATTGAACCTGGGTCAGCTGTAGGCAGGGCAAGCGCCCTTCCCACTGTACTATCCGCTTGGCTCCTCAGGGCACCTTCTTCAGAAGGAAGAACCCCCACCCCCATCCCAACCCCCACCCCCACCCCTCAGGCATACAGAACTCTCGGTTTTGCAGTCAAGTCTGAGACTATTGGACGTGAAGGGAAACTTAACATTGAAGAGACTTCAAAACCAAACCAAACCACACCAAAAACCTAAGAGGAAATCAGAGGAAAGAAACAGCGCAGGGAGTAGGAAACGCTTCAAGCTGACGCTGACATCTGCTGAGCTGAAAAGGCTTTTCATCTGGGAAACCAGAACGGGAGGTTATAAAAAGAAAAATTTTGAAGATTTTTTTTTTTAAGCTCTTGGAAATGAGAAATCTGATAGCAGACCAAAACTTCAACATAGAGGCTGGAAGAGAAAACGGGGAAATTTCCCAGGAAGCAGAATTTTTATTTAAGGAAACAGAAAATAAGAAGGAAAAAAAAATTAGAGATGGAATCCATGAGGGCATCCTTTTAATTTAATAAGAGTTCCAGGAAAAGGAGGAGAAAAATAATTTTTTTATAAGTTCCTGAGAACTATTTAGAAAGGCAGGACGTGAACACCCTGCCCAGCTGAGAAGTTCACTCTTTGAAAGCCAAGTAAAGCTGACGATAGAAGAGCCAGGTATATTCCAGCGCAATTTCATCACGGTGAAAAGGACAAGAAAACCTCAGTGACGGGAAATAATTATATCCAAAGGCCAGGAACTAAAGCAGCACTACTTGGAGCCAGAGGGACAGCACAGCAGTAAGCTGCTTTCCTGGCACCGGCTGCCCCGGCTTCATCTCCAGCACCCCATATGGTGCCCCGAGACCACCAGGAGTGATTCTTGAATGCAGAGCAAGAAGGAAACTGGGTGCAGCCCCCAAACTAAAAAAATAAAGATTAAAAATTTTAAAATTTGCTCTCCTTCTCAAATTCTGAGGAAAAAGCACTTCCAACCCCGTTAATGATCCCGTTATACTTGGGAGGATGTCAAATCTCCCACAGAACTTGGGGATGGGTCTTCCCAGGAAGAGAGAAGCAAAGGCTAGAGGGACCTGTGAAAGGAGATAGGGCGGGACAAGGACAAAATGAATCCTCAGTGTGAAGCAGGACAGGGCTTGCAGGACGAAGGTGACACAGTCAGATTCAGAGCGACAAAGCCCGGGAAGATGGCACCAGTGCCGCAGTCTGTCGGAGCCACCGAGACAGAGAAAGTGCTGGGAGGTTCTTGCCTTGCATGGAGCCAACTCTGGTTCGATGCCTGGTGTTGCCAGCATCGACCCCAAGCACAGAGTCAAGAGTTGCTCCAAGTGCCACCAGGCCAAAACCTCTCACCACACACACACACACACACACACACACACACACACACACACACACACACACACACACACACACACACACACACACTAAGATGTCGAGGCCCAGGGATGGCGCAGTGACAAAAGGGTCTGCCTCGCAAATGTGAGCTGAGTCCTGCATGCTGCCCACAGGTGCCGGGCAGGATGCAGGAGTGAGTTCTGTGCCCCAGACCCTAGCACTGCAACGTTGGGCAATCGCCCACACATGGTGGTCAGGTGTGTGTGTGTGTGTGTGTGTGTGTGTGTGTGTGTGTGTGTGAGAGAGCACCCCACCAGGAGTGCATGCGCATCATCAAATGTACCCCCATCAGATGTACCTCCTCTGCACAATTGTGGGGTGAGCACAACACGCACGTGGTGCAGCCCCACCCCTGCAACCTCTGAGGGAAGAGAGGGCCCGAGCGACAGGACAGGGAGAGACTGCAGTTTCGAGTAATACTCCTGGTAGAAATACTTAAACGTTTTATTTGGGCAGAAGTACGGAGGGTAGGGCGTTTACCCGGTACACGGTTGACTTGGGTTCAATCCCTGGCACCCCACGTGGTACCCCTGAGCACTGCCAAGAGACATTCCCGAGTGCGGAGCCAGGAATAATCCCTTAACATCAATGAATGTGGCCCAAGACATAAAAATAAATAGATAAATATCATGTTTTATTTATTTATTTATTTAATCTGGGGGCTTAGAGGATGCACACAGCAGTGCTTTGGGGACCACATACCATGCCCAGGAGGGAGCTGGGGTTGACCATATGCAAGGTAAGCACCTTAACTGCCCTACTATTCACTAGCCTCTGGGTGCTTCAAACTCTGTGTATGTCTAGCTTTGACAAAGCAGGAAAACTCAGGTTATGGCTGAGATTCCGGAAGGAGAACCCAGCAAGAATCAGGAAGAGGTTCCGAGGAGCACCCCGTGGAAGGCGGTGGAAAAGCTGGGTGAACAATGACAGCTGATGAAGGTGGGGCGCAGCAATGCTGCTGGAACATGGACAACTCAAGGTCCCAGAAACAAGACCAGCCCGCTGGCTTCTGGGGGGAAGAGGGTCCCCTTACAACATGAATCCAGGATTGCATAAAGCCTAAAAGTGCAAAGTCTGACAGTATATTTGGATAATTGATGTACTTAAAGTCACTCCTGGCCAAGGACATAGCGAAGTAGTAGAATGCATGCTTCACATGTCGAGAGGTGCGAGGTTCTATCCTCACTGCCAAGAAAATCAAAATTTCTCTAGGGCGAGAGAGATAGTATATGGGTATGGTGCCTGCGTGGCTCAGGACTGACCCAGATCAATTCCCCAACACCACGTGCAGCCCGCACAGCACCACCTGGAGTGGCCTGTGAGCAGAGGCGGGTACTACCCGCTAAGGTCCAGACTCCCTTAAAAAAAAAAAAAAGTAGTTTATCCTCATTATGACTTCAAACCAGGCTGACCCACTTTTATAAAAGAATAATCTTTCCTCCGAGAAATGCTCCCGGGTGAGACTTATCACTTCCTCACTGCCAGCTCAGGAGACAAGACAAAATTCCTTCCACTCCTGGTCTTTACAGACTGTCTATCAGGGAGTAGAGGCATCATGAAAGAAAGCGTCGTTCCCTTCCGCAGCATCCTTCAGCTCCAGCATCTCAGATGTGCGGGAAGCTCCGAGCAAAGCCTTTTTTCCCCCAAACAGCACGCGCGGGTGTGGGAAGAGGCGGACCTGGAGGAGGACAAATCTCAGCGTGGGGCAGCGTCAGTCTGGAAGGAGGCTCTGAAGTTGCCTGGGACCATCAACAGTGGACCCCAGTACCAGAGAGATAGTAGGGCGCTTGCCTTGAACGCTGCTGGCCTGGGGTTCCCATCCCCGGAACCTAATATAGTTCCCCCGAGCCCCACCAGGGGTGATTCTTGAGCACATAGCCAGGAGTAAGTACAGAGCCAGCAAAGCGTGGCTAAAACTGAAATAAAATAAAATAAAATAAAAATAAAATCAGTGACCCTGGGTTCGGAACAGCTCTGCTCCCTGCAAGACTCATTCCCTGCTCCCACCCCCCCAAGTGAGGCCGGCCCCCCTGCCCCCAATGCCCCACTGTTGGACCACCCCCTCCCTGCTTCTACAGCATCTTCCAATCTGGGCTGGGGTCCCTCCCGTTGGGTTCTTGCGCCCCCACCCCCACCCCGCCCCTCCAGCGGGTGATTCCGCCCCAGGCATCACCAGCCCTCTCTGAACACGCAAATCCGCACCCCCACCCCACCCGAGACCCCGAGTGACCCGGGAAGAGGACGCCGAGCAGGGAGGGAGGCGGTGGCGGGGACGACGTCCCCCCCCCCACCCCTCATCCCAGTCCCGGGGGTCGGTGCATGTGGCTGAATGCAGCCCCTCCATCCGGATCGCCGGGTTTCCTACCTCCAGTTCTGGAGTCACCTTCGGGGGGCGAGTGGAGGGACCCCAGATCCCGCCTGGGAGTCGCGACGGGTGGTCGGTGCTTGGCGGAGGCGCGCCCGGGGCGCGGTCACCTGCAGCCGCGGACGGGCGCGGAGGTGGGGGGCTCCCCGGGGGGCTCCCCGGCCGGGACGCGCCGCCCCACTCCCGGGGGGGACCCGTCCTCGCCCCGCCGCGCGGCCGAGACTGGAGCGGAATCCCAGCTCACTTGTCAAAACTCCGCCGCATTCCAGAACACCCCCCTCCCCGGGCACTCCCCTCGCGGGCGGGTGGGGTTTGGGGGATGGAGGGGAGGGGGGGGGAAGGAAACCGCCCCGGAGGAGGGCTTGTGGGGGGGGGCGCGACTTGGGGGTTCCGGAGGAGACTGACACCTCGGGGGCCACCGTGCACGGCGGAGCTGGCCGCTGCACGCGCGCGCAGGTTTGCAGGCGGAGACGCACGCCCTCCCCGCGCGCCCCTCCCCGCGCGCACCCCGCCCCCCCAAAGTTCCCCCCCCCCGGCCGCCTCCGCACACAGCTCCGCCCCCCGACAGCAAATCATTTCATAACTGCTCCGTTTCATAATCGGCGGCGGCGTGGGTTCAGGCCGGGGGTGGCAGTGGGAGGGGAGGGGTGGGGATGGGGATGGGCGCGCGGGGCGGGGGGGGGGGCTCCCCCAAGGAGGATCCCCGCGCGGCGCGCCGCAGCGGCAGGAAAGTTTTGCAGCGTCGCTGCTCCAGCCCCCAGGAGGCCCCCGGAGAAGCCCCGCCGGCCGCCGCCGCCGACTTACAATCGCCGGTGACTGCAGCGCTCAAGCATTTCCTTTTTCCACCTTTCGCGCGCCCGCGTCCCTCCCGCCCGCGAGTCACCCCGACCCCACCCCACGCATCCTGCACCCTCGGCACGAGGATGCACTGTTTACATCACACCCGCCGGCTTCCGCGGGCAGACGCGCGGGATCCGCACAGGGCAGGAAAGGAGTTGTTTTTCTTTTCTTTCTTTTTTTTTTTTTCTTGAAAACCCAGGGCCTGGCAGAGACGCGGTGGGGTGGGGTGGGGGTGCTCAAGCCACATTTGTAAGGCCGGCTTCTTCACAGTGGTATTTTATTTCATCGCCCACCCCCCTCCCCACCCCGCCCCTCCTGTTAACACTTGTTGAAAAGGCAGGGCAATGCCAAACCTCAAACCAGGAAGCAAACGCTCCAAACTCATTTTCACCTGCTTCCAGAGGCACCAGGTCGGTCGCGGCGAGCTGGGGGAGCGAGAACCCCTGTGGCTGGAAGGCAAAAACCTCCCCGCTCCCCGGGGGACCCACCCAGGCACAGACGCGCCCCACTCCCGGCGGCTCCTGTCCAGCCCCAAAGATCCAAGCACTAAACTGTGGTTCTCCTCGGGGCACCCAGCACCCCGGCCCTACGCCCCTCCCAAGGAGACGCGCTTCTGCGACTGGAATTGGAAGCAGTTCATCAGAAAAAAGATGGTCAAAGAGCAGCGCCACAGGAACGGAGGAATGAGGGCCTGGGAGGGGCCTGCCCCTGTCCAGGCACAGCCGGAAGTCGGTCCCCCGCCCAGGGCCACTCCGGGAAACAGTCTTGGTCATCGCCCAGCCTGGCATCTCCCAGTCGCTGCGTTCCCCTTGGCACATCCATCAACCCAGAGATTATGCAGGCGTGCCGCTGGGCAGCTGCATCCTGCTAGGAGGGACTGGAAGGGAAGACAGAAGTCCAGGAGGTGTGGGCCAATCAATGAGAGGCTCGGAGTTGAGGTCTGCGCAAAGAGAACCGGTTTGACACACCAGTTGTCCAAAGAGGCCAGATGACTGCAGGAGAAGCAGAGCTTAGCCACTAGATGCTCATCACCCGGAGGGTCTCTGTGAATATTAGCTCCTGCCACACCCCTCTCTCTTAATTTGGTTTTGGGGGCCACACCCCGCAATGCTCAGGGCTTACTCTTGGCTCTGAACTCAGGAATTGCTTACTCCTGGCAGTGCTCAGGGGACCGTATGGGATGCTGGGGATTGAACCCCAGTCGGGCTGTACTATTGCTCTGGTCCCCACCCTGCCCTCCCCAAGTAGAATGTCTGTCACGGTGAACTTATTACACTTTAGTGGAGGGAGGGGGTTGCGGGGGGGGGGGGGGGAGGGGCGGTGCTCAGACCAGCAGGGAGCACACTCCCCTGCGCTCTTTGGCGGGCAGTGCCAGGCTGATGCTTTAGGGCTCTGACCCGGCAATGCCCAGTCGCTGAGCCCAGAAGCACTGGGCCGCCAGGATGATGTTAGGGCAGGGGGCTGGGCCATGTGGTTCTGGACATGGAACTCCAGCGCCTCCAGCATGGCAGACGCGCGTGGCAGCCCTTTGAGCCGTCTCCACTTTCCCCCTTTTTGCAGACTCTAAGGATCAGCATCTTAGCAGCAGATGAGTTTTCGGGGAATTGGGTTCAAACAGAGTGATTTTCTAATTATAATTTCAGATGCGCTCCTCTTCCCCCTCTTTCTGATGGCTTTCTTCACTGCCAGTGTGCTCATGCGTTACATCTTTCTTCTTCCATCTGGTACTTAAATGGATGCGATACAAACCCATGGTGTCTCGAGAAAAGGCTGGGGAGAGATATTATAAGGGTGAGGGGTGCATGTCTTGAATGGGGTTGACCCCAGTTCAATCCCTGGTACCTCAAGGTCCTCTAAACACCATTATAAAACCCCCACCCTTCCCCAGATGTGGCCCGGAGCATTGCCACTTGCTACACATAGCAAAGCATCCTTGGTTCCACGTGGGCCCCCAATCACTGGGGGCTGGAGAGGGTGTCCAGGCCCCCAAAGTAAAGCAACAAGGTTTTAAGCACCATGCAGTTAAATATCTCCCTTCCCCCCCCACCAACCTTGTTGTCTACGCTTGGTTTGGGGTGTGTATGTGTTGGGAATTAAAATTTGACCACATCTGTGTAATATCTTAATTTCAGCAGAGCTCTTGGACGCGTTTGCCATTCTCATCAGCGGGATCACGGGCCTCTTTTCCTCCACCGGGTATCGCTGCAGACTGGAAAAGAGATCAGTGGCTCCGTAAAGACAGGGGCGCTTCAGACCCACTTAGGGTCTCCACGCGGGTAGCGGGGGCCTGTTTTTTAAATAATGCTGAAAATTGCTATGTGCACCCTGAGTCGACAAATGGCATTCATTTGAACGGGAATTGCTGGTATTCTCAGAGACTCCGAAGTGGCTTCAGTCCATCAAGGAAATGGTTCATTAAAAGCAGTTTAAAGTTCAGCATGAGGGCTGATTACGAAGTGGCATCCGGGGGGATGATGGTCCAAATGGCAGTCACACATGGGGCCGAATATCTAGATGGGACAGAGACGGACAAAGACTCCAGGATCACTGCCGCCGACTGTGCATTTTATGGGAATCCGCTCGCTCTACTGCTAAGAGGAAACAGGCAGCCCCGTCGGGGGGCACTCACACCGGTGGGAGTGTGTTCACGAAGGGGAAGAGCATCCCCCTCCCCCCATGTCTCCCTCCCCCATAATAAGGAACTTGGCAGCAGACAGACTCTTCTGAGGGTGATAGGTCCACTCTGAGCCCCCACCCCCACTTTTTTTTTTTTTTAAGAAAGATGCAGAGACACTGGAAAGATTCCAGAGGAGAACCAAAATGATTAAAGAGAGAAAATAGAACCTAGGAGGGAAGGTTAAAGGATTTGGAGTTGTTTAGTCTAGAGTGAAAAAGTGCCTCGAGGCAAACTTAACAGTCTTCTCCCATATGCAGGGGTATATAAAGGGAGCCCGCCAGCTGTTCCTCATCCCGACAGGAGACAGAGGAGGTAAGAGGCCCAAGCGCAACATTAATAATATTTGGGTTGGACAGAAAGAAGTCTTGCTGAATCCTGAGGGTAACTGACTTGACACTGATAGCCCTGTGCAGTCTGCAGTCTTGGCCTATCAGCCTCCCTCCAAAGTGATGATCTTGCATGTTTAAGCAAACGCCCGGCTAGTGAACTCCTTTCATTCCCTTCCAGGGCTGCAGTGTCCCCCTACTGGGTGGAGGAGCAAAGATCATGAGTGCCAGATCCCCTGAAGGTGTGTTTATAAACATCCGTACACACCTCGCTGGACCTTCGCTTTCCCTGGGGGATGGGAATCTCTCAGATCACATCCAACTTCAGACACCGCCTGGATGACGCAGCTATTGTGGATTCACTCCTCTTTATTGCTTTCAGGTATTGCTTTTGGTGGGATCACTGTCATCCCCGTTGCTCATCGATTTGTTCGAGCGGGCACCAGTAATGTCTCTCATTGAGAGACTTATTGTTACTGTTTTTGGCATATCCAATACGCACGGGTAGCTTGCCAGGCTCTGCCACGTGGGCTCAATACTCTCAGTAGCTTGCTGGGCTCTCCAAGAGGGGCAGAGGAATCGAACTTGGGTCGACTGCATGAAAGGTGAAAGCCCAACCGTTGTGCTATCGCTCCAGCCCGTTGGTGGGACTGGTGGAATATTGGTGGGATAGGCCCATAAATACCCATAGTTGATGATGATCAATGAGGCTAAAAGCTGTAAATTATCATGCTCATTCTATAATTATGTTGGGCTCTGTCCTACCTAATGACTTTACATAGAATATCTATGTGGCTGATGTCTTTTTCTTGCACGGGAATAATGATTTGCCTCCTTTGAGCACAAGGAAACTGAGTCACAATAAAGTTAAGTGGGACAGCTAGTAAATGAGTCGCAATTCAAATCCACTTAGTCTGACTCAAAAGGGTGCGTTTTCCCATTTCACCATCACCTCCCATTCATGAAGGATTTTTTTCTGAAGGGAGAGAGGAACCTCACAAAAAGCAGTACTTAAGCTTGTAGGGGTCAAATGGATGAAACACCTTCACAGTTTTACATCACCTGGGGTGCACGACCATCTCCCCCACCTCCACCCCCACCCCTTGATTGGAAGGGTGCATTTCTTGCTCCCGCAAAGCTGAAAATTTCAAGGTTCACCTACTTTATTAATTAGAAACACTTAGCCATTCCCCTAATCCCAACCTTTCATCAGATGAGGTCTTCCGTGACTGATGAATGAATGAACCAGTGCATGGTGACTGTGAGTCTTTAAGACACACTGAACTGAACTGATCTTGTCTGTAATGCTGCTGGATAAGGCTCTAATGGGTCATTTGTGAAGCTCTTATCAGTTGCCCTGTAAGACTCAAAAATCCAGAAATCTCCTTTAATCCAGCATATCCTTGAGAAAGCAGATGGATGGGTCACATACTTTCCCAGTGTCAGCTACTTTTAGAACAAGCGAAGATTTTTAATGGGGTTTACTGAGTGCTGTTGTATATCAACAATCAAGCGTTCATGAGTGAAATGGACATCAAACTGGTCTTTAGAAAGGCAGATGAGCCACACACACACAAACAAACAAAAAAAAACAACTAAAACCCTTGATCTAAATTACTCCAAGGGACAGATCTTTTCCCATTAGGACCATTTATTCTTAGTCTATAAACAGAGAAGGGCATGACTACCCAAGTGTTTGCACACAGATCTAAACCGTATGCAACTATAAAAAGTTGGAGGAAGGAAGAAAGAGGAAATTCCCAGGAGAAGATCCCAACCACATCCAGGGCCATCAGATCTCCAGAAATACAAAGCCCAGCAGTGGCATCAAGGGAAGCACGCGAAGAAACCTCAGGATTGTAATGCAGGCCACAGAAATAACTTGGAATTATCTTAAGAACCAAACAATGACAATTCTGTCCAATAAACGCGCAGCCAATGCCGGGGCGGGATGGGGACTGGCTGATGGTCCAGATGTTGTTAATAGAAACAGGATGCCCAGGAGAAGAAAGGTAGTCAAGTCTGCTGACGGAAGGGATGGGGAGTGAGCGAGGGTCCTGACAGGGGCGCAGGTTGCGTCTTCAGATCTATGTAGAAAAAGATCTTCGAGACTGCAAATCTAAGGCCGCAGAGAGGCAGCCACCCCCTGGACAATGAGGCTCAGGGAATGGTGGCAGGAACTGGACTGACTTTCCACAGGAACATTTCCCCATTTGTGATCTTGCCGTTAGCACAGGAAGGGACACTGCCGTGCTTTGCAGCCCAGAATCGAGGACCGGAGGACTTGCTGAATGCAGGGTCCTGCTCTCGGCCCTTGACACGCGGTCTCATTAAATCTCTATTGCAGTCTTAATGACAGGTGCTAAACTATCTACCCATTTTACAGGCAAGGAAAGTGGGCCAGAAGCTGGCTTAGTCTGCTTCGTCATACAACCAGCAAGCAAAGGAGCAGGGTTTACCTCGGCTACCTTGGTGGTGCTGGGGTCCCCCAAAGCTACACATGTGGCTGTGTTTGGGGACCCACCTGCTGCCAGGGTTTGAATGGTGGTCGGCCACTTGCGAGACACATGCCTTCGTCCCTGTACTATTGCTTTGGCCCGAGACCCAGGTTTAATGAGTAAATCCCACAGTCATTACCCATGAGGCTCTGGCTAGACTGTTTCACACTTTCTTTGCTCGTATTCAAACCACAAGCCCGAAGGGGTTGGGGAAGGAGGGAATCTTCTCAGAGGTACTAGAGGTCACCAGGGCTCTACCCAGAGGTAGTTCAGTAAGTTCTGTGGGTCTGGGGGTTGAACCTGGGACCTTGAGTATACCAGATATAAACTCAGTCCTCTAATCTCTATTCTCACCCCAGGAAGGGAGATTAAATATGAAACTATATAAGAAGTGTCTAGGATGATGCCTGAGGTTATAAATCCATGATTCTTACCCAACAGCTACTTTGCACCCCTACCCAGCTGCAAGGCACATTTGGTCATATTCAGGGAAAATTAGGGGGGCGGGGGGGGTGGCCACAGCCACAGATGCTCAGGGCTTCCTCCTGGTTCTGTGCTCAGGGATGGCTCCTGGTGGGGCTCACAGGATCGTATATGATACCTGGACTTGAACTGGGGTTAGCTGCATACGCCTTAATTCCTGTACAATCTTTCCTGCCCCTGCTAGTCACAACTCTGGCAACAGAAGCTACTGATCCCTAGTAAGTAAAGGTCAGGGATACAGTGGTACATCCTGTGATCTATAAGCAAGGCCCGTCCGCAAAGGACCATCCAGTACAAAACAACATTCGGGCTAAGCAAGCTATAGTTGATCATATAGTGTCAGCTCCCCTTCTCTCTCTCTCTCTCTCTCTCTCTTTCTCTCTCTCTCTCTCTCTCTCTCTCTCTCTCTCTCTCTCTCTCTCTCTCTCTCTCTTCTACAGAACTCTGCTCACAGTCTGTATCTGGCAAACCCTTCCCGAGTACACCACGGCATAGAAAGAAAGAGGAGGCCTGAGTTTTGCCAGTAAACATGAGGGTGTGGCCCAGCTGTGGTTAGGAGTTAGTTTACCTGGACTCAGAACCTTCAAATCCCCACGTTCAGGGAAGGGAGTTCTGAAACCCAATCCAAGTGGCCTCGGCTCTGGGAAAGGAAGGTCGAAGCAAGTCCGTGAAAATGTGATGAACTTAGAGAAAGCTCCGTGCTTCCGCTCTGGCACCTTCCCTTTGTACTTGCTGTCACTCTGCAAATGTTCCCTTACTTGATTTCAATCCATGGCCCTCGGGAATAATTCAGGTTTTCCCAACTATCTGCAAGTAGACTGTTGCTCTTGGGGATGGTGGGGTTTGAGCTGTGCGCACATGTTCCCCCCCTGTTGCCATTAATTCCTGTGGAAAATAAGTGAGCATTCCCAGCTCTTAACAAATAACTCAGTTCTATCCAACAGAAATGGTATCCTTCAGAGAGTCAGGAAGACCTGCACAGGGATGGAGCCGGGAGCGCATGTGAGAATTGGTTCCATCTCTCATTCCTCACCCACCGCCCCTTTCAGCAACAAGTACACACAACTTGGAATCCAATCAAAGAAACCCTCATCAAGAATGTGGATGAAATAACAGAGTGGAAGCAAGAAGGACATGCACTCATTACTTTAAGCCTTCAACAGGTTTAGAAAGATTGCTTACAAGAACTGGATACTCAAGAATAAAAGCCTACATTCCTGGACATTGCATAAATCACATTAACACAAACCAGAAAGCTGAGACTCACACACACACACACACACACACACTTGGTGGCAACATCTGCTTCCATTTCTATTTGTTCGGTCAGAATACACAAGCTATCAAGCAGGAATTTTATGTGCATAGCACAATCAAAGAGAACATTTTACTTATTTTTAAAAAATGTTTAATATTTTGGTTTGGTGACCACACCCGGCACTGTTCAGAGGTAACTCCTGGCTCTGCACTCAGGAATCACTTTTGGTGGTGCTCGGTGAACCCTGTAGGGTGCTGGGGATTGAACCTGGGTAAACCACATGCAAGGCAGACACCCTACCCACTGTATCATTACTTGAGCCCCTCAAGAAGAAAATCTGGAGCTGAACTGTGGTCACCAATCATCTCTTAGCATCTCTCGGAGAGATCCTAACTAAACTACCTGCCCAAAGAACTACAAAAACAAGACAGGTTCATTCTTGCCTGGGGCCCCTGAATACCTGAAGGCCGGGACTGTCCCTCCTTCCCTTTCCTGACTCATCTCTGCTTTCCCTCTGTGCATAGATTAGAATTCTTTCCCAAGGGTCTCAGTCTTTCTGTTTGGGGTCCCTTATGGCTGCTCTAATCACATCCCCACTGCCCGTTCCCTTGTCTGCTCACCCTTCTAGAGTCTTGGATCTTTTAAGGTAACTCATGTTTATAATTTTATTGCCATAACCTAGCACCATGCTTGGCACACACAGGGGTGAATGTATGTTGAATGTATGCAAATACATGTTGAATGAGTATCAAGCAGAAAACTCCCAAATGCATTCATCCGAGGGCCCGAGAGATAGTACATTGGATAGTGCCATGCTCACGGCCCATCCAGGTTGGATCTCAAGTATCCCATACGGTCCCCTGAGCCCTGCCAGGAGTGTTGAGCTGGGCTCAGCTCTGAGCACAGCTGGGTGTAGTCAAAAAAATTTTTAAAAAAAGGAAACAAAAGCCCCAAATGCACCCATTCCTGTGACAACTTACAAGTGCCTACTATGAACGAGAGAGGTAAGTACAAGGAAAACAAGTTTCAGCAGATAATTCCAACAAGAACAGCAACAGTACTCACAGGCGCTCTCTACGGGGCTTTCAGTGTGAGTGAGCATTATGGCAAACTCTCGAGTATTCTTGTACCCACAAGCCCCCTCGCCCCTGCCCCAAAGCCCATGTGACAGACACAATGATCACTTCCCCTGGACAGCTGAAGGAGTTGGCACGTCACTCTACGGACCTTAATGTGAAAGGATCTGACAGAAAGGATCTGACATTCTAGCTCCTCAAGGCTAGACATGGTGACATAGGGACAGTGGTAAGAGGCTCACGGGCACTTCAGTGGTGAGGGGGTGTGGTATCTTCATACACCAATATCAGAAACTTGAACACTATTATAGCCATTTACACGCACTGTAATAAATTTTTTTTTTAATCAATAGAAAACTCCTTTGGGCTTAAATCCTACCCACCAAGGAAGCCTATCTGGGAATTCATTCATGAGCTTTGCTGATGGCTATATTCTGGGCCGGAAAGTCTCCATCTTCTCTGCATAGCCGGCAAATAACTCTTCTTTTAATTTTCGTTTTATTTCAGTAGCTGTTAAGATCTACTTCTGTGGGGAGGGTGTTGAGAGTCACCATCAGTATTGCTCAGGGTTACTCCTGTTCTCTGTGCTCACGGAACCCTCCTGACAGGACTGAAGGAAACAGAGGGGGTGCCAGGGATCAAACCTGTGTCAGCTGTATGCCAAGCAAGTGTCCTACCTGCTGGCTCCATCTGCAGTTTGATGTTTGATTATCACTACCCTGGGCCATGAGCGTCAGCGGTTCTGTGAGCTGTGAGTAGCTTTTTTTTTTTTTTTTGCTTTTTTGCCAGTCACACCTGGCAATGCACAGGGGTCACTCCTGGCTCTGCACTCAGCAATCACTCCTGGTGGTGTTCGGGGGGACCATATGGGATGCTGGGAATTAAACCCATGTTGCCCGTGTGCAAGGCAAATGCCCTCCCCGCTGTGCTATCGCTCCAACCCCGGCGAGTGGACGTTTGAGGGACACATCACAGCGTTCCCAGCCCACATCTAGGGGGTGGGAGCTGAGTGGCACACTTTTCGCTATCCCCCTCGAACCTGCAGCCAAGATTCTGGAGTCACCCAAAGGGAGGCGAGAAGACATGCTTGAGATAAGCTGCCTGGAAGGGACAAACAGGCATGTTGGTCCCCGTGTCCGTAAGAATCCGGGGACTCCTGCTTCCTCAGACCTCTCAGGGGTGCCGCAGCAGCAGATCTCCATGTCCTGGGCACCCCCCCTTCCCCCCTTCATGGAGGAGTCTGTCTCTGAGCCAGTCCCTATGTGGGGTTGGGCTGTTCTTCCCACAAACACGTACGAGCTTCAGAATTACCTACAGGGAGGGGTTTGTACCAAAGCTCGAGGCAAAGGTGCCCCCAGGCTCATGAGCACAGGCTGTGGGGCTCTTTCTACGCATGTTCACCAATGCAGGAACTGTGGGGAGCTCTGGCTTCCTGGGGCCAGATCACCAGGCTGGCCGTGAGGATGCCCCTGATCATTGGTGCTCACTTTTCCATGTCCCTTGTTTGGGCGCCACATCTGACTGCGCTCAGGGATCACTCCTGGTGGGGCTTGGAGACCATCTGTGATACTGTGGGGATTGAACATGGGGAGGCCGTGTGCAAGGCAAGCGTCCTGTCCACTGCACCATTTCTCTGGCCAGTCACACACTGCACTCAAACACAACAGTTGGCTCAGGCAACAATACCCTGTCCATGACCTTGGTCAACCGATTCATCTTTCAGCATAAAGCTAGAAAATTCTCTCTCAACTTGTGAGACTTTTAAAGAAAGAACTGAGTGAAAGCAGCTTTGCATGGGAGTCAGGTGAGACATGTTGGAAATCAAATGTGCCCGCCGCCCCCCTCCGCCTCCTGTGCCTTTTGTTCCCCCTTTTGAAGATTTCTTTGAGGAATCATCAGCATTGGGAAGCCCATCTTCTCTTGAGCGGCCAACAGGGCTGCCTGCAATGGGCAGAGGCCCTTTGGTTCAAGCCCAGCTGTCTCAGAGAACATGCACAAGTGTCTCCCTGCACCAGAAAAGGCCTGACTGCTTCGGCAATGAGTGGAAATAGGAAAGAGATCTCATGCCAAAGGAAGGGAGGAAAGAAGTGGGGGGAGGAAGGGAGGAAGGGAGGGAGGTAGTAAGGAAGGAAGAGAGGGAGGGAGAAAGGGAGGGGGAGGGAAGGAAGGAAGGAAGGAAGGAAGGAAGGAAGGAAGGAAGGAAGGAAGGAAGGAAGGAAGGAAGGAAGGAAGGAAGGAGGGAGGGAGGGAGGGAGGGAGGGAGGGAGGGAGGGAATTCCAAAAATAGCATCCCAGAGAAATGGCTCTCCCAGAGGTCTCTAGCTCGTTAGGGCTAGTAATCTTCTTTGCACAGATTGGCACAAATGTCACAAGATAAAAAAGAGTACCCAATTAAGATTTTAGATCTAATTTTTTTAAAATACCCCACTTTTTTTTAAAACATAAGTATGCCCTAATACACAGGATTTCTTTTTGTGTTTTTGATTGAAAAGGCTTGGGCCACCTCTGATGGTGCTCAAGGCTACCCTGGCTCTGTGCTCAGGGGACCACACGGGGTGAATACGAAACTGAGGATGCCTCGTGCCAGGGAAGCAACTTCACCTCTGTGCTATCTCTCCGGCCTGCAAAGAAATTTTAAAATTTTCTTAACCTTGGGGCTGTACAGTGGGTTGTACAGTGGGTTGGGCCCTGCACACAGCCAACCTGGTTTGATTCCTGGTACCCCACATGGTCCCCCGAGACCACCAGGAGTGATTCCTGTGTACAGAGCCAGGAGTAACCTCTCAGTACCTCTGGGTGTGCCCGCTCCCTCCAAAATTTTGCTTTACCTCACAATCCTAGGTGGTACTTGCTACATAATTGAATATTTTTCTTTTGAGGATTTATTTTGCGGGTGGGATCATACTTAGAGGTGCTGAGGGCTTACTCCTGGCTCTGTGCTCAGGGATCACTCCTAGTGATGTTCAGGGGATTATATGGGGTACCAGGATTCAACCCAGGGGCAGTTGCACATAAGAAAAGTATGATTGGTGTTGGAACATTGGGTGCCTGAAACAACTGTATTATGAGCAACTTTGTAAATCATGATATTTAAATAGTTTCAAGCATTTTTTTTTAAAGAAAGAAAACTAAGTTTCTATCTTTATGGTCCTTGCTACAGCATTATTTAAAAAATCAAAGTCACCACTTTTATTTTATTTTTTTCTTTTTGGGTCACACCCAGCAATGCTCAGGGGTTACTCCTGGCTCTGCACTCAGGAATTTCTCCTGGCAGTGCTTGGGGGACCATATGGGATGCTGGGAATCAAACCCGGGTTGGCTGTGTGCAAGGCAAATGCCCTACCTGCTGTGCTATTGCTCCAGCCCCACCACTTTTATTTTTTAAATATACTTTTTTTTAGCTTTTTGGGTCATACCCAGCGATGCACAGGGGTTATTCCTGGCTCATGCACTCAGGAATTACTTCTGGCAGTGCTTGGGGGACCTTATGGGATGCTGGAAATTGAACCCGGATCAGCTGCGTGCAAGGCAAACACCCTACCCGCTGTGCTATCGATCTAGCCCCTAAATATACTTTATTATTTACATTAGTAGGGAATGATGCATTAAACAAAATGTATATGCACTGGTAAAACTCCAGAATCCTCCAAGCCCCCCTCCCCTTTGGTGTTTCTATTTCTGTTCTGATGGACATTTTCTTAACAAGGACAAGGTTTTAATCATCTTCATGGCTCACTTGAAGTCGGTCACCTCTGCCTGACCTTTCTCCCTCGGTTTATAATTCACTTCCCATGTTCACTCTTTGCATCATTAATTTTAACCACTCTGACCCATCTTCCTTTTCCCAGCAATTCACATTTATTTGAGTACCTCACCTTGACATGCACTGTATTATGATAAGAGATAAAAGACCTCATCACAGCCAGTGAGTCACATTCCTGAGTCTTCCAAACTCCTTTTCCCAAGTGCCCCCATGTCTTGCAACATTAGGTTTTCTTTCTTTCCAGAAAGGCAACTCCTGGACCCCAACCCGAGTTCCGATTTGCTTCACTTTTGCTCTCCAGTAGCTAGAGAAGGTCAGTAGAACAACGGACTAGCTAATTTTCTAAGCAAGAACATAGAAATTGGGTCAATTTTCTCACTAAGAAAAACACTAAGTTCCTTGTCAAGACCCAGGGGTCATATCAACCATGTTATTTCCCAAAGCCCTGCTCTTTTCAAGTGGCACCACATTAAGGTCCCTAACGTCACCCTTCCAAGGAACAGAGCGCTCAACCCATTGACAGACGCGTGTCTGGGAGGGCCAGGGCATGGATGGGAACGAGCCTGCATTACTTCGCACGTGGCACAGGGACGCACGGAGACAGCAGGTGAGGAGCTGCGAATAAACTCGGAGGGAAAAGCAGAGCAGTCAGCAAGATGTCTCAGAGACGGAGAAGGGCCCTGGGTGGGCTGGTGAGAAAGGCAGCAGGCAGGACACGAGTGAGGCCGAGGAAAACCTGGTCATGCATAAAAGACGGAAAACCACTCTGTAGCTGTTAGAGTAGACTAAGAGGGCGGGAGGGGAGCGTGACAGAGAGTGAGGCATTTAGCTCGAGTGCGGACAACCGGGTTCCAGCCCTGGCATCAGATGTGGTTTCTTGAGCACCAGGAGTAAGCCCTGCGCACAGCTGGGTGTGGCCCAAAACCACACACACACACACACACACACACACACACACACACACACATGGACTGGGCAGAGAAAGGACAAGCTTAATGAGCTGGAGTATTCGCAGGAGGCCTGGGCTGGATCCCTGGCTCTGCATGACCCCCTGAGCACTGCCAGGCGTGGCTCCGGAACAACAAGACCCACCACACCAGAGAGACAGCATGAGTAGACAGAGGTAGCACAAGGCAAGCTGACAGGGCACTCGCTTGGCGCGCAGCGGACTCTAGTTGGATCCTGGGCGCCACATATGGTCCCGTGGATACCACCACAAGGCATTATCCCTGAACACAGAGCCAGGAATAAGCTGGGTGTCGTCCCGAAACGCACATACAAACAAAACCCCAACAAAATTATCAAAAGAAAATTAGACATAGATTAGAGTAGTGGGGCCATCATTTCTATTTAAAGTGTCCCTAAGACCAGGGATGTGGTTTAAGGGCCACATACATGGGCGCTGGGCTCACGGGTACTGCCGCAGACACAAACAACCGAAATCTTCCCTGGTGGGGCTGGGATGGAGTTCATGCCTGACATAGGTGAGACCTGGGTTAGGTTTGTTGGGGTGGGGTGGGGGGCAGAGGGTGGCTTTTGGGCCATATCCAGCATGCTCAGAGGTTACTCCTGGCTCTGCACTCAGGAATTACTCCTGGTGGTGTTCAAGGGACATATGGGATGTCCGGGATCAAACCCGGGTCAGGTGCATGCAAGGCAAATGCCCTCCCCACTGTACTATCTCTCCTGCTTCTGGATTAGATTTTTGTGCTGAAAAAATGGAAAGGTAGGTAGGATTTCCTATCATGTTATTAGCACAATCACTTTCCACAAGAAATATTAGACGCTTGACTCCAGACGCCAGCTAAAGTTTTCGGCATGGGCAGCTCCTCGCAGAATGTCTCCAGACTGAGAACTAAGCCGCGGCCCCATGCCCTCCCAGGAGGGGAAAGATATTTCTCTCTATATATTATGAGGACCACAGATGGGTTTACAAGCTTGCAATGATCCAATATCTGAAAGAAATCTCTCTAGACTTAGTTGCTAAAGTACAGAAATCCAAAATCCAAGACCTCATATCTCTTCACAGCAGGTCTGACTCTAGTGGGGTACTCCTAACAATAATAGTGAGGTTTGTGTTGAACTATTGAATGTAACCAAAGTAAATAGAAAGTAAAGTGAAATTTATCAGTTACAAAGTGGGGGGTGAGGTGGGGGGGCAGGATGGGAGGTGTACTGTGTGTGTGTTTTTTTTTTGGTGGTATAAGCCTGAAAGCATTGCAATTTTCCACATGGTGATTCAATAAAATAAAATTCTTTAAAAAAAAAAAAAGAAATATTAGACGCTTGCTGAGGCACTGGGCAGAAAGTGTTACAAGGAGGTGGGGACTTTTGTTGTGACCAGGCTTCCGGTCTAGGAGGCCAGCCTCACCTGGCAGGCAGTGGGCACTCTACTTGGAACCAACTGGACCCTTGTCAGGAAGCTGCTTTCCTGAAACATCCCTCCTCTAAATTT
Source organism: Sorex araneus (assembly GCF_027595985.1). Classification (NCBI taxonomy): domain Eukaryota; kingdom Metazoa; phylum Chordata; class Mammalia; order Eulipotyphla; family Soricidae; genus Sorex; species Sorex araneus. The sequence goes on along the minus strand of NC_073302.1, from coordinate 119,870,518 downwards.
CTTTAAATAAAACTTTTTTTTCTTCTTGGATCACACCCGGCGATGCACAGGGGTTACTCCTGGCTCTGTACTCAGGAATTACTTCTGGTGGTTCTCGGGGGACCATATGGGATGCTGGGATTTGAACCCAAGTCGGCTGCATGCAAGGTAAATGCCAAACCACTATACTGTAGCTCCAGCCCCCCAATAAAAATCATTTTTGCTTCAAAACGGATGTGGGGACAGCATCTGATAAGTGGCCCCCTGGGAGAGGGAAGCTGAGCTGGGGTCTCAACTCTTCTTTGTCAGCTCTTGGGGAGTACAGACCGTGACTGCCATCTGCCTAAACATGCTAGTTGACATGGTTTCTGATGGAAGGTTCCAGAAACTGGTAGAAAGGGGCTCAAACACTTGCAAGCCCCAGTGGAGGCAGCAGTGTAAGTGGACGCGCACTGCTCTTGTCTCAAAGCCACGGAAGGCTTGTTAGGATGTGTTTTTGGGGTGCCAAGGCCCACCCTCCTGGGGCGTGGGGTGCATCCGGCGCTGACTGCTGTGTCTCTGCATGTCGGGCCTCATGGACTCTGAACCACCTTAGGAGTTAGGCTTTGCTGGTTTTCACAGCTAGGGAAACCTTGGCTTAGTGAGATTAAGAAATTGCTCAATCTTACACGTGTCAGAGGTAGGATGATTAGGACTTGTCAAGCTCATGCTTTTAAACAGACATGCAGCCCAACCAAATCCCTCTTGGAGGGGGGTATGCAGTATTAACAGGCATGTGGGCTAGAGGACGGAGGAAAATATTCCCAATCTGGTTGGTGGTAATGGTTGGGGGGGGAGGGGTTGGGTCACACTCGGCAATGCTATCCCAGGCTCAGGGGTGATCCTGACTTCCTGACTGTACCTGGGGGGTGGGGGGTCATACGCGGTGCCAGGAATAGAACCAGAGTGGGTGGCTTGCAGAGCAAGTACCTCACCCCCGGTACTATCTTTCTGGCAAGGAATATGCTAAATCTTAGGAGTGTTTGTCTCCTAACCCCATCGGTGATGTTCCTTTTCTTCTTGTGTCTTCCCTGAACTGAGCACACACTGCTTTTATCATTAAAATGATTTCTCACTTTGATTGAACAGGTACAAATGAAAAAATAAATCTAAATGAGCCTTCCAACACTAGTGATAATAACTACTGCTCAGCTACCGGGGGAGTGGAGACAGGTACAAATATCTGTAGGGCCTCTCAAGATCTTCGAGATCCTCTGTGATTCAACTGGCAAGTTCTCCTTCCCATCAAAGGACCTTTTGAATAAACTGAGGCTCCCGAAAATAAAGATCAGATTCCTCCCTGCCACCGGAAAGCTCTGGGCTCATTTCCCTGCGTGTGAGACAGTAGCCCCAAACTCATAAATTGCAAATATGCTCATGACTGAAGCATTAACATTCATCCAAGGATTTTCTAATTATTAGCTCTTACAATATCACCAAAGGTTCCTGAAAACCTGTTTCGTGGGGCTGGAATGATAGTACAGCAGGTAGGGCATTTGCCTTGCACGCAGCCGAACCGGGTTCGATTCTCAGCATCCCAAATGGTCCCCTGAGCATCACCAGGAGTAATTCCTGAGTGCAGAGCCAGGAGTAACCTCTGTGCATCGCTGGGTATGACCCAAAAAAGAAAAAAATAATAAAATAAAATCTGTTTCATTTTATGGTATTTTTCTTCGCGCAGCTCTTAGGAGCTTAGAAGAAGCAAACGCCTTTCTCTTTTCTGGTCATCACTAAGTCTCAAATGATGAAAGATGACCAAGGCAAACATTTGTCTTACTGTGTGCTCTGATCTCTGGCGTCCTCTTCAAGGAGAGCAGCAAAGATAAATGAAGATTCTGTGCCCCGTCCCCACACCCATCAACAGAATGAGGCTTCAAAGAGGACCCCAGCAGGGGAGGGACCGAATTGAAAGCAAATCCAGTCAACTGGGCCAAGATGACCTTTGCCTGTGTTTCTGTGCTGGCAACAAGGCAGGGGACTGTGGGGGCTTCACTCTCCAGAGCTGGGATTTCCCCATCTCTGCCAGGAGCGAGCTCCTAGGGGTCCCCCAGCAACCAGGATTTGGGGGAGGGGGATGCTGGAAGAGCACCTGCTGAGAAAGAAGTCCAGTGGGAGAGAGTCGGGAGAGACTCCATCCTTCCTTCTCTTCCCTTAGAGGTCCCAGGGAGGGTGAGGCTAAGAGACTCTCACGGAAGCCAACGGCCTGGAATTCCGCCAAGAAAGGTGTCAGGCTGCATCACCCTAGAAGGCCCAGCCTGGGACATTCTGTGCTGGGTCTACACCCTGCCTCAAAGGGGAAGGTACAGGGTGTTTCAGCACCAGTGCCACCCTGAGAGTGACGCCTCCTGGTGAGGGTCCGGGAACCCACCCATAGGTATTCGGGGTTGCTCACTTTAGTTCGTTCCTCCTCTCCAGCAGGAAGGGGCGGGGAGAGATATTCAGTCCCCCAAACTGAGACTCCGCTCCGGAAATCCAGGCTTCTGAGAATTTCTCTGCGGAGCAGTTCTGGCTCAGAAAGAGTTTTTGAGGTTTTACTGGTTTTGCTTCTGTTGGTTTTTGTTTGGGGCTTCATGTGGCCGTGCTCAGGGCTCACTGCTAGCTTGGCACTCAGGGATCACTCCTAGCCGTGCTTGAGGGGCCATATGGGGTGTCAGAGGTCAAACCTGGACCCCTGACACCAGCCATGTGCAAGGCAGGCCACTCACCTGCTGTTTTATCTCTCTGGCCCCTCAAAAAAGTGTTTAAAGTAGAATTGGGATCCATTAAGTCTGGACATAGAGAATACTACTTTTTTTTTTAAAGGTTTAGCTCGTGTTTCTGGACTTTAAAGATGCCATCACTGTATCACTGTCATCCCGTTGTCTGTCAATTTACTCAAGTGGGCACCAGTAACGTCTCTATTCCTCCCAGCCCTGAGGTTTTAGCAGCCTCTCCTTACCATCTTTCCCATCTCTTTCTAAAGATGCCATAAATATCTATAAACTACGTGGCTTGACTGAAGACCTGGGGGAATCTAGGCTGGGGCCAGGACCGGGCTAACCCATCAGCCAGAGAGCTCCTGCCTTGCCAGAACCTAGGGTTGACCTCTAGCACCAGGAATCAATGAATAAGGTGAATGAGCAGAGAAGGATGCCCAGAAAGTAGCTGCTAATGCTACTTGGAAACTAACATTTTCTAAGTGCTCACACACACACACACACACACACACACACACACACACACACACACACACACATACACCACATATACACACAGCAACTGTGTCACCGCCGCCTGGATCTCATGAAGGTCTCAGATGTGACCCAAGTGGCTGAGCACATGCTTTGCGTTCTCGAGGTCCTGGGTTCCAGTTCTGCTCGAGCACTACATGTCCCCACCCTCACAGTCCAAAGTGGCCCTTCGACCTCCTGCGCCTCCTCCCACCTTAAGATAACTTTGACAAGAACCAGCAAAGCTCACATACACTGAAAGTTTCTGGGGCCCAGAAGCTCACAAGGAGCATGTTTAGGGAGCACCACGGCCCTGGCTTGTGTAAGTCGGCCCCCAGCCAAGTCAGCCAGAAACGCACTTGCGGCCATGTGCTAAGGGCATGGCCCCGAAGCGCCTTGACCAGAGCAGGGCACTGCGGCCTTTTCTGTGAAGGGCAAGTTCTGTGGCAACCTCTGGTCTCTGCCTTATCGTGGAGGGTCAGGCAAGACGGCTTTTCCGGCCTCTAGCAGAGGGTCCTGTGAGCCGGTGGGCTGGAGAGTCTCATTGGCCCAGAGTGTTCTGGACTAGTCAGCACTGAAAATCCAACACCAAAGACAAGGGAAGCCAGTTCCTAGGGCAGAGGCCCAGGGTTATGTATCCCGCTCGAAAATACAATGAAGCTCCTTACTGCGATCAAGATGAAGATGTAGGTTGTTGAGAGGGTTAGTAGGCAAATTAGTATCCCTTCTTTCAGAAGTGAGTGGATGGGCATCATTTCTTTTAATAATTCTGAACAGATGGGACATCTTCCTCTCTTTTTAGTTAATTTTTAGGTTCTGGGGTCACACCTAGCCGTGGTCAGGGGTTACTCCTGTCTCTGTGCTCAGAAATCACTCCTGGCAGGACTTATGATGCCCTGGGATGCCAGGGATTGAACTTGGACTGGTCCCGGGCAAGGCAAACCCCCTACCCACTGTACCCTCACTCCAACTTCAGACACTGGCCCGGGGGCTTTGGGCACTAGAGCACCTTTGGAAGTGGAGGGAAACCTGATAAGAGTCTTTAGCTAGCAGGAAGGCGTGTTTCCTTTGAGTTGTGGACACAGGCAAAAACCAGGGCTCTCTGTCTTCGCAAAACCAGTAAAGTGACTGCTCATGTGTAGAGAAAAGACGGGCACGAGCTTACACAAATACCACCAGCGTGCTATTTTTATGAGATACATTTCTATCTATTTCGAACATGTAGGTCAGACTGACATATTGGGAGCAGCAGCCGAGAATGCCTGTTTTGCAAACACACCAAGTTTTTAAAAAAAAAACAAACCCTGTCACACATAATGCTTCCAGTCATTTTTAGTGAGTAATTGAGGAAATTTCAAATCTGGCCCTACTGGGGTTTAAAACTATATTCTCAATGACATGTACTGCTACTACAAGGAATGGGATGAATCAGAACCAGTCAGAGAACAGACACAAACCCAAGACAGTCAAACTCATTGGAATTTTCAGTGCTAGGGCTCGAACCCAGGGCTGCACTGTTTGTGCACTTTTTATTTTATTGACCACTCACAGCAGAAAGTTATCCCGCATGGGGCCGAAGCAATAGCACAGCAGGTAGGGCGTTTGCCTTGCATGTGGCCGATTCCCAGCATCCCATATGGTCCCCTGAGCACTGCCAGGGGTAATTTCTGAGTGCAGAGCTAGGAGTAACCCCTGTACATCGCCAAGTGTGACCCCCAAAAAAAAAAGTTGTCCCACAGATTTCAAGCAATCTGTATGCAGATCAAGAGAGCGCTGGCTTCTGGAAACACTGCCTTCTGCTTCTCTTTAACAATTTTTCCCAGGAGAGCGTACAGACACAGCCCCCTTCTTGTTCTCTTTCAAAGGGCTCCTTTGAAAGCCTGTCAGAGGAATCTACTCTGATGAAGATTCCGTGGAAGGCCAAAATTCATTTTCAATCATTTTTATTCATCACTTCAATATTTTTCACCCACCCCTTTCGCTTTTCAGATCATTTCCTCCACTCTTGGTTATTCATCCTACCGTTAAATTCGAACTATGAACCCTCTGCTTCTCACTCTCCAAGCAGCGACACTGCCAGCATCTGCATCTGAGATGTGGCCACATCTTGTCTCCTCCTCCCTCAGGACCCATCCTTGGGCCAGAACGATAGCACAGTGGGGAGGGCGTTTGCCTTGCACGCGGCCAACCCGGGTTCGATTCCCAGCATCCTATATGATCCCCCGAGCAACGTCAGGAGTAATTCCTGAGTGCATGAGCCAGGAGTAACCCCTGTGCATCCCCGGGTATGACCCAAAAAGCTAAAAAACGAAAACAAAACAAAATACAACCCGTCCTTTTCTCCTGGCCAATGACCCATGGTGAGGATAAACACCAGGATGACAAGGACCCCCTGCCCGCCTCAGCTGCCCAGAGCAGGCCCGGCCCCCATCTTGCTGTCCTACTGGGAGCAAATTTGGGAAGTAGATGCCACATCTGCCTTGAGCCTCCATGGCTCCGGGTAAGCAGGACCTTGACCCAGAGAAACAAATCCGGCCCTCATGGATGGAAAAGCTTCTCCGGGGCCCTTGGGCGTTGTCCCTATACAAGCACCGCTCGGGACCTCTGGACACCAGCCCTGAAGTCACCCTGAGACTATGCTGAGGGGCTCGTCATTCCCATGCAGGGACCCAGTGACACTGTCTGCAAGTGTGGAGCAGAGAGAATTACCGCCCACAACCAGGGCCCAGGACAGGGGCAGGGACTGGCTGTAGTGACAGACGCTGGGCAGTCAGGGGCAAACTGACGGTGGAAAGTGGGGTCCCTGAGTTAATGGATTCGTTTATTTGCTTGTTTTTTGTTTATCTGTTTTGGCGGCCACACCCAGGAATGCTCAGGGGTTACCCCTAGCCTGGCAACCCTGTGGGATGCCAAGGATCAAACCCAGGTCAGCTGTGTGCAGGGCAAAGGCCCTCCTTGCTGTACTATCACTCTGGCACCTAATGAGTTAACTTCTTTTAAAGGTTAAAAGTTTTGTTTGTTTCTTTGCTTTTTGGGTCACACCCGGAGATGCTCAGGGGTTACTCCTGCCTCTGCTCTCAGGAACTATTCCTGGTGGTGCTTGAGGGACCATATGGGATGTAGGGGATTGAACTTGGGTCAGCCACATGTAAGGCAAATGCCTTCCCCACTGTACTATCACTCCGACCCCAAAGGTTAAAAAGTTTGAAAACAAATTGTACCTAAAGAAAGAGAAATGCCAGTAGCTTAAGTGATTTAGAGAGAGGCTTAGGGTGAAATTTGAATAATGAAAGTCAAAGTTGGAAAGAAAAAGCTCAGCATGAGGACCCGAGAGATAGCACAGGGGTTAAGACTCTTGCCTTACATGCAGTCGACCCGGGTTCGATCCCTGGCATCCTCAACGGTCCCCTGATGCTCACCAGGAGTGATTCCAGAATGCAGAGCCAGGAGTCAGCCCTGGGAAAACCACACCTCTTCCTGCACCCCAGCTCCCAGCCCAGGCAGCCTTCAGCTTGGCCTGAGAACATCCCAGATCTCGGGGGAAGCAGAGGTCAAAGCAGGAGACAGGAAACACCTCCCCCCTGGGGACCAAAGGGACTTGAAAAAATAATTTATCTCAGTGTCACTCAAATAACTCAGTCAGTCCACAATGTGTTGTAATGGTGCGGTACTGAATTCCTTATTTTGTTCATTTAGAAGGAGAACATGCCCATAAAGTGCAAATTACACCCCAGTGCACAGAGCAGAGGAAGGCCTTGAACTTGAAACTGGTTCCCATCAGATGCTGTCACCTCATTAAGGGGAAAAGATAAACAAAACAATGTTCAATCTGCTTGACACTTGTTACTAAGACACCTATAGGAACAAGTTATCTTGCCCAAGAAGGGCCTACAACCATTTGATCAAACTGGGGTGTTCCATGTTCCATATGTGTGTGTACACACACACACACACACACACACACACACACACACACACACACACACACATATATATATATATAGAGAGAGAGAGAGATCCATATACATATATATATGGATCCATGGTACTTACTGGTAAAGGCACACACACACACACACACACACACACACACACACACACGCATATCTCATCATCATCATTCCATTGATCATGGAATTTCTCGAGTGGTCTCAGTAACGTCTCCATTCATTACTGGGAACTTGCCAGGCTCTCCCATGTGGGCAGGAAACTCTCGGTAGCTTGCCAGGTTCTCCCAGAGGGAGAACTAGGCTTTAAGATGTCAAAATAACCAAGCTTCCGGGAGCTTGGTTTTATAGTCTCTGGATGTTGGCCGTTGGTGGGATTACACGGCGGCCGGGGGCAGTCCCTAGGTGTGACTGCCTAGCTACTGGAACAGGGGGAATCTGGGCAGAAGAGGCCCAGTCCCGATCCGAGCAGGCTTGGAGGTCTCAGTTCTGGGTCCCACACACCTGGGCTCCTCTGCCGGTTCCTTTATGCATGAGACTCATCTGAACGTGTGGAGAGGGGCCTTGAGCACGGCTGTGGCTAGGCTCTGGGGTCTTCGGCTGCTGGGAGCTCTGCTCAGGGTGGGGAGAGAAACTGAAGCCCACCCTCTCTGAGGGGCCCCAGGGAAGACAGCCAGGCATGGGGGCAAGAAACCCTCTGCCACATATATACGTATGCATAAATATATATGTATGTGTATATATATATATATATACATATATATATATATATATATATATATGGTTTAGGGGTGATATCCAGTGGTGTTTAGGGGATACTCCCGGCACAGTTCTCAGATGCTGCTTTTGGTGGTTCTCAGGGGAACCCAGGAGTACTGGGGATAAAACCCGGGCTTCTTGCTCCACACTGACCCTCAGTACCACTGGGAGTAGTGGCCCCTGAGCACTGAGTCTGGAGTAGCACCCCAGCAGCCCTGGCCCCAAACAAGAAACAAACTCTTATTTAAAGTAAGAACCAGTACATCACAGGTGCCCAGGGAGGCTGGTTTTGCACCACTACTCCACGCTCCCTTTCCTTAACCACTGTGTGCACTGCAGTGACATACATTTGATGGAACAGTGCCCCCCAGAGGCCGCTGGGAATGCAGCCGAGCTCGCGGCAGCGAGACCGGGAAAGGAGCGGGAAGCCTCCTTTCACTCTCCTGGGTGTCGGCAGCTGCTCCCGCTAGGGCTGGGCCTGGAGGCTGCCCGGGGGAAACAGGGAAACCCGCATGCCTGGACCCTACCCTGGCCCCAGCGCTTAGGGGACGCTCTCTTCTCCCTGCCCTGCGCCAGCTTCCCTGCGCTGTCTGTCCCTCCGTCGCTCCACACGTGTGCCTCTCCCATCACAGGACTGTCCTCTGGGTGCCTCGGACCGGCCAGCTCGTGCCCGAGATTTGAGAGTTGAGCGGTGCCCCCTCTCCTGAGCACGACGCCCAGTTCCCAGGAGACGGAGCTGCCAGGCTGGTGGAGGATGGAGTTGAGCCCTCCCTAGGGCGGCCAGAGGGAGCGGTAGGGGATGTGTGTGTGTGTATGTATGTGTGTGTGTGTGATGTGTGTGTATGTGAGAGTGTGTATAAATGTGTGTGAGTGTGTGTATGAATGTGTCTGTATGTGTGTATGAGTGTGTATGAACATGTGTCTCTGTGTGTAAGTGTGTATGAATATGTGTCTGTATGTGTGAGTGTGTGAGTGTATGAATTATGTGTCTGTATGTGTGTGTGAGTGTGTGAGAGAGTGTGTATGAATATGTGTCTGTGAGGATGTATGTGTAAGAGTGTGTATGAATATGTGTCTGTGAGTATGTGTGTGAGTGTGAGTATGTGAGTGTATGAGTATGTGTGTGAGTGTGTGTTTGTGAGAGTGTGTGTGAGTGTGTGAAAGAATATATGTGTATGTGTCTATGAGTATGAATGAGAGTGTGTGTATGTGAGTGTTTAAGTATGTGTGTGAGTGAGAGCGTGTATGAGTATGTGCGTGGAAGTGTGTGTGTAAGTGTGTGAGTGTGTGTGAATATTCGTATGCGTGTGAGTTTGTGAGTATGTGTTTGAGTATACGTGTGTATGTGTGTCTATGTGTATGTGTGTCTATGTGTGTCTGAGTGTCTCTGTGAGTATGTGGGTGCGGGTGTTTGTGTTCCCAGAGGAGGAACCAGGATGAGCATCACAGGACACAAAACAAGTTGCCCTCTCCTCGGGGACAGTGGGAGGGGCCTCAAAGCATCTCCATTCTAATGACAAGGAGCTGATGCTTATGGTGTTTACCCAGCCCTGTTCACAAGCTAAGGGCATCACTGGCACCCGCTCCTGCCACCCTCACAACTTCCTGTGAAGTGTATAAGCCTGTTGCCACGTCCCACCTTCCCTGGGGCTGAGGACACTGGCGGTGAGCTCCCGGTCATTTCTCCCAGCTTTCCAGTCCCGTTTTCTCTCTGCTGTGAGAGACGGAATCCACCCAGAGCAGCTGGAGGGCCGTGCGGTAGCAGGGCTCCCACCCCGGGCTCCCACACGTACAGCATGCACCTCGCCTGTGAATCATTCCCCACCCAGGAGCCTGGGGCGGCCTGCAGGATGGAATGAGGCCAACACGGCCTATTTTAAAATCCAGCTGTGGCCACCCACGGGGACAGAGCAGGATACGGTGGCCGGCACAGAAGAAGCCCCAGGTTTGCTTGGAAAACGTCACTGTCTGACATAATCTCAAACGCACTGCTGTAGAGATGAGCGAACAGCATGAGCGAGAGGGCGTGTGGCCACTGTGCTCACCAGAGTCCGTGACCCCCTCAGAGAGTGTTGGGATCAAGCCCGAGATATCAGCTCCTGGGTGAAATGTCACACAGGGCGGGGGGGGGGGATCTCTGCCCAGAGCTTCACAGACCGACATCAGAGTGTCGGCCAGAGCTGCCCCCGAGGCTCAGGGACCTCTCCGAGTCCACTGGTTGCCGGCCACATCCAGTTCTCTGCAGGTGTAGGACGGGGACCCCCTTCTTCCTGCTAGCTCTCTGCTGGAGGCAGCTCTCAGCATCTCCAGGAGGCAATGCTCTAGCACGTGGCCTCAGCACAGCTGTCAGCGTCCTGCACTCAGCCCTCGCTGCCAGGGGCTCTGAAAGGGAGAGTGGGGTTGGGTCAGGCCCTTCCTCAACGCCCACCGTGTCTTCTAACAGGACCAAATCTCAACGATGGGTCTAGAGATCATCGGGGTAAAATCTACTCATGGCGCCCCCCGCTGGGGGAAGGAGGGAATTCAGGACCGGGACAAGAAAGGGGTCTATGGAATCCTGTGCCCCCTGGGATCAATGACACCCACACAACAGTGTGTGTGTGCATGGAGGCAGAATTCTGCTCAAGAAGGCGAGAGAGAATGAAGAGAACAATTTTGCAGAGTGAGACTTTGAACTGAGCATGGCCTCGGAGGGAAGAGACAGTATCCCCTGGAACGGCCTTAGCAACTCAATCCTGGACAAATGGAGAGGTTCAATTTTCATAGACTCTTGGGGAAAAGTTTCAGCAGAGACAGGAGGGAACCAGCACTGCTAAATATTACGATATGCTCAAAAAAAAGCCTGTGGTGAACATCAAATCAACATCTAGGTCAGGAGAACAGAAACAGAAACGTAGGTGGGTATGTATCTGTGCATCATAATAAATCAAGACAATGAGGAAAATGAGTTATTGATAAACGACACTTGGGTAATTACATGGCAATTTAGGAAAACAGCAGATGTATGGTTTCTACCATGTATCACAGTTAAGAATGGCTAAGTGGGGGGCTGGAGTGATAGCACAGCGGGTAGGGCGTTTGCCTTGCACAATGCTGACCCGGGTTCAAATCCCAGCATCCCATATGGTCCCCTGAGCACTGCCAGGAGTAATTCCTGAGTGCAGAGTCAGGAGTAACCCCTGTGCATGGCCGGGTGTGACCCCAAAAAAAGCAAAAATAAAAATAAATAAATAAATAAAAGAAATAAAAAAGAATGGCTAAGTGGAAATTGAAAATTGATATAAGTAAGTCTCAGGTTCGGGGAAGATGGTACTGGTGAGCACTGTTTTTTTTTTTTTTTTTTTGCTTTTGGGATTACACCCAGCGATGCTCAGAGGTTACTCCTGGCTCTGCACTCGGGAATCACTCCTGGTCGTGCTCAGGGGGACCATATGGGATTCCAGGGATCAAACCCGGGCCGGCCGCACGCAAGGCAAATGCCCTACTTCCTGTACTATCACTCTGGCCCTAGTGTTTACATTTTTAATGAAACAGTCACTTGGAAAAACCTTTAGCTGAAAGCAACTTGGCAAACTGTCCTTCGAATTAGTACTGCATCCCAGGAATGCTTGTTTTTAGCAAGATTCCAAAGGGGGAAAATGTCCTGGTCCCAAGTATGATATATGTTTGTTACTTACTTACTGGTGTTTGGGTCACACCCAGTGCTGCTCGGGACTTCCTCCCAACTCTGTGCTCGGGAGGTGGGGAGCCTCACGGCAGGGCTTGGGGGACCATACACAGTGCCTGAAATTGAACCAGGGTGGGCCAAGTGCAAGGAAAGTGCCCTAATCCCTACGCTATCTGTCTCTCAGCCCTAACCCTGTGCTATCTCTCAGTCCTAACCCTGCGCTATCTCTCAGCCCTAACCTTGTGCTATCTCTCTGGCCCCAGCACTCCACTTTCTATGGAAAAATGAAAAATGTGTGGCTAAGGATGTGGCTCAGAAATGGAGCACAAGATCTGGGTTCAGTCCTGGGGACTCCCACACCCAAACCCTGGCACATGCACACACACACACACACACACACACACACATACACGAGCACACAGAGTTTGTGACAACCTGCTCCATCAACTTTCTCGCCATCACTTTCCCCATAGCACATGCTTACGCCACAGGTGACTCACGATGAAAGACTCACCTCTAACCTCTAACCCCCAGGACACATATGTATTTAGTTTCTTTGTATTAAGTTACCCAGATTCAAAGGCACAAACCAATACCTTTATGTTTCATTTTGTGTGTGTGTGTGTGTGTGTGTGTGTGTGTGATGCTGGTGATGGAATCCAGGGCTTAAGGCACGTGCTCTCCCACTCAGCTCTATGCCTGACGAACACACCATGTGTTTCAGACGAACTGCTGCATGGGTGCAGATCACAGCACCTGCAAACACAGGTCGCCATGGCAGGGAAAGTAAACATCAGTGTGACACTTGTGAGTGTGTGACTGTCATCAAGCCTGTCCCTGGCTGTCACAGCACCATACCATACCTCTCTGGGAGATATGATAATCCAACTCTATCCCTAACCCTAACCCAATCCTTAACTTAACCCTAACCAACCCTAAGCTTAAGCTAACCCTAACCCTAACCCTAACCCTAACCCTAACCCTAACCCTAACCCTAACCCTAACCCTAACCCTAACTTCCCTGGGAGAGAGATAAGTCAATCCTAACCCTACCCTAACCAAGTGCTTATCCTACCCCTAGCCCAATCCCAAACCTCATAGGAGAGATAGGTGCCAACCAAACTCTAATCCTAATCCTAACCAAGTGCTTAACCTAATCCTAACCCTAACCCAAACCTCCCTGGGAGACAGATGCTAACCTATCTCTAATTCTAACCCTAACCAAGTGTTTAATGTAATCCTAACCCTAACCTCCCTGGAAGAGACAGAAGAAAACCCAAACTCTAATCCTAAACCCAGCCAAACACTCTAACCCTTAACCCTTAATCTAACCCTAACCCCAACCCTAACTATGAAACCCTATCTTAGCTCCAACCCTAACCTCAACCCAACCCTAACCCTAATCCTTGACCCTAAGCCCATCCCCTAAGCTAGGAAACAGCAGTAGAGACCCTGGTGACCCTGTTGAGTGTCCTGCCTCAAGATAAACCCTATCACGCTAAACCCCATCATGCCCATTTCCCGGCCCACTGCAGGCGTAAGCCTGCAATTAATGCTAGAGTTTGTGCGAGTTGGTCTGTGGTGTCTGAGATGGAACACGGGCTCTCACGCATGTGAGGCTTATAGTCTACCACCAAGACGCATCTCAGTCCTCACAGCTCTTGTTGTTGCTATTATAGTTATTGCAATTATTATTAGTCTTCAGGCCATACCCAGCTATGTTTGGGGTTTCTCCTGGCTCAGTGCTTGGGGGTCCTGCCCTGCGGTATTTTGGCAACCACGCAGTGCCAGGGGACGGACACCAAGGTTCCTATATGCAAGGTCTGTGCTGCAGCCCTCGTAGCCATCTCCTCTGCCCCCTTCTCATTATTACTTTTTTTTTTTTTTTTGCTTTTTGGGTCACACCCTGCAATGCACAGGGGTTACTCCTGGCTCTGCACTCAGGAATCACTCCTGGCGGTGCTCAGGGGACCATATGGGATGCTGGGAATCGAACTCGGGTTGGCCGCGTGCAAAGCAAATGCCCTACCCGCTGTGCTATCGCTCCAGCGCTCTTTATTACTTTAACTCTTCCTAGGACCGCAGCCCTTTGGGTGATGGGGATCACCCAGTGCATGTCTGCACAGATGACCGAGACCAGGCCCTCATGCTTGCCTGCATGCTTTCCCAGCCATGTCCTGTGTCCTATCTCTCTGGGATCCCCTGCCTTGAGGCTGTCAGAAGCCCCTCTGCACATGTGGCATCACCAGGGTCTGAACTCACAATTTTGTGCTCACCAGTCCACTGGACCAGCTTCTGCCTTCCCTAAAGACCTTGTTCCTATACAACGAACCACACTGAGGACCTCCTCTGGTATTCTGGGCACATCTGTCGTTAGTTTCCTTGCGGCATTAAGTTTTATAGGCCCAAGTGGGGTGGTGGTGGTGGTGCGGGTGAGCCAGTGTCATCTCGCAGCCTATTCCCATACACTGACTCGGAACTCTTCCTCCTTCTAGTCAACGCAGCTGCGACGTTACATAATTTCCCCTGAGATCGTTCTTTTAACTAACGAAGTCATTGACTTTTGAAAATACATCTTTTCTGGTACCTCTTTTCTCTAGTGACTCACAAATAAGTAGGTGTTGCCTGTCATTACTGAGACAGAATCAAGCAACCACCTCCATCTGGAGTAAGTGAGAAGCGATCTCCAACGAGCTGCACAGCAAACCTCCCACACCGCGCACGGGGGCTTGGAAACGTTAGAAACCTGGGGGCCAGGGAGGTGGCTCGAAGGGCCAGAGCACCACAGGCTTTGCATGTGGGAACCCCAGTGCATGGTCCTCCAAGCACTGCTAGGAGTGACCCCCGGAGCACTGAGATGGAAATAGAACCCCAGCACCGAAGGTCTAGCCAAAAAACAACAAACAAAATTAATATTAAAATTAACCTGCCTTCAGCAGTGTTTCTGTCTGTGCTGCTTCCAAGAGAATTTAGCTACAACCTCTTCTAGCTCTGCTATTTTCCACAGATCATTTGCATTGGTGAGATATGCACCAAGAGGGGGTGGGGTAGGGCAATAATGATCCTTGGACACACCAACCAAGCTTCAATCCCCAGCATCCCAGAGGGTCCCCAGAGCATCAACAGGAGAAATTCCTGAGTGCGGAACCAGGAGTAACCCCTGGGCATCTCCTAAAAAACAAACCAAACAGACAACAAAAAAAAGATATGAAAAAATTCCAATATCAAAATATTGGAATTTTGTTTCGGGGCTGGGGGGGGGGGGAACCACACCCAGGTATGCTCAGGGGCCACTCCCTGCTCTGTGCTCTGAGGCTGATCCCAGTGGGGTCTGACGGAGCTCGTGGTGCCCAGGATCAAATCTGAGCCTCCTCCATCAAGGCACATGCTCCAGCCCACTGAACTCTCCCGGGCCCCTGGTGGGTCGCTTTAAGCAATTTAACTTAAGCAATTAAACAATTAGTTTTTTTTCCTTTTTTTTTTTTAAAAAAAAGACTCAAAACAGGCTCTTCACTATGCAATTCACGAAAATTCTAGGCTAGGTACAGCGTGATTTTAAATACTGTTAAAACATTTACAACTATTTGTATTCGTGTCATGGGTATTTAGATTTTAGATATCCTGCTAATTATAATGGCCTCATACTATCATTAAATATCATCCCAAGGCATAATCTGTGCTTAACAGTGAGAGTTTTTTTTCCTTTAATTTGTATTTTGTGTAGTCTCTTCATAGCTTCCATAAAAAAAAAAAAACTGGAGAGGGTGGGAGGGAGTGACTTCTTGCTTGTTTGAATAGACCATCACTGAGAACGTGGCTGAGAACTCAGCGGTCAGGGTGAGGGCTTCCCCTGAAGGTTTTCCGCAGGGGGACCACGCCCAGGTATGCTCGAGGCTTACTCCTGGCTCTGCGCTCAGGGATCACTTCTGGTAGGCTCGGGGACCAGACGGGGTGATGCTCAAACCTGGGGTTTGTACCCGGACGGGCTGCATGGCAGGCAAGTGTCTTCCCCTGGCAGTATCTCCCCAGCCCTGAGCCCACTGTTGAGGAGACACCATCCAGCCCCAGGGACTCCCACAGCCGGCAGTCAGCCGCCCGGGATATTCAGCTGGTCAGCGTTAGGGCAAACCCGGGGGGAGGTGGGTGGGGGAGCGGCGGGGAGGGTCCAGCTGCAACGAGGAGACTCAGCTGGGTTCCAGCTGAGCACAAACGGCTGAGGGTCTGGACAGCCTTGCCCAACCTCGGAGACACGGACAGGGCCTGCAGCTCCGGCCTGGCCACTCCATCCCCCATCGCAAGTCAGCCCGACTCTGGTCACCGCCCACAATCAATCCTCTCAACTCTCAGGATGCCCTGAAGGTCTTCACCGTGTTCTGAAGTCAGCAGAGTTGGGACAGAGTTCCTGCATCCGGGAGCCCTATAGATGCACTTTGGTTCGTGCAGTAACTTCCCACACAAGGCGCAGGGCCCTGTGCCATGCCCTGGTGTCAGGCCGTAATGCCCGTCCAGGCTGAAGGCTGGTGGCGCCGTCACCTATCTCCTCCCTTTGAGTCTTATTTATTTATAGGTTTTTGGGGGGTGTCACACCTGGCTGTGCTCAGGGATCACTCCTGAGAGCTCTCGGGGAAGGGGTGCACAGAACCGAACCTGGGTTCACTGTGCACAAGGCAAGTTCCGGCCCCATGGGCGCTTTCTCTCTCTCTGGGCCACTGTCACCCTGTGAAACACAGACAGCCCTTCATGACTCCACGGTCTCCATGACATCCTCTTTAGGAGACACGGGGGGAGCAGAAGCCCGGGGGGCCTGTGTGTGCTGGTGTTCTGGGCCCCTCACACTGCGTCACCCACGACACCATCATCACATGCAGCTGTGTGGCCTCTAGTGTCTGCAAATTTTCCTTCACAACACCAATTCCGCATGGGGGTGGGGGTAACCCCTGTCACGGCACTTGTGTGTGTCCCCCACCAGCCACGGCTCTGATGGGGCCACAGAAGGAGAAGTAGAAACTCTGGCCACATCACAGGATGTCCCCGGGCTGGAGTCATATGACAGGGATGACATTTGCCTTGTGTCCCATCCCCCAAAACCTGGGTGCGACCCCTGGCACTGCATATGGCTTCTGGATCACTGACAAGGGTCACTCCTGAGCAAGCACAGAGTCAGGAATAGCCCCTGAGGGCCACTGGCGATGCCCCTTCCAATTTAATTTAATTTGTTGTTGTTGTTGTTGATGGGCTGGAGCGGTAGCGCAGCGGGTAGGGCGTTCGCCTTGCACGCAGCCAACCCAAGTTCGATTCCTCTACCCCTCTCAGAGAGCCTGGCAAGCTACTGAGAGTATCTCTCCCGCACAGCAGAGCCTGGCAAGCTACCCATGGCATATTCGATATGCTAAAAACAGTGACAACAAGTCTCACGATGGAGACGTTACTGGTGCCCGCTCGAGCAAATCGATGAGCAACGGGATGACAGTGACTGTAGGATGACATTACTTTGTCCTTTCCCTCCTTGCCACAAGTAGCTTGTCCCGGTTTTACCCAGAATTTAGGCTTACCCCAGTCACACCCATCAAGGTGGTCCCGAATCTCTCCCATCCCTTTGTTTAGCTATAATCACTTCTCCATACTCTCTTCCCCCAAAGAGTTAATCCTCGGCTTTCCTTTAATCTGACTCTGCTAATTTGCAAGGTCAGACCTTCCTAGGATACTGAATTTATATTATATAAGTTAATATTGCCTTTCTCCTCTTCTTGTGCCTTTTGAATAATTTACTTTAAAGCTATGTCTGTTTTGTATAGACACAAGAAGACATTATTATGTTTTTATAACTTGGGAATTAATTGGCCTCGAATATTATTCCCTCCCGGGCATCTGCTTTCTCCACTTAAGCCACAGTTGCCCTCAGTTCCTAGCACCCCAAAGTAGGGTCCCCGACGTGGGACGGGAAGGATCCAGGGCAAGCGGTGAGTTATGTGCTACCCTGGCATCGAGACGGGCCTGGCCAAAGTGCCTAATTCTTAACTATAAGTTAAGAGCTTGATCATAGACAAATGCTGTCATGATCCAATAGTAATTATGAGACTGGGACCCTGCCAGGGATAGGAAAGACTGATCTGGCCTGAGCACTGTAGTCTGAGATTGAGATGGCCCCAGGAGAGCAATTCTATAAGCTTTAATGCATCTCTTATTGTGTCCATACAAAATAATTAATATTATGAATTCTTATATGTTTGCTGGCTGAGGAGAAGAGAAACTCACTCATGGGACTCCGCCCTTGGGTGGATCCTCCTATGGAAAGAGAATTAAGTCCTAGGAGAAGCATCCCCTAAGGGAAAGGACCTTACCCTATTGATGGTGACCACACCTATGTGTACGCCCCAACCCCCCTCATGCTGTGGAGATTTAACTAGGCTGTAAGAGTGGGTTGGGGGGCCAGATCCATGGGGGCCAGATCCAGGAGAGCGGGAGAGAAGCGGAGAGAGAGAATGAAATAAACGGATCGAGCAACCAGCTTGGCCTTCTTCCTTCTTCCTCCCATCGCCTGCCTTTGACCGACAGCACACACAGCGGTTCCGGGGCACCGGACGTGGGCGGTGAGACAGAGCTGCCCGGAGAGCCTGCGAGTGCGCTCGCCCCTCGGTGTTCTTTAGTTTTTTACAAGTGACAGTTGTTGTTGTTTGTTTGTTTGTTTGTTTGTTTGTGGGACACACCTGACAGTGCTCAGGGATCACTCCTCACTCTGCATGCAGGAATCACTTCCTGGCGGTGCTCGGGGGGACCCTAGGGGTTGCCGGGGACTGAGCCTATGCAAGGCAAACAAACGCCTTCCCCTGCTGTACTGCTGCTCCGGCCCTGTGTCTTCAACTTAATTTTAAAAACAGAGCCGGCCTGAAGGGGTTCTGCTGCCTCTGTCCCCCTCAGATCAGAGAATGTCGCTTCTTCCCTGACCTATTTCTTCCGAAGAACCCAGTTGGGTGGGCACTTTGGAGCTGCCCCCATCAGCGACAGAGAGAGGCCAGGGACAGCTCCTCCCAAGCATGCTTCCCCTCTTTTCTGCAGGCTCTCCGGCCCCCAGAGGCTGAGGGTCATTCCACAGCGGTGACAGCGTCCTTCACCGCCCAGTGCAAGAGCCTCCGCGAGGGCTGAGCCTCGCGGTCAGGGCCTGATGTAAGGAGGTGGGGAGCCGGGAGGGACGGGGAAGAGACACGCCTCTGTGAGGACACCAGGCATGGGATTAGAGGGAACAGCCCCGGAAGTGAACCTCCCTTTCTGCTCAGGGCAGGCTATCCTCAAGAGAGTTCCGAAGGCCAAAAACATCCTCACGGAGGAGAAATCTCCAGGCCTGGACACCTCCCAGCTCAGTGCCCGACTCCGACCACCAGGGGGCAGGTGAGCGCCTCGGTCCGGCCCCTGCAGCGGGCATCCCTTCCTTCCTGCGCGCTTCCTCCTTCAGGAGGTCCCAGCAGTGACTAGGTCCACGAAGATAGGGGGCGAGGCAATACGTAGGCGGCTAGGTAGATTGCATAAAATGCAAAGCTTGATTTTCTATTTGTCAACCGGAAGCTCTTTTATGTTTGAAAATCCTAATTTCAAGGGAGTGGAACGTCCAACGGGGACAAATGCTTGGCCCTAGATGAGAGAAATGAAAATGCCAGCAAAGAAGAGAAATGAGGTGGGGGGAGCAAGAAAGGAGATGTCGGGGTAACGCAGGGGTGGTGGTCAGGGGCCTTGGGCTCATCTGGGCTGTAGAGACGAGATATCCGTACAGATCTGAACCACTAGACCCGACACGACTGGAAGCCTGGGACCCGAGCTACAATAATGATGTTTAAAAATGTGTGTGCGGGGAGGGCGTTTCTTTGCCTTGCACGTGGCTGACCCGGGTTCGATCCCCAGCATCCCATAGGATCTCCTAAGACCTGCCAGGAGTGATTCCTGAATGCAGAGCCAGGAGTAAGCCCTGAGCATTGCTGGGTGTGACCCCAAAAGACAAATATGTATGAGTCCCGCAGACCGTCTGGGGGAGGGGGAGGGAACCTAAGGATGGGGAGGTCACTGGTGGTGGACCCAGAGTTCAGAAATCACTGTGCGTGACTTTGTACAGCATGGAGGCCCTGATGAAAAGATTTCAAAGTCCTGATTTCATTGGCTACTATGTGTCAAGCCGAAGACAAAGTGGGCCAGAACGATACCACAACGGGGAAGGTGTCTGCCTTACACTCAGCCGAACAGGGTTTGATCTCCAGCATCCCATGTGGTCCCCCGAGCACCGCCAAGCGTAATTCCTGAGTGCAGAGTCAGGAGTGACCCCTGAGCATCGCTGGGTGCGACCCAAAAAGCAAAAAAACAAAAACAAACAAACAAAAAACAACAACAAAAAACCCCCGAACAAACAAATCAGGCGAACTTCAAGGATTCAAGTCCCTGGACCACAATTTGCGCTGCCACTACTCTTGAGATGTCCAGGAAGCCGCCGACACGGAGGGACCCTCGGCGTCCCGCTGCCCCCATGTCACGGCCAGAGATAGCACGTGGGCTGGAGGACGGTGCACACATAAGAGTGAGGCCCGACGCTCAGCCCACATGGCCTCCTGGGGGGAAGGGGCCGTTCCACATGACGGCTTTTCCAGATAATTGAATTTTAAATGCGGAAACTTGTTTTCCTTTTAACCTCCCGTAATGGAAATCTTTGGAAAGCACATTACACGCTCCTGTGGCTCCTTAAACGGCGAGCGGGATATAATTTAACCTTTCCTTGATGTTTCTAGGTCATCACGGCGATCACCGCGGGCTCTGGAGACAGCCCCCTCCGCGGCCCCCGAGACCGATGAGGAGGCTCTAACTGGCCGCCCTTCCTTTCCGCCCTCGCCCGCATCACTACCTGCAGCCGCTGCTCCAGGCAACGGCCTGCTAGCAGCCTCCTGACGCTGCTGAAAATCCGCTGGAATCTAGGAGGAATTCCAGGTTGCCATGGGTGACCAGAGTCTGAGCCGGCAGAGATGCCTCCATCTCACCCGGGTGCTTCCGGCCAGGCGCCTGGTGGTCAGCTTAGCTGCCCGGCACGAGATTCTTTTTTTTTTCTCCTTTTTTTTCTTTTTTGGGTCACACCTGGTGGTGCACAGGGGTTACTCCTGGCTCTGCACGCAGGAATTACTCCTGGCGGTGCTCAGGGTACCATATGGGATGCCAGGAATTGAACCCGGGTTGGCCGAGTGCAAGGCAAATGCCCTACCCGCTACTTCAGCCCCACGAGATTCTTCTGTACACGGGCAGCCAGGGGCCTGAGCCCCCACGGCCTGCTCACCTGGATCCTCTTCTGCGATCGCAGAAACGTTTCATACCCCAGGAATGCCAAGACGGGCTCCGTCACTGCACACACACACTCACATGCTTTCCAAATGGGGGGTGTCCAGGCCGTGCAGGACCCCCGCCTGGTCACCCGAGTTCCTGAGCTGAAGGTGATTTGCCTCGCCGTCTTTTTCTGTTCTCCAGACCCAAAGGCCTTTCAGGCTGTGACCGCCCGGGGCTTACAGCACTCAGGAGGCGGAGGAAGCTCGAAGCTTCCCTTGGTTGAGTGTCTGCCGTTTGCTAAGCCAACTCATGGCTGCACCCTTTCAGTCACTAATG
Source organism: Sorex araneus (assembly GCF_027595985.1). Lineage (NCBI taxonomy): Eukaryota > Metazoa > Chordata > Mammalia > Eulipotyphla > Soricidae > Sorex > Sorex araneus. The sequence goes on along the minus strand of NC_073302.1, from coordinate 119,849,294 downwards.
AACACCCCGAGTCTGACGCTCCCCTGCCCGCAGTCTGGGCCCAATAGGCAGGTCTGGAGCAAGACTCATGTCTCAGTGAGTTCTGAGGCTCTGCTCACGTTTATTATTTTTATTTTATTAATTTAATTTAAAAAATTGGGGGGTTTGGGGGCCTCACCCTGTGAGGCTCAGGGGTTATTTTTGGCACTCAAGAATTATTCCTGGTGGGCTTGGCAGACTACAGGGAATGCCAGGGATCGAACCTGGGTCGGCTATGTGCAAGGCAAAGGCCCTACCCACTGTACTAGCTCTCTGGCCTCATGTTCATTGTTAATTTATAGGTGTATGACTACAGATGGCAGTGCTCAGGGCTTGCTTACTCCCAGTTCTGGGCTCAGTCCTCACTCCTGATGAGGTTTAAGGGCTATAGGTGGTGCCGGGGATGGAACCTGGGTTGGCCACATACAAGATCTGCACCCTATTCCTCATACCACTTCCTCTCTGGCCCCTGTTCAGGTTTATGAACATACAAAAATAAATAAATTAATAAATGACCTCAAAACAAAAAACAAGAGAAAAAAAAAACTAAGCCCATTCAAGCTTCACCTCCTGGAAAATACATTTTAAATAAAACATGGGCCCTTTTTACTTTTCAGAAAAGGCTACTTGTTTTTGTTTTGGTGTGTGGGTTGTGTTTTTAATTAATTCCACATTTTGTTACCATTTTGGAACAATCTGTCCTCGGGGAACAGATCTGGTTTACTTATAGAAAGCAAACCGGGAGGGAGTGAGGGTCTGGGGTTACAAAGCATTTCTTGTAGGAACTAATATATATATATATATATTTTAAAAGCTTCCCAGTTTTCTCTTCATAAAACAGAAGTCCACAGAATGTTCCAGAAAATCCCATCTCTCCCAGGGTAGGTGTGCCAGAGCTGGCAAACAAATGCCTTCTTCTATGGCTGCAAGATGGGGTTTGTAGGTGACGTCAGACATGGCCAACATCCCTCCCCCTTCCAGAATGTTCTCTAGAAGCTCACTAGCTCCACTCAAAAATAACACGGTTTCTCAGAACTGCTTAGGGAGCAGGATAAAAATTGCAGTCCTTCGGAGGAGAGGCAAGCGAAGCGATCACTGCGGAACAGGGAGGTTCGCCTCAGAGCTGGATCCGGGCTGCAGAGAGATGTCCAGCTGGTGGCTGCAGCTCCTTTGTCCTTCCATGGGGATAATCTTCCTAAACGGCCTCCAAGCTCATTTTTTTTTTGGGCTTTTTGGGTCACACCCGGAGATGCTCAGGGGTGACTCCTGGCTCTGCACTCAGGAATCACCCCTGGCGGTGCTCCGGGGACCATATGGGATGCTGGGAATCGAACCTGGGTCGGCTGTATGCAAGGCAAGCGCCCTCCCTGCTGTGCTATCGCTCCAGCCCCTCCAAGCTAATATTTGAAACCAACCGTGACCTTCCCTTCACCCTCTTACAGCTGCTCCTCCCAGCAGTAACACACTCGCCACCTTCCCCGGACCTTTCCGGAGCGTGAGTCTCCCTCAGGAGGTGGCGGAGATGGACTGGCCTCAGCCAACAGGACTGGACTCACCGCTGTGGAGGTGACTGGCCCCGGATATGGGTGGCGGCAGAGCTCTGTCTGAGGTGAGGCGGACGGGCCAGGGATGGCCCCCGTCTTCGTTCTCTCTGGACACGCGTCTGCCCACAGGGGTTTCCCTGTTTGGTTAGGTTTTCCAGGTGATGCTGGGCAGTGCTAGAAGCTTCTACCAGCTCTGTGCTCACTGAGGGGTGCTGGGAATCGAACCCGCTGAGGTCTCTCTCCACCCGTACTAGCCCTTTCTCTCAGATGAGTCCTCCGCTGCACCACAGGACTGCTAAGTCTAACACATCGCATCTGCCATGGCGCAATTCCACATCAGGTCTCCTTCTGAGGAGGCGGGGGGATCGACCGATGAACAGGGGGGCTGCGGAGAGACACCACTCAAGCCCTCATCTCCTCTAAGGAAGTTCTGATTCCAAAACCACTGTGTTTATCTTGAGATCAGAGAAACAGCTCAGGGCTAAAGGCTCTTCCCTTGCCTGCCACTGACCCTGGTTCGAGCCCCAATACCCCAAACCCCACCAGGAGTGATTCCTGAGCACAGAGCCAGGAGTCAGCCCTGAGGACGTGTGGGTGTGAGCCCAATCTGGAAACAGAGACTGCAGTAAGGGCCGGAGAGACAGCACGAGGCCGAGGCACTTGCCCGGCAGGCAGCTAAGGTGGGCCCGTGGCTTAAAACCAGGAGCGGCTCAAACCCCAAACAGGGAAAGGGGAGCTGGACGCTAGCACAGCAGGCAGGACGCTCACCGTGCAGGCCTCCCACCCGGGGTCAGTCTCCAGCCTCACCCCAGCCCTATCAGAAGTGATCCCAGAAAACAGGAGTGAGCCCTGAGCCCCACTGGGTTGGGCACCGAAAGCAAAATAAATCAAAGGAGACGCAGCAAGAGAGAGACGAGAGAGAGAGAGAGAGAGAGAGAGAGAGAGAGAGAGAGAGAGAGAGAGAGAGAGAGAGAGAGAGAGAGAGAGAGAGAGAGAGAGAATGAGAGAGAGAGTAGATGGGTTAAGACACTTGCCTTGCATATGGCTGACCTGATTTGATGCCAGGCACCACCTAAGGACCCTATGATGTAGGCAGGTAGATAGGGAAAGGGGAAAGGCCCTTGGCAATGAAACTAATCTAAGTCTCCGGGAAGGGGAATCTTAAGACTGATCTACCTTGTGGACTCAGAAAACAACAGACTGGGTAAGACCATCAGCAAACCCTGAGGATAATGGACCCCTCCCCATGAAATTCCTCAAACTCTCAGACCTCTCCCTTAATCTGATTAAAAGCCATCACCACTCCCAACCTCCCTGGTAACCTCCTTAGCAATGGACTTTTACCTGGAAAGAAGCCCCACGTGGGGGCAGGTTGAAGAAACCCTATAAAGGCCACCTTGAACAAAGGAAGCGCGCGCATATGCTGCCCAAGCCCGTGTGTTGCTTGTGCCCGCGTGGCTGAGCACATGCGGTGCCCGAGCACATGTGTCGCCCGCATCTCCCCTCTTGAGATGTGTACTTTCATGCTTTCATACTTCTGTGTCTAAAGCTCGGATATGTGTAGGGGCTCTCTCCCTCCTTGGAGAAGCCCGCGTTCTCTCTTGAGCGCGTAACTCTTACTCTTCTCTCTCCCTCTTATCCCTTCCTCCTTCCCTCAAAAAAACCTCTAAATAAAATCTGTTTACTTCACTGCTTGTCTACTCCTGAAATTCTTTACGGCGAGCGAGACAAGAACCCAGTAACCCTGGTCCCGGGTGATAGAGGCGGTTGGGGAGAAAGTGACCGTCCTTCTCCTCCCCTTTTCACATAAGTCACCCGTGGGGCCCACCGACATCACCCCGAGCACCACCAGGGGTCACTCCCGAGTAGGGCCCAGAGGACTCAGGGTGCCCCTCCGCGTGCAGCCTGCAAACCCCAAAGGGCTCATCTCCTTCTCTTCCTCCCGTGACTTCTACATAGCCCTGAGCTGTGGGGAGCCAGATCTCAGGTCCCACCCCCCCAGTTCTTCCATGTTTCCTTAAGACCAACTCATGGGGTGTGGGGTGTGGGGGTGTACTGGGGGGCTTCCCTCCCAGAGCCCAGCGACGTGCCTCTCAGCGAGACCCACACTGCAGTCAAGGAGAAGTCCTCCCTCTGCCTCCGAAAACTTCCGTGCCCTGACCCTAGTTCCTCCTGCCCTCCAGACTCAGTGCTCCGGGCTGTGCAGCCTGGAGACCCCCGGACTGGCTAATTCCTAGAAACAGCCGACGACAGCTCCGGGAGAGTGTGCTTGGAGCGACCAGCCCATCCAGAGCCCGCCCAGAGCCCCACCGCCCCCCGCCCACCCCCCCATCAGCACCACGGCCTCCATCACCCTCACAAGCCAAGTTCATTTCGTTTCCGGCCGTAGCAGCAGCAGTGAACATGCCAGCCCTAGTGGGGCCCGCGTGGAGCCCCCCCTCCAACCCCGCGCCCCTACTCACCTGGCCCCGCTGACGTCCACCCCGACCATCAGCTGCCCGTTCAGGGACAGGATCTCGTCCCGCAGCCGGATCTTGCCGCTCCTCCCGGCCGGGCTGTTCTTCCGCAGCTCGGTCACCCAGATGCAGCCCACGTCCAGCACGGGCCCCGGCGGCGGCTTCCTCTTCTTGCCCGTCCGGCGCTTGTCCCCGTAGTCGCCGAACACGGGGATGTTCCCGAAGCTGAGGCCCACGGCGTCGGCGTCGCCGGGCTCCCGGGCCAGGTACACGGTGCAGATCTCCATCTCCGGGGGGCTGGGCTCAGGGGGCGCCGGCGCGCACGCGCACTCGTCCACGGCGAAGTTCAGCTGGATGTACTCCTGCAGCTTGCGGACGGCTGCCTGGCACAGCCGCTGCTCGGGGCCCGCCCCGCCCTCCCGCGGGCTGCCCTGCAGCCACTGGCACAGGAGGGGCAGGTGGCGCGCGGCATTGTCCTGCGTGATGGGCATGGTGCTCAGTCCCGCGCCCCTGCATCACGAGACCACCCGCCGCTGCCGGGGGCCGGGCCCCGCCACGCCCCGCAGGCCTGGGCCGCCGCACTGGCCAGCATCCGCTCGGCCCGGCAGGCGCGCCAGGCTGGCAGGCCAGCCCATGGGTTCTCTGCTGGCGACGGGGCTGGCAAGGGGGAGAGGGTGCGACGGGCACAGCCCTGGGCAGATGGACAGCAACCGCCGGAGGGCTCAGCACCTGGGCGGGTTCACTTCAGCGCCTGGGGCCACGCGAGGGGCCGGGATGAGGGTCCCTCCCGGCAGCGCTGGCAGGAGCGTCTCTGATTCGTTCACACCTAGGAGAGGAAAAGACAAAGACAAAAACCAGTCACAACCCCGAGGCTCCAACTTCCAGTAACCGTCCTCTGGGCGACACAAGAACCGAGTTCACACTTTTGTTTCTTATTAGCCCACGTGGAGCAGTGCCCAGTGCTGACTTCTGGCTCTGCCTTAGGGACTGCTCCTGGCAGGGCTCGGGGGATCATGTGGGGTGCCAGGGATTGAACCCGGGCTGGCTGTGTGCAAGACCAGCACCTAACTCAATGTAGCATCACTCTGGCCCCCAAGTTTGATTTTGGTCCGAAGTAGGTGTCCATTCCCTGCTAGCCAGGGTGTGTCCCTCCACCCTGGCCTGGAGTGATGGCACAGCGGGTAGGGCGTTTGCCTTACATGAAGCTGACCCAGGTTCGATTCCTCCATCCCTCTCGGAAAGCCCTGCAAGCTACTGAGAGTATCCTGCCTGCACAGCAGTTTCTGGCATCTACCCGTGGCATATTTGATATGCCAAAAACAGTAACAAACAGGTCTCACAATGGAGACGTTACTGGTGCCCGCTCGAGCAAATCAATGAACAATGGGATGACAGTGCTACAGTGCTACCTTGAACATACAGATACACACACATCTACACAAATACACACAAGAAAGGAAATACCTACAGAAAGATATAGCTATAGATACACAACGTAAAGAGACACAAAGACACAGACATACACATAACACAGGAACACACATACACACAGGCACAGACATGTAAGGTCCTGGGATGGAGCTCAGGGGCAGAATGTGTGCAGGTTTGATTCCTCACATCACCAAAAACAAACACAACGACAACAACAGAAAACTGGACACACAACACAAAGACACAGACACACTCAGACACAGACACAGATACCAGACATACACAGAAATAAGACAGATACACGGACCCGGTTACACACGAAGACTCGCCAACACACATCCTCTTGCCTCTAACGGGAACTCTCGGGCCTTCCCGCCTTCCCCATGCAGGGCACGTCCCTGAGCAGCCAGGGCTGGGGCACACTGGGCAGAAGAGCATCTCTGTGCACACACCGTCAGAGTCGCATCAACCTGCAGGTGTGTGAGAGACTGCTGGGGGGAGGGAAAGGTATAGGGGACCCTGGGGAAGTGGACGCCTGGGTCCGTGGGCCCTGACCCTCCCAGTCACAAAGCCCGGAAGGGGATGGATTCCAGAATGGAGCAATTTGGAGGCCACAGAGAGAGGGCCAGTGAATGAAGCTGTGGTTAGCCCGGGGCGGGCTCAGCCCTCCTTCCATCCTTTTCCCACTTACTCAGAGCAACGCTGGCCCCCTGCACCCCACAGCTTTGGTCAAAACTGACCTCTACTTAGCCAACCCCGAAGCGACCACCTCCAGGGAACCCCGACATCCTGCAACCTGCAGAGAGAGGGGGGTGTTTGCCCCGGGCAGCAGGTATCAGTCCTGTCCCCACTGAGTTTGGACCATCAGAAGGCCCTCTGTGAAAGGTTAGCTGCACCTATTACCCATTCTCCTCCTCCACCCAAGACGCTTTTGCCCCTCTCCTCTGGGAACACAGGAAAAAGACAATTCCTTTCACTCTCCTTCCAATATCACTTTTGCCCAGGGTAAGTCCAAGGCAACCCACCTCACCAACTTGCATAGAATATGTTTTCCAGCCTTTATAGGAAGTGTTAACAGGGACTAATAATAAACAGGTGTTAGAATTTCTGCAAGATAATAAATGACCATGTTACTCATCAACCAACAAGAAATTTCCAATATGGTGAGCTCCAAGTGGCCTAAAAATTAGAATGCCAACTAGTAAGCAGTTCCAAATAAATCAGAACAGTTAGCAAACAACCATAGACATCATCACGGGCTTATTAGAAAGAAGCAGAAAAACCCAAGAAACAATAACCCAGGAATGTAGACAAACTGAACATCTCCTCTGGCCAGGTAAATAATACTTCTTCACAAAAAAGTGACTCCGTGCAGACATATTAAATCTTGTGGACAAATCAAAATCTCGGACTGAACCACTTTTATGAGCCTCTCTTTTCCTCAAAAATAAAATGAGAAAAGATAATAAACTAAATCTTTGCGGTTGTTGCTACCCGGGGGATGGAATGGAACGAGGGAGACAAAGGCCCTGACTCTGAGCCACGCCCCCAGCCTGAATCACCTGTACCGGGGCTCACAGTGAACAAAGGGCCCACCCATCCCGGATGTCAGCAGTTGACAAGGCAGAAAGTGTCTGATTCATCACTGGATTCCATACCCCAGCCCGGTGCCTGTCACCCTGTCAGCTCTCAATCCGTTAACTGACAGTCCTCATGGTGTGTGATGGAAGGTTGTTAGTCATTATTCCAATCGTCTCATGCAGATCAATAGCATAGAACGGGGAAAAGATGCTCTTTGATGAGTTGAACTTGAGAAAACTAAGGAGAAACAGGTAATTTCCCATCTGTCAGTGTGGATTCAACCTGTATTTATTGGACATTTATTAAGACTGGTGGAGGGTTTCTACATTCATTGCAGCACTATTCAGTGGGGGGAGGGAAAAGGCTTCTATATTCATTGCAGCACTATTCACAATGGGGCAGGGAAAAGGCTTCTATATCCACTGTAGCACTATTCACAATAGCCAGAATCTGGAAACAACCTAAGTGCCCAAGAACAGATGAGTGGATAAAGAAACTATGGCACATCTACACAATGGACCACCATGCAGCCAGCAGGAAAAATGAAGTCATGAAATTTGCTTAAACATGGATGGACAGATGCCATATTGAATGAAATGAGTCTGAGGGAGAGGGACAGACATAAAATAACTGCATGCATTTGCATGCATAAAATAACTGTATGCATTTGCAGTGTATATATGCATGTGTGTGTATATATATATATATATATGTATATATACCACTATCATCCATTGTTCATCAATTTACTTGAGCGGACACCAATGTCTTTATCCTCTCAGCCCTGAGATTTTAGTAGCCTCTCCTTACTCATCTTTTGCAACGCTTGGAGGCTCTTTCAGGGTCAGGGGAATGAGACCTATTGTTACTGTTTATATGTATATGCATAGTTTGAGACTGTTATACAAAGACCGTTGAAACACTGGGCTGAGAAAACTGGTCCATGGTTGGGAGCTTGACACAACTGAGGGAGGGAGTTGTTGCGGGGAGTATACTTAGGATAGAGAGGAACCACTATGACAACGATAGTTGGAAATAATAACAGAACCGGGTGCTGAAAGGAAGTAAAGTGATATGCATGATAATCTTTAAGAAACAGTATTGTAAACCACAATGCTTAAAAGGAGATAGAGAAAGAGAGATACCGAGAGGGAGGAGGAGGAGGAGGAGGAAAAGGTGAAGGAGGGGAAGGGGAAGGGGGAGGAGGAGAAGAGGTGGAGGAGGGGAAGGAGAAGGGGGAGGAGGAGGAGGAGGAGAAGGAGGAGGAGGAACAGGAGCAGCAGCAGCAGCGATAGTACAGTGGGTAGGGCATTTGCTTGCACACGGCCAACCTGGGTTCGATCCCTGGCATCCCATAGGGTCCCCCGAGCACCAGTGGTGATGAGAGCAAAACTGAGGACATTGATGGTAGGAAATATACACTGGTGAAGGGACAGGTTTTGGAACATTGTATGATTGAAACCCAATCAAGAAAAACTTTGTAACTGTATCTTATGGTGATTGAATTAAAAAAGAAAAGAAAATGTAATGCCTTCAAGAAAAAAAGAAAAGAAAAGAACAGTGGGGAGGTGAGTGGGAAGACAGTACAGCAGGTTTTAGCAGAGAGAGAGCAGATAGAGCAAGCAGGGCACTTGCTTTGTGTGCAACCAACTCTGGTTTGGTCCCAGAAATATACAGGGTACCCCCAGTGCCCACTCAGCACTGCCAAAAGTAGACCATGAGAACCACTGAATGTAGCTCCCAAATCCTCCTGGCCCCCACCCCCCAAAAAACCAAACCAAACCAACCCACCTTTTACCCGGACTGTGGTGGGGGCAGGAAAGGACTGTCCAGAGAATGATTCCCAGTGGACAGACACCCGCCACACACTTCGTCTGACCGAGCTGGCCTGGACAAGAGCAACGCTCAACTCCACACCTGCAGGACGTTTAGGGAGAGTCCTCGGAGCCTCCCAGCTCCCTCTTCCTCTGTTGCTTTGTTTTTCCATTTGTTTGTTTTTGGGGGGCACACCCCGCTGTGTCTGTCTGTGTCAGGGACCAGAGGCCGTCCTCCTGACTCTGGCCTCAGGAAGCACCTCTGCAGGGCTGGGGCAACCCCAGCTGGTGCTGAGGATTGAACCCCGGTGGGCTATGTGGAGGGCAAGCACCCTATCCACGGTACTACCTCTCTGGTCCCCAGACACCAACTCGACAAACCCGTTTCTGTCCGACTTCCCGAAGACTGCAGCAACACAGGCGCCGGGCTCACGGCAGCGATGCGAGATGACTCAGGGTGGAAGAGAAAAGGCGGAAACTCTGCTGGGGGGCTAAGGTTCGGGAACATCGTAGGCCTGAAGCTCTATCATTAACTGTGGCTCACGGTGCCTCAATAAAAATGGGGGTGGGCGCATTCGCTTTGTGCTAGAATAAGGAGGTGGTCCTCCCACCACATCCAGTGACAAAGCCTTCAGCAAAACGTAGACACGGGGACGCCACACAAGAACAGTCTGCTGTGCAGACTCCCTCCCGCTCCAGAATCTCTGAGTCTGTTGGCATGCCAGCCTGAAGACCCTTTCCGCACGAAGGCAGAAATGGGGCCAACTGAGGCCACAGCCACGGCCCCATCCCCTCCGGTCTACCATCTCTAATTTCCCGATTAGATTCCCATCTAAAGCAAACAGCCATGATAATCTAAATTAATTGTGAGAAGCTTGAAGCAGACAGCCTCAGCATTCAAAATAAATGATTCCATCCTGAAACAATTTATCGATTGAGCGTTAGAATCTACCACTGACTCAGGTCCCCTTGAACTAAGTCATGCGTTCTCGGCTGGGGGCAGAGAGAAATCCCCCATGGGGGGTGAAAACTGGTGGGGGAGGAGGCTCCAAAATTCCAGATGTTATCATGGTTAGCATTGTCAACCCTCAACCGTTACCTAACCCCCAAAGAGCTTACTCCTTAGAATTTCATCTCTTGTGTTAGAATTTTTAAATTTTGGTAGGAATGGAGGAGGAGGAGGAGGAGGAGGAGGAGGACAGAAATGATAAGGACAGAGAAACAATAATAAATGAAGTAAAAATTAGTCCTCTGCCCAGTAGCACAGGACCATCACTGTATCACTGTCATCCCGTTGCTCATCGATTGCTTGAGCGGGCGTCAGTAACGTCTCCATTCCTCCCTGTCATGTGCTAGTGTAGCCCAATGGCATCTGCTCACACCAGGAACACAAAGAGCACGTTGTTGTTACTGTTTTTGGCATATTGAATCCATCATGGGTAGCTTGCCAGGCTCTGCCATACAGGCAGGATATCCTCGGCAGCTTGCCGGGCTCTCCAAGAGGGGTGGAGGCTTTGAGCTTATATAGCTGAGCCGGAGGTGGTTTGTGGGTGTGTCTCCCACATGTCTAACTTTTGGCTGTTTAATTTCTTGGTGAAGTTGGCCCAAGTTGTTGGGGTCTGGCCAAAGGCACAGCAGCAAGTTGGGGGTATCTGGAAGTCTGAAGGCACCATCAGGCTGCTGATGCACTCGCCCCACAGGTACAGGTTGACCTGCTGGTGGCACCATACCCCCAAGCACAGGCCCATAGTCCCTGAAATCCAGAAGCTTCCCAGGAAAGGAGGAATGAAAGGGTCCTGCAGTCTGTCCCTGGAAGCCTGCCACAGATGCTGGGGCAGAGGGCAGTTGGGATGGAGAAAAAAAAATCACTAAGTCAATGATGGTTAGAGGGATTGCTCAGGATAGGAGCTGTGTGTTGAGAGTAGACAAAGAACCAAACACGATGGCCTCTCAGTACCTATATTGCAAACCAGGATACCCAAGAGGAGAGAGAGAGTCAGAAGGAAGGTGCCTGCCACAGAGGCTGGGGACGGAGGGGGGGGGCGGGGTGGTGAGGGCGGTGGAGGGGAGGAAGGGATACTGGGAACATGTGTGGTGGAAAATGCACCCTGGGGGAGGGATGGGTGCTCTATCATTGTATGACAAACCCAATCATGAAAGCTTTGTAACTGTATCTCATGGTGATCCAATAACAAAATAAATAAATAAAAATAAAAATCAAAGCACCCCTGGCAACTGTCTGGCCTCTCTGGACCTCATGTTCTGCCTGCTGCCAAGTTACAAGGCTTCCAACATCCCTCCCTTCCTGACTGGCTCCCTCTTTAGACTTTTAGAAAATGCTCGTGTTTCAAAGAAAAGCTAATATTCCGAAAACTCTGGGGCACCCTCGGGAGAGGGGTGGGTCGAGTCCCAGCCCAGCTGAACCCCCAGAGGCCGCACTCACGTCCCCCCAGCTTGCCACCATGCCGACGGCCGAACTCCACTGCCCCACGACTGAGCTTTACAGAGATGCCAAACTGCCAACAATCCCAGGTACACCTGTCTCCAGGCTGAGAACTCTGGGGTCTTGTGGAATACGGATGGACAGACTCCCCCAGACCCCTGTACTTCTGGAAGCCCTGGCAGCCAGACCCATCCATAGTTCACAGCTGTCACTATGTGAACTCATGGCCCGATTAAATACTCTGGAATTTCTGGAGTGACACCTCCAAATGCTGACACCCCAGTAGGAGCACACCAAATTAGATGGGAAAGGAACACAGAAGCCAATTAATCTAAATAAACAAAAACATTAACACAGAAGTTTTAACTTGAAACAACAAGCTCGGTAAACCCTAGATAAGAACTTAATGAGCCTGTGGTGAGATACAACCATTTTCACAAATTTTCTTTAAAATAATTCCATTCTTCCTTCAGTGGTAACAAGCAATATAGATTATTTTGTGCTTGCTAAGGGGGCAGACTTGGGGGGTGTTGGGAAACTGGGGACAACAGTGGAGAAAAGGTCATGCTGGTGCTGGAATATACTGAGTGCCTGGAACAGGCGTATCAGGAACAACTTTGTAAGCCACGGTATTTAAGTAAATGGGGAAATGAATAAAGGAAAGCCGATACTTTTTAGAGGACTACCATTAATTCACTTGATATGTCCCCTGAGTGCCCACTCCAGGCTGAGGCCTGGACAAAGCAGATAATGTTCCCCCAAAGCCTGTGCCCCAGAGATGGTGAATGGAAGGTGGCCAGCCAGATCTGGCCGGGACACATTAGTGCTGCGGAGAACAGGAAGGTGGTGCTGAGGTGAGTGAGAGCAGGAAGGTGGTGCTGAGGAGGGGAGAGCAGGAAGGTGGTGCTGAGGAGGAGAGAGAGAGCAGGAAGGTGGTGCTGAGGCGAGTGAGAGCAGGAAGGTAGTGCTGAGGAGGGGAGAGCAGGAAGGTGGTGCTGAGGCAAGTGAGAGCAGGAAGGTGGTGCTGAGGAGGTGAGGGCATGAAGGTGATGCTGACAAAGTGAGGGCATGAAGGTGATACTGAGGAGGTGAGGGCATGAAGGTGATGCTGAGGAGGTGAGGGCATGAAAGTGATGCTGAGGAGACGAGTGAGAGCAAGAAGGTGGTGCTGAAGAGGAGAGGACATGAAGGTGATGCTGAGGAGGTGAGGGCATGAAGGTGGTGCTGAGGAGGGGAGAGCAGGAAGGTAGTGCTGAGGCGAGTGAGAGCAGGAAGGTGGTGCTGAGGAGAGAGCATGAATATGGTGCTGAGGAGACGAGCGAGAGCAGAAAAGTGATGCTGAGGAGATGTGGGCAGGAAGATGATGCTGAGGAGGTGAGTGAGAGCAGGAAGGTGATGCTGAGGAGGTAAGGGCATGAAGGTGGTGCTGAGGAGGTGAGGGTGTGAAGGTGGTACTGAGGAGGTGAGGGCATGAAAGTGATGCTGAGGAGACAAGTGAGAGCAGGAAGGTGGTGCTGAAGAGGAGAGGACATGAAGGTGATGCTGAGGAGGTGAGGGCATGAAGGTGGTGCTGAGGAGACAAATGAGAGCAGGAAGGTGGTGCTGAGGAGGTGAGGGCATGAAGGTGGTGCTGAGGAGGCGAGTAAGAGCAAGAAGGTGGTGCTGTGGAGGTGAGGGCATGAAGGTGGTGCTGAGGAGACAAATGAGAGCAGGAAGGTGGTGCTGAGGAGGTGAGGGCATGAAGGTGGTGCTGAGGAGACAAATGAGAGCAGGAAGGTGGTGCTGAGGAGGTGAGAGCAGGAAGGTGGTGCTGAGGAGGTGAGGGCATGAAGGTGGTGCTGAGGAGGTGAGTAAGAGCAGGAAGGTGGTGCTGAGGAGGTGAGTGACGACGGCAAAAGCAAACACAGATGTTCCACCTCCAGTCTTAGCCGAGAGAAAAGCAGGCCCTCATTTTGACTCCACAACAGCGAAATACACTCCCTGATGAACACACTGCTTTCCTTCACTCCAGCCCCCAGACTCAAGTACAGAGCATCATCTAACTTCAGTCTCCCATGCTTCCCTCAGTAGCCACTGCCGGATTCCTCTGACACTGACAACAGCAACAATAGCGACAATCAGAGTGACACCAGCCCCGTATCTGACATGGTGGTTTTCTTGTTCCAGTGCTCAGTCCCTGGTGTTACGGCCACACCGGGCCCAGACCATTGCAGGGCCAGAAAATTGTGACTCCCTTAGATGGGTTTTTGTTTTGGAAGAACAGGTTGACTTTCCTCAGTGGTGTGGCTAGCTGCAGACTTGCAGACAAGCCGGGCATGCGAGATGGGAGAACGACTGGACCCCACCTTGATTTCAGGCATCGAGGAGGGGCAGGGCCAAGCTTGGTGCTGGGCTAAGGGGGCAACGCTCCCCATGGAGGGGGTTGTGCAGGCCGTGGTCTCCTGGGGGAAGAGGTTGTGACAGTGATGAAGAGTGTCACAAGCCGGGAAGATAAGGGGCACACAAGGGGCTCCAGCCAGCAAGGCCCCCCCAGGTCTGTGCTGGCACTGGGGGGTGGGGGGTGGAGGGAGATGTGTTTCCGAGCAAACTGCAGAAGATGGAGTGCCTGAGGCGTCCATCCACTCAGGGCCCAGCTTCATAGACGCAGGAACAGCACCTCAAGATGGAACAAGAGCCTCTGAGTCCAGGTGTCATGGCCACAGTTGGGGGCACGGAACAAGACCCTCTGATGCTAGGTCCGATGGTTGTTGTGTGTGGGGGGAGGGACAGAACAAAATCCTCTGAGTCCAGGTCTGGTCAGTGTTGAGGTGGACAGAACAAGGCTCTCGATTCTAGGTCTCATGGTCTCTGTAGGGGGGCACAGAACAAGACCCTCCAACTCTAGGTCTGATGGTTGGTCACTGTTGGGAGGGGGTGTGGTGGACAAAACAAGACTCTCGATTCCAGATCTGATGGCTACTGTTGTGGGGGCAAACTACAATGAGTGGGATAGAAACAGACGTCTTGAGAAGCTCATTTTGAACATATGGGATGTCCTAGAGCAAGGACTGCTTGCCTAAATAACAGAGAGAGAGAGAGAGAGAGAGAGAGAGAAAGAGAGAGAGAGAGAAAGAGAGAGAGAGAAAGAGAGAGAGAGAGAAAGAGAGAGAGAGAGAGAGAGAGAGAGAGAGAGAGAGAGAGAGAGAGAGAGAGAGAGAGAGAGAGAGGAAATGAGCTAGACTTGCAAAACCTCCTAAAATAGGGGCTGGAGAGATAGTACAGGAGTTAAGGCTGTCTGGATGCTTCTGGTGCTGAAAGACACCGCCTGTATTCACCTTATCAGCATGTCACTACACGGGGCCTGACCTCATCACGAGTTAACAACAACTTACAATATCCTTACAACATCCAGCACCATTGGGAGGCTGCTTCTAGCTAGCTGTGGGACCCTAGGCAAGTCGGTGAGCTTCCTTGGGCCTCGGTTTCCTGATCTGCCGAACGGGGAGAGAGGCGGGAGGGGTCTCCTGCTAAGTTTCCTTCCAACTCTGGGAAGTCTCCCGGACGGAGGAGCTGAGTTAGCAAAGCGGGGTTGCAGTTGCTAGTCTCATTAAGACAGAGACACACAACACATGGAAGTTTTAAACCGAGTGAGGGATGGGCCAAATTGCTTTATCAGATTTTGACGATCTGCCAAGACCAAGGCAGGGAGGTGGGGTGGAGGGGGGTGGGGTGTTTCACGTTCACAAGCTACAGCCGCCGTTCAGCTCTTCCAGAAGACGAGAAGTGTATCCTACCGAGTAATCGCTCTCTGGAGCAGCAGAAGGAACCCCGGTCTCCGGCAGGAGGGAGGGCTGGCCGCGGGTGGAGTCGGAGAGGAAATGGGCTGTTTCCATAGACGCCTCACAGACGCTTGGAGTTGGCAGAGGCCTGAATGGTGTGGAGTCTTGGCGTCCCTCGCTCCCCACCCGGCCGCCTGGGGGGGGTCAGGGCTGGAGCACGGGGCGGGAGACGGAATCCTCAGAGGAAACGGGGGCTCCCGGAGTGCACGGTTCTGCCCCTGGCCTCTGGGAGAAGCAGCCCCCTTTCCCAGGCCTCCCTGAGGGAGGCCTCTTCAACAATGGTCATGAGAAGACAAGTCCGAGACCATGGGAGAGCGAGAGAGAGAGAAGCGGGAGTCCTCGTGTGACCTCCTCCACACAGGAAACCAGAATTAAAGGGAAGGCAAGAGTCTGTGAGGAGTGAGCCCGGCCAACTGCCACCGTCCACGCCCCCTGGCCTTGAACGGGGTGGGCAAGAAGCGAAGGGAAGAGGTCAGAGTGAGAGGATGCGGTTCAGGCACTTGCCTCGCACGTGGCCAACCCTGGTTCGATCCCCAGCATTGCATATGGTCTCCCGAAAGCCGCCGGGAGTGACCCCTCAGCACCGGGCTAGGAGGAAGCTTTGAGAACTGTAAGGTATAACCAGTCAGCAACCCCCCTCCGAGAGAGAGAGAGAGAGAGAGAGAGAGAGAGAGAGAGAGAGAGAGAGAGAGAGAGAGAGAGAGAGAGAGAGAGAGAGAGAGATGGAGGAAAGAAGATGTGAAGGGGCTGGAGAAATAGTACAGCGAGAGGTAGGGCATTTGCCTTGCCTTGCACATGGCCGACCGGGGTTCAATCCCCGGCATCCCATATGGTCCTCTGAGCCCCACCAGGAGTGAGTCCTGAGTGCAGAGCCAGGAGTAACCCCTGAGCATAGCTGGTTGTGACTCCAAAGCAAAACAACAACAACAAACAAATGAACAACAACAAAAAAAAAACTAGCAAGAGCAGGCCAAGAAGGAACAAGGCTGGACATCACTAACGGAGGGTCTATTCTGGGCACTGCTCTGATGACCATAGGAGGCCAGGGGACATGGAGGCTGGACCCTCAGTCTCTTAAAGGCTGGTCTGCTGGAAATGGCTGCGGAAGGCCAGGTCACCTGGGGGCTGGAGTGACAGCACAATGGAGAGGGTGTTTGCCTTGCACACAGCCAACCTGGGTTCGATCCCTGGCATCCCATAGGTTCCCTGAGCACTGCTAGGAGTCACACCTGAGTGCAGAGCCAGGAGCAACCCCTCAGCATCGCCGGGTGTGACCCAAAAAGCCAAAAAAAAAAAAAGAAGAAGAAGAAGACCAGGTCACCAGGGTAAGGTGACCCCAATCTGGGTCCCTTCCCACTATCTGGTCCCCAGGCATCCAGGCTCAGAAACCTTCTCACACTGAAGGAACACCTGCTTGCCGGCCATACACACCACCAGCAAGAAGGCGCAATCATCTGTCTCTGCATACAGGGGTCCCACGGCCCCCAGAAGTGCTTGGGGGAAGCACACAGTGCCCGGGACAAGGCCAGGGCTCCCACCCATGAAGTCCTCTCCCCAGCCCGGAGATCCCACTACTGTGTGGGCAGGATGCTCGCATGGACCCGACCAGGGCAGGGGAGCCGAGGGCGCCCAACCCCCGGAGAGCCATGGACAGCCTCGGCCGAGCGAGCTGGCCTTTTTGCCAAAGGAGATCAGCCAGCCACTCGGCCACCACCGGCCAGCTTCTGAAAGGGTGGCACTAATATCCGGCTCCTACAACTTTCCTTTGGAAAAAAAAAGGGGAGGGGATGGGTGGGTGGGCAGACCTTGCAGTGCACAGGGGCTATTCCCAGCTGGACACCGGAAGGTCAGTCCTGGGAGTGCTCAGGGGATCAAAACCCATGCTCCAGTCGGCCGGGCTCTCTCTCGGGCTGGCTGTGCCCTCTGCATGTCCCTCCCGTCTCTGACTCATGCCCACAGTCTCCGAATGCTGTACCGTGGCAGTGATGACATCATCAGGCAGTGATGTTGGGCCTGTGACCCCTGGGCCCATCGTCCCGGGATGACTGATGCCCCTTTGGCTGCCTGTGTTTGGATGGCTGAAATGATTCACGTGGGCTCTCCTGAGTGAGGATGAATGTTCCACCACATCCGCTGCATTTGCTAATTGAATTCCCCACACAGTTCCTGGGCTTTTCATTCCCCAGTTCACGGGTAGGGGGCAGGGGAGGGACTCAGGACACCTTCCCAGTTTGCCGTCACCGCAAAAGGGGCACAGGGCCCCCTGAGGGCAAGGCACCCCTCACCCCACCCCGGGCCAGGTGTCCAGGGCAGAAGACAACAGAAGTGGGGAGACAGGTCAAACTCCAGGGGGGCCCCATGTCCTCCTCAGCACCGTTGCCCGGGAGACCTGCTGAGGAAGCATATGCCGCTAGCTTCCAGACTGTTCTAGCATCTTCCAGAGCCCTATGGCACAGATGCAGGAACAGATTGCGAGGGGACCTGCGTTCCAGTCGTCAGTCACAGTGCTCAGTCAAGTGTCTGACGTCACTCGGCGAAAAAAAAAAGCCCTTCAGACTGGAAGCAGGGGCTCATCTGTCAGGCAAAGCCTTCCCCCAGAAAGATAGGGGGGGGGGGAGCTGGAGCAATAGCACAGTGGGTAGGGCGTTTGCCTTGCACGCAGTCGACCCAGGTTCAATTCCCAGCATCCCATATGGTCCCCTGAGCACCGCCAGGAGTAATTCCTGAGTGCAGAGCCAGGAGTTACCCCTGGGCATTGGCAGGTGTGACCCAAAAAGCAAAATAAAATAAAATAATAAACAGAAAGATAGGGGGGCAGAGATCGGCCTTCCTAGGGCCTGGGCGTGTGACTGAGTGGTTCAGCACCACCTCGAACCCGGAGGCCCTGAGTTCGATCCCCTGCAATACCCCACATGCCTGAGTGTTGCAGTGCCAGCGCCACCACCAGCTTCAAAATAAAGTATGACCCCTGCCTCCCCCAACAACGCAACAGCAAGGACAACGGCCTGACAGCTCAATGGGTTGGAGAAAATGTGGGCACCGGAGTGTAACTGCAGGGTGGCCCGCGGAGACGCAGGCAGTTGGGTTCAATGACAGGTGGCAGATTTTCCAGCAGAAATCTAGACTTTCCAAGGCAGAGAAGGGTGCTGTGGGAAACGGGCCCCGTGCACCCTGCTGAGCTGAGGTGCTACCCACACGCGCATCATGGCCAGGTCGAGTCACCCCCAACTCTGCCCGGCCATTCCCCCACGCCCTGAAGCAGGGTTGATGCAAAGGCTGCCTCCTGCTCAGCAGGAATCGGGGAAATATGGAGCTGGTCTCGGCCTGAAGCTGTGGGCGTGTGACCTCAGCAGGGGATAAGCCTCCCCAGGGGGGCCCAGCACCCCACCCCAGGGCCCCCCCACCGCAAACCACTAGCTTGTTCCTGCCCGCTCCTGCCCTGGCTGGTCTTCCCGCCATTCTCCACTCGAACCCCCCCCTCCCCAAATCTCAGAAAGGAAGGGCATCAGAAAGACGCCTGTTTCTGGGGTGCCTGGGTTCAACCAGATGAGCACCAAGGAATTTCTGCCCAGAGGAATCACACATCCCTGTGCTCTTTCAGTCCACAAAAGTCACGGAGAGCCATACGCAAAGCGTTACTCGTGCCCGAAGAATTCTAAGCCTCAAAGCATCTTCCTGTCTGGACGGGCTGAATCTCAGAATCACCAGGCTAAGTCAGCCGCAGTCCTTAGAGATTCTGATGGGGGGGGGCGGGGGGGGATGAGGGCCACGGTGGCATGCAGGTGCTCGGATTATTCCTTTAAATTCCTTATTATATTGGGGCTGGAGCGATAGCACAGCGGGTAGGGCGTTTACCTTGCACACGGCCGACCTGGGTTCGATTCCCAGCATCCCATATGGTCCCCCTGAGCACCGCCAGGAGTGGTTCCTGAGTGCAGAGCCAGGAGTAACCCCTGTGCCTCGCCAGGTGTGACCCAAAAAAGTAAAATAAATAAATAAAAATAAAGGGGGAATCTACCAACCTCTCTCCTACCCCAGAGGCAGTACAAGGACCTTCCTGTTTCCCTCCGGAAACAAGTAGGAGAGATGTTGACTTTTCCTTTCCACTGAGTTTGAATCAAAGAGCTTGAGTTCAGTGTTTGTGGAGGAATGATCATTCT
Source organism: Sorex araneus (assembly GCF_027595985.1). Taxonomy (NCBI): domain Eukaryota; kingdom Metazoa; phylum Chordata; class Mammalia; order Eulipotyphla; family Soricidae; genus Sorex; species Sorex araneus. The sequence continues at coordinate 119,830,029 of NC_073302.1, read as the reverse complement.
TCCTTGAGGGGCCCCAGGCAGGGGTGCTCAGGGCTTACTCCTGGCTCTGGACTCAGGGCGGTGCTGAGAAACCCAGCTGAAGTCGGTGAACACAGGGCAAGTGCCTGAACCTGGTCCCACCTCTCTAGCCCTTGACGGTAAAAGGAATTCTCCCTCCCGTGGGCAAACCAGTGCTGCTCAGGCAGCTGCCGAGCTGCAGAAAGCGCCTCCAGACATGTGAACTGCCGTTGCCCTCTGCCCTTTTTTTTTTTTTTTTTTTTTGAGGAGCTCAGGTCAGGCCAAGGGGGCAGGCCTGGGGCCTCAGTCACCCACAGCTGAGCCCCGGATGTCAAGGCAGAAGCTGGGCTGCTGTCCCTGCTGGACCTCAGGAGCCCTTGCCCTCTGCAGTGAGAGCTGGGCCGCCCCTGGCCGGGAGCATGGTGCCCACCTGGCCCCTTCCTTCCTGGCGCGGCCTTCTCCATCCAAGCACTGCCAGACCCTATAAATCACGGCTCCGACACAGGGCTGGGGAGAAGGAGACTGGCCCCAGGATGCTGAAAAGCCAGCACACAGCTTCATCTGGGGGATTCTAAACAGCACTGGCGTCATAAAGGCGCCAGAAACAAATACCACCCACCCACCCACCCACCCATCCAATCCACCAGCAAGGTCAAGACAGCAGAGGGAGCCCAGCCCGGGGCGCATTCAGACGGGAGCAGGTGGCAGTAAAGGCAGAGATCAGATGCGCCCATCGTGGACAAGACTGAAAGCAAACGTGCGGAACTGGCAGGAAGATGAACACAGACATACCACGTGCCGGCCAGCTCATTCCATAAATATTTACCGAGGGCCGCTGCCCCGTGCCAGGCATGACCACTCGCCGCTAAAAATACAAACTGAGTCAGTTCTGTTTCTGCCCTCCGGAGATGCCCAGTTTTCCGAGGGGCAGACACATAAATAACTTAAGACCAACAGCAGAGAGTGAAGGAATTCACGAAGCAGGAAGGGCAGGGGGCGGGCTGTCGGGGACGCGTGCCTGTTCCAACGGGACTCCCGAGTGGAAATGGGTAGGGCTCAGGCGAGAGGGACAGGGGACACATGAAGGCTGGGGTGTGTGTAGGGGGGGAGGGTTCAGAGGGATGGGACAGGTGATGGGCAGTGTCCCCTCTGGTTCTTAGACAGTGGTTTTGGAGTCCTGGTCATTTTTATTATTTCATTATCTATTTATTATTTATTTAGTTAGTTTTGCTTTTTGGGATCACACCCAGCGATGCTCAGGGGTTCCTCCTGGCTTTTCACTCAGGGGTTACTCCTGGCGGTGCTCGGGGGACTACATGGGATGCTGGGGATCGAACCCAGGTCGGCTGCGTGCAAAGCAAATGCCCTCCCCACTGTACTATCACTCCGGCCCATGATTTGATTATTTAAGGAACGGAATGCAAGAACTAGATTTGGGATTCCACACACACGCTCTTTTTTTTCATTTCTCAGGCCTCCACACGAGACCCCCGGTGTTTCTCTGTGGGAGGGGAAGGCAGGGGAAGAAACAGCCGTGTCTCTCCTTCCTCCCTGGAGGGAGAAACGCGGCTCCTGCCCACGCCCCTGCCCACCCACGGCACCCTGCTCCCCGCCCAGGAAGCCTTGGGGGGAAACCGCGGCAGCCCGGGCCTGAAAGAGCAAGTTTTGTTATCAGCAGCTCAGGGGCTCCGCTTCTCTCCAGGCAATTAACGCTCCCGCGTGGGCGTCTGTGCCCTGGCACGGCCGCCCGCCTTCCTCTTCCTAAGCTGCCTCTTCCCACAGCCCGCCAAGGCTGGCGCTCAGCGCGGGAGCCAGCGGGCAGGAGAGACTCGCCCGGACACACGGCGGCTTCGTGCCTGCGGCCTCCGCTCCTCTCCCAGCACTTTCCCAAGCGCCCTTCGACACGGGAAACGTGGATCTGATTAGGGGGCTCGCCTGGGCCAAACAGTTGCAGGGCCTCCTCTCTTCCCAGCAGAAACGGGCATCCGTCTCCATGAGGAGAGACGGGGGGCACTGAGTGACGGCCATGGGACCCTGCTGGCAGGGCCACGGCCCAGGAGAAAACGGCCACGACGAAGTCAAACCATGCTGGGATAAAGGACAGCAGCATCCGGCCACCACACACACACACACACACACACACACACACACACACACACACACACACACATGCATACACGCACACATGCACACACGCACACGTACACAAACACACATGCACGCACACACGCACGGGCACAAACGCATGCACACACATGCACACACACACGCACGGGCACAAACGCATGCACACACACACGCACGGACACAAACGCATGCACACACATGCACACACGCACACACACACACACACACACGCACACTCCCTTTGCTTGAGGGCCTTTCTCTTCCTCTCTCCCACTCCACTTCCATTCCCGCCACCTCATAAAAAGGAGTGTGGGGTCCACTCCCTCCTCACACAAGCAACAGCCCGTGAAACAGGCCCTCCCCACCCCCAAGCCCCTCCACTAGGCTGAGATCCAGCTGTAAACTCCGAAAAGCGATTCGGAAAGTAATCCGATGAGGAGGACAATGGCTAGGAATCTTCTAGGCAGAGGGGCTCTGGGGCTAGCCCCTCTGTGGGGGACAAGGACTCGCGGGGAGAAAGGGAATTCACTGCAGGAGCTGCCAGCTGGGACCTCGAAGCTGACGGCAGAGGGCTCGGGAGCTGGCCTGGCCGTGGGACGTCCTGGTTTGCAGACCATGGCCAGCTGTGGCAGGAACACTGACACCACGGAAATAGGTGAGCCCGACAGATGTAGAGGCTCGTCGTCCCCAGGTACTTATTAAATATTTACCAACACGCCAGGGAGCCAGCGCTTCTCTGGCTTAAGCATCTACTCACAGGCTGCATGTGGGCACGAGTGTCTGTGCGTGTCTAGTCTGGAAGGAGCTAAAGTACCAGACGGGGGGCTGGAGTGATAGCACAGTGGGTAGGGCGTTTGCCTTGCACGCGGCAGACCCGGGTTCGAATCCCAGCATCCCATATGGTCCCCTGAGCACCGCCAGGGGTAATTCCTGAGTGCAGAGCCAGGAGTAATCCCTGTGCATCGGGTGTGACCCAAAATAAATAAATAAATAAATAAATAAATAAATAAATAAATAAATAAATAAATAAATAAATAAATAAATAGAGTAAAGTACCAGACGGTTTAAATCTGGGCAGTGTGACTGACAAGGATCTGCTTTTGGGGAAGGGAAGCGACACCTGGCTGCAATGTTTAGGGGTTAGTCCTGACTCTGAGCTCAGGGATCACTCCTGGCAGAGCTTGAGGGACCATATGAGAGGCAGGAGATTGAACCCAGGTCCACTGTGTGCAAGGGGACCTGGGTTCTCCATTGTAACTATCTCTCTTTGGTCCCATCAGCACTATTTTGTTTGTTTGTTTTGGGACCACACCTGGTGGTGCTCAGGGGTTACTCCTGGCTCCACACTGAGGAAGCTTTCCTGGCGGGCTTGGAGGACCCTAAGAGGTACCAGGAATCGAATCTGGTCAGCCACGTGCAAGGTTAGGGCCCCACTTGCTCTACTATCGCTCTGGCCCACATGTATCATCTTTGGCTTGATTCTTCTTTTCTTTTGTTTTTTTATTCTTGGGCTACACCAAGAGATGCTCAGGATAGTGCTCGAGGACCATATGGGATGACGGTGATCAAACCTGGATCAGCCCTGTGCAAGGCAAGTGCCTTACCCGCTGAACTACCACTCCGACCTTTCTCCTTTTCTTATCGGGAAGGCGTTTTCTTTGTAGGACAAGCAGCTTCCTGGAGGAGGGCTTGAACCAGAGCTCTCAGCTCCTCTTCCTTCTGAGTGCACTTTTCTCACCTTCCTCTTCCTCCCTCCGGCCTCTGCTTCCAGCTCTTAGTTTTCCTTCTCTGCGCAGGGTAGTTCCCACCTACCCCAGAAGGGCACCTGGTTCGAGAGTCGAGGGCAGAGTTCAACTTGAGGAAGAAAGAGCTCGATCAGGCCACCTCAGGTCTAGCCGAGGCGAAAGACTTCAGGCCCGCTGGGAGTTGAGCTCTTAGTGGTCATTTGGGAAAGTAGCCATGACTAGCTGGCGGGGAGATAACAGGGGTCTCTGCCCGGGGCACCCCAGGATTACACATCACACTCAAACACAGAGAGGCCACGTGACCTGCCCACAGCCAGCACCCAAACTGGGGCAGACAAGCTTCAAGCTACTCATCCCGATTCATTCGTTCACCAGATTTTCCCCTGCCACTACAGTCAGCCGCCTCAGGGGGTCTCTACATCTCTGACCACGGAGCTCAGAGCAAAGTCGAAGCTCTCGCTTTTCTCACGATCCGGGAAGTCAAAGCCAGCTTTCATGAATAGAGGACAGGAAGCCAGGCGCCCCGACCTGACTTGGTTTCCAGGCAGTTCGAGTTCTCCGTGGCGAGTACGATTCTCACGTCTTTTTCCCCCTGTGCCCACACAGCCCTGCCCGGAGCAGGAGCCGCTCAGGCACAGAGTGAATGAAGATGCTCCTGTCTGCTCGGAGATGGCCCACGTTCACTCCCTGCATCCTGCCCACGAAGCCGGGGTGCCCCGGTGGCCCCCACTCTCCCTCGGCCTGTGGGGTGCCCTCAGGCATGTCTTCAGGGTGCTGTATAGCTCTGCTCAACGGTGACCAGGCTCTGAGGATCCAGCTGGCTCGCAGAAGCTTCTGGCTGGTCAGGGATGGACAGACAGGCCTGGCCTTGTGCAGATGTGACCCTTCTAGAAATAAGACGGGGGCTGGGGAGATGGTCCCAGGGCAGAGACAGATACCTTGCATGTGGTCCTATCCACACTAGCCCACATGGACCCCCGTCACCAGAGCATCACTGAGAAGACCTGGAGTGCCCCCCGCCCAAGCACCTCCAGGTGAGACTAAACCTCCTTCCTCTCAAGGCAATTGGGATAGAGAAGGGACCAGTATGACAACAACAGTTGGAAATTATCACTCTGGATAAGATCTGTATGCTGAGAGTGGTAAAGGAACAAACATGATAACCTCTCAGTGTCTGGACTGCAAACCATAATGCCCAAGGAGAGAGAGACAGAGACAGAGACAGAGACAGGGAGAGTCATAGAGAGAAAGACAGAGAGACAGACAGACAAGACAGAAACGGAGTAAGACAGAGAGAGAGGAGAGAGGAGAGAAGAGAGAGAGGGGAGGGAGGGAGGGAGGGAGGGAGGGAAGGAAGGAGGGAGGGAGGGAGGGAGGGAGAGAAGGATTGCCTGTCATAGAGCCATAGATGCAGGGTGAGGGTGGGGGTGGGGATGCAGGAGGGAAACTGAGGTCACTGGTGGTGGAAAAAGGATGCTGGTGGAGAGATGGGTATTAGATCATTATATGACTGAACCCTGATCATGAACAGCTTTGTAAGTGTGTAGCTCATGGTGACTCAATAAAAATAAATAAATATTTTAATAAAGAAAACAATAAAAAAACCCCAATAAACCTCCCTCCCCTCATTATACATAAAACATAAAAAACAAAACACAGGAAAGTATCTGAGCAAAGTATCTTGCATACTGTGGGTCATTTGGGGGAAAAAAATTAAAGTGGGGCTGGAGCGATAGCACAGCGGGTAGGGCGTTTGCCTTGCACCCGGCTGACCCGGGTTCGATTCCCAGCATCCCATATGGTCCCCTGAGCACCACCAGGGGTGATTCCTGAGTGCAGAGCCAGGAGTAACCCCTGTGCATTGCCAGGTGTGACCCAAAAAGCAAAAAAAATAAAAAATAAATTAAATAAAAGTACAGCAGGTAGGGCCCTTGTCTTGCATGAGGCGGGCCTGGGTTCTTTTCCCCAGCTTCCCAGATGGTCCCTTAAGCACTTCCAGGAATTATTCCTGAGTGCAGAGCCAGTAGTGACCCCTGAGCACTGCTGGGTGTAACCCCCCTCCCCTGCAACAAACAAACAATAATTAGAAAAACACACTTAAGGCAGACTGGGGTGAGAGTGGCAAGGTGCTTGCGGTCTATCCAAGTTTGTTCCCTGGCACCCCGTATATATGGTCCCCTGAACCCTGCCTGGGGCCATCCCTGAACGAGTCAGGAGCAAGCCCTGAGCACCTCCGGGAGCACTCCCCCTCCCCAAAGACGGACAATACACTCATCCCCAAATCCGTAGAACACCCTTTGGAACCGGAAGGGACGGAGAACATTAGGACGAGTGTTTTCCCAGGATCCTTGAGTGCTCCTCTGGTGGGGGAGGTCGAGGCACTGCCTTCATACTAATTCAGGGCCACCCAGAGGGCGCAGAGGGGCCCTGCTTCCTCCACCCATGCCTAATCCCATCTTGTGGAAGGATGCCAGCGCCCACAGAGTCACGGATCTGAAGCCATGTTGTTGGAAAGATGAAGCAATGAGGCCCTCCCAACCCCGGGGGGGTCAAAGGTCAGGCAGAAGTGAGTCTGGGCTCCGGGAGCAGTCACTCCCCCCCCAACTCTATCCTCCCTTCCACCGTCCTTGGAACTGGCAGCTCTTTGGCGTTGGTCTGGCGAAATACTCCCGGCTTTCTGGTCTACCACAGCCCTGGCTCCTGCCAGTGAGGAAATGATCTAATGGTTTTCAGTAGGGGGCCTGGCTCCAGTACCTGCACTCGCCTCCTCGCTGGCTTAGATTTCCTGTCCGTGGCCCCCGGCCAACCCGACAGCCGACCTCCTGCTAGACTCGGCCTTACCTTTACAGGGCTCTGCTTCCCCACGCTCTGCAAAGCTCTGTCAACTTTGGTGGTCCTGGGAACTGCCCAAACAGCCCTACCCACTCAGGATGTAACAGACGCCCCGAGTCAATGGGACTAAAGACGCCGATGACAAACGTAGGGATGACGAGAGCTGTGTGCAAGAGCACGGGCTCAACGCACCCCATAGGACCCACACGGAGGCGGGAGATTCCCCGAGGCGCTCTGGATACTTAGGAGACTATTAAAATAATCACAGCCGATCTCTAGACCACTTTCTACTTCCTCTTTTAACAAACCCAGAGTAGCAGAACTTCGGCTTTTGCCAGAGAGCCTCGCAATTTGCGGAGAGCAAAGACGTTAGACTCCAGCTCATCCCGAAAGCACTTTTATTGCATTGCGCTTATTTGCACAAAACAGTCTTCCCTTCACAAACTGCCTCGCTGCAGTGCTTCTTTTCACAGCACTCTGTCTAATGAGTCAGCCACGCGTGTTTCTTTACCACACAGGGAGGGAAAGGCAAGCAGGACCAGAGGGCAGGCGCACAGGGCTGGAATACCTGCTTCACATAGCGGAGCCCTGGGTGCGAGCCCTGGAGCCACAGGGTCTCGGGAGCACTGCAGGGAATGACACCCTCCCCCCATCACAGAGGAGGGAGTAACCCTCAACCACCACTACAGGGAGTCACCCTAATCACACGGAGCCAGGAGTAATCCCAAGCACTGCCAGGTGTGACCCAAAAAACAAAACGACAGAGGTGTGCGGATTTTCAAAACCACAACTCCGGCAAAAAAAAAACTAAAAGGAGCCGCACTGAAGAAGGAAAAAGTACCGGGAAACCAAAGTGCAAAGACAGAAGTCGTGATGTAACCCAGGGACCTTGGAGCATCCTCGAATGTGCCCCCAAAGTCAGGCACAAAGGAAGCTTCGACAGAGCCCAGACACTCACCTGAACGGCCTCTTGGCTTGGAAACCTTTTGAGTGCTCTGAGCTCAGTTTCCAAATCAGGTTTTTTTTGTGAGGGTCCTTGCTATTAGCATCCTTCCCAAGGAATGTGAGGGCTGGGGGACACAGCAGGAAAGCCCCTGGGGGCCTTCTGAATAGCCTCAGTTTGTTTACAAAGCTAAGCCCCACTGATAGCCCGGAGGTGATGACTAGGCCACCCTAAGGCCCTCAGGGTGAATCCCCAGCCTCCGCCCCTGAGGACCCTCCTCCCCCCCCCCCCCCCTCTCTTCCCATGCACCGGAAGTGCAATTCTTCCAAGCACCGGGCCCCAGCCCTGGAGGGAGCCACCCCTGGGCTCAGCCAGCTCCCCACGGGTGCCCCTGCAGCCCGCTCTGGTCAGCGCCACCCAGCAGGACTTTCTTCAAAACTCCTGGAGCACCAGGAGTGCAGGGAATGGGCGACACCCGGTCTGAGAGACAATGAAACGATCTGACGCTTTCCTCTTACTCCTCTTTGCTCTTGCATCCACGCACAGCGGCCAAGCGACCTACTTTCTTGCTCTTGGCGATTATGCAGCGCTCACGGGGCTTTCTTCTTCTGGAGCCCAGCGAGCATCTTCGAGACACGTTTTTCTTCTTTCCCCGAAAGGAGCCGAGAAGAGCCCCCCCCCCCCCCCACCCACAGCCTGACTGCGGTGCCCGAGTCTGGGCAAGATCACCCATGAGGACACAATGCATCATACAAAAGACGTGCTCAGAAGCCAGAGTGACGGTCCAGCAGGAAGGGCATTGGCCTTGCACGCGGCCGACCCGGGTTCGATTCCCAGCATCCCATATGGTCCCCTGAAGAAATTCCTGAGTGCAGAGCCAGGAGTAACCTTCCTCCGCACCAAGACTTCCCGGGAGGGCTTTGAAGAGACTGACCTCTGCACAGAAGGGCGAGTCCCACCTCTGCCCCCTTCCCTCCCTTCTCCCCCTACTCGCCACGAAGCCGTTGCCTTTACACCAACAAGAATCAGGGTGTGGGGCCAGAGAGAGCACTCAATGGGCCGAGCACATACACTAGCCTGTGGGAATCCTAGATTCGACACCCCCAGCAATGCCAGTAGTGCTTCCTGAGCACTTGAACCAGGAGTAGCCCCCAAGCACTGCCTGCTGTGGCCCCTGGACCCGAACCCAAACCTACCGACAAATCCAATGGTTGATGAACGATGATTCTAAAGCTCCTCACCACCGCCTGCGTCCCGAGACGGGGGACTCTGGCCCAAGCCTGAGTCCTCCTGGCCCGGCCGGGCCCGACCCACTCTCACACGCCCCAAACTCTGCATTTTGCATTAAAAATTAATCGATTTCTTCCGACTCCTCGGTGAGCCCAAACACAACAAGGTTTTTCCAAGTATCCGGAGGAATGATTTAAAAATAAAAGCCCAGCACCCAGGTGGGGTGGAAACCTGACTCGCTTCATCAAAATTAAGTTGGTATTGATCCCCCTTCCGCTCTGGATTCCTACTTTGGCGGCTGCTGTCCTTTGCTGTCCTTTTCTGACATCAAAACTCCCACTCCAAAGTCGGAGAAGATTTGCACAGTAACGTTAGAAATGTCACTGCAGGCTCAAACTTTGGCCCCCGGGTTCTGAGCCAGAGCTTCCCTTGTATCTTCATGGGGGTGAAATATTTACCAGACATAGCGTTCTAAACAGAAGCAGAGGGGCTGGAGCAATAGCACAGCAGGTAGGGCGTTTGCCTTGCACGCGGCCAAGCTGGGTTCAATTCCCAGCATCCCATATGGTCCCCTGAGCACCGCCAGGGGCAATTCCTGAGTGCAGAGCCAGGAGTGAGCCCTGTGCATCATCAGGTGTGACCCAAAAAGCAAAAACAAACAAACAAACAAACAAACAAACAAAACAGAAGCAGAATCGCAGCCTGCAGAGACAGAACCTGGGGCTGCTTCGACGCAGGCAAACAGCTTCGTGCCATATCTGGGCTGGCTGGCTAGCGCTGACTCCAGCCCAAGGCACTGGGGTTTAAAGGGTCTGCAAATGCCGTACGTATGGCCAGGAGGAGCCGCCCCGGCTTCTCCAGCCCATGGCAGTATGACACACGTCTCCAGTTCTGAGCATGGAAACAGTTCCACCTCATCTGTTCATTTGCTCAGGAAGTAAGTACAGGAGCAGAGGCAGGGAGAGACAGAGCAGGGGCTAAGGTACAGGGTTAAAGTCTTTGCATGGAGCCAACCCCGGTTAGATCCATGGCACCACACCGGGGCTCTGAGCAACCCCTGGTCACTCCTGAGCACAAAGCCAGGAGCAGACACTGAGCACTGCCAGGTGTGGCCTTAACTCCTCCCCATCCCCCCCCCAAGAAAGCTTTTGCAATTGTTTGTTTGGGGGCCACACCCAGCGGTGCCCAGGGCTTACTTCTGGCTCTGCACTCAGGAATCATTTCTGAAGGGTCTGGGGAACTATATGGGGTGCCAGGGATCGAACCCGGGTCACTCCTGCAAGGGAAGCACCAGCTGCTATACTGCTCCCCTAATTGTGTTTTCTTTAAAAGTATGTGATGAAGCCTATTCTGGACATATCCCTTCCCGGTGAGTTTCTGTGTTGTTAAAACTTGTTTAACACGTTCATGCCGGCAGGGACCCCCAGTGACTCACACTCGGGTGTGACTTAATCAATGCAAACTGTAGCTTAATCAAACTGCAGTGCTGGCGTCAGCATATTAAAGCTTACGCCGGGGCTTTAGAAACTTACCTGCTGGGCCCAGAGCAATAGTACAGCTAGAAGGGCATCTGCTTCTCACACAGCCGACCCAGGTTTGACTCCTCAGCACCGAGGATGGTCCCCCAAGCACTAGCAGCAAATGATTCCTGAGTGCTTGAGCCAGGAGTAAGCTCTGAGCATCACTGGATGTGGCCTAAGGGGAAAAAAACAAAAACAAAAACTTATCTGACCATGGAACTAGCTAGCTCTTCCTTGGGTTTACTTATTACTGATTTTTCGATGGAGACATCTGATTTTCACCCCATGGGAGAGAGCAAAATGTTAGAGCCCACCTTGGGGCCGGAGTGATAGTACAGCGGGGAGGACGTTTGCCTTGCATGCGACCAACCTGGGTTCAATCCCCGGCATCCCATAGGGTCCCCCGAGCACCGCCAGCAGTTAATTCCTGAGTGCAGAGCCAGGAGTAACCCTGAGCATCGCTGGGTGTGACCCAAAAGACAAAAAAAAAAAATTTCAGAGCCCACCTAAACCTTGCCTTTCTTCCTCACTGTCCCTAGGTAGGGTCACTGCAAAGGTAACAGCTCAGTCTTTGTTGGTGACTCCTCCCAGGACACACGGCCTGTGTCGGTAAAGCAACAGGCACAGATCGGCATCCTGGGGCCGGCTCGGGGATAGCTACTTGCTGCTCAGCCTCACAGTTTCCTGATGTCCACTCCCCAGGAATGTCCACTGAGTCCAATGAGTGATGTCCACTCATCACCTCTCAAGCTGCTCTCTTCAGGGGAAAGGGTGGGCAGGAGGTCAGTGAGAGCAAGGAGGCCTCTAGCTTCTTCCTAAACGTTTCCACAGAACTATCTTCACACTCCTCCACTTAAGTCAATCACCAAGTTCTTTCCCAACTTAGAGTCTGGGGACCCAAGGCCAAAGGTCGAAGCTCGAAACTGGAGGGAAGTAGAAACTCCCGGGCAGGCGGCTGAGGGTCTGGGATAGGAAGAGCCGCTTCTACCGCCAGGACCTGGAGCTTTGCTCTCGGGGCGGGGGACTCGTCCCCATTAGCACGTCTGCTGAACCAGGGGCAGCCCACGGGGGCCTGGCCCTGAGCAGCATCTGGGAGAGAGAGAGAGCCACAGGGATGTCCTGCTCTCTGCTTGAGCCGCTGAAGAAATGGCGACTGTCTTGTCTGGGAAAAGACATGCACTGAAGGACACGTGGTGGAAAAGGCTGAGGAAACTCCAGATCCTGCGTTGTGAGAACCTATGGTGGGTGTGTTGATGTCTGAAAACCTTATTTGGTTGTTTTTTTGTTTTTTGGTTTTTGGCAGGGAACAGTGGAGGTTGGGCCACCCCTGGAGGTGCTCAGCGCTAACTCCTGACTTTGTGCTCAGGGATCACTTCTGAGGGCTCAAGGGACCCGCTGGGGTGTCAGTCACATGGAAGGCAAGTGCCTCGCCTGTCGTGCCATGGCTGGAGCTCCCAGTTTGTGAGGGATACTAGGGCTGGAGCGATAACACAGCATGTAGGGCGTTTGCCTGGCATGCAGCAAACCCAGGTTCGATTTCTCCGTCCTTCTCGGAGAGCCCAGCAAGCTACTGAGAGTATCCCGCCCGCAGAGCAGAGCCTGGCAAGCTACCCGTGGCGTATTCGATATGCCAAAAACAGTAACAACAAGTCTCACAATGGAGACGTTACTGGTGCCCGCTCGAGCAAATCGATGAGCAACGGGACAACAGTGCGACAGTGACAGTGCTACTAGATGAGGGTAGTGTTGTTGGGCCAGTGTTTCCGTGGGCGAAGAGTGAGGCCCAAGTTTCCCATGGTGCCGTCGGGCTGACATCACTCCCTCTGTCTGTGTCCTCCAAGTCTTGTGTGGCCAACTTCAGCTCTATGGAGCTGCATGTCATTGTCATTCATGGGAAGAATCTGCCATGGGGCAGCCGCTCTTCACACACTCGGGCAGAGCATGACCCAGGAGTGAATCTATTCCTGGACCACATGAACGCATCCACAGCCGCGCAATACTTCAAACCACACAACCTACCCATACTCCAAGAGTACCGCACCACATTTGATATGGGTCAAAGTAGGAGGCAACCAATTTTAGAGGGACATGTACATTTTTTTACATATATGTGTGTGTATATATATGTATGTGTATATATATATGTATATATATATATATATATATATATATATATATAAAGCACACAAGGCTCAACCTTGAATAACACGTTAGTGATCTCTAATAGAAGGGTTTAATGGCTCCTGGGTGAAATACAACAATCTCCACACTCTTTCCTCTAAGGATACTTTTTTGTAGCATTTTCAGCAGTTTTTCACAGCAAACAATAGAAAATACATTCTTTCGGTTCTGCTTTGGGGCAGGGATTGGGGTTTGGGATGGAAACACCTGAAACACGGTGGTAGGAAGGTGTAATGGTAGTGGGGTGGGTGTTTGAATATTAAATGCAATCAAATATTGTGAACTACTTTATAAAATAAAAAAAATTAAAAAACATTTTTAAAAAACCCAATCTGCCCTCGTGGTTCCTTCTCCCCCAAAGAGAAGGAGTATTGTTTTCTCTTTGTGATTGGCATGAACGTTGTTTTCTCTTTGTGATTGGCATGAGCATTGTTTTCTCTTTGTGATTGGCATGAGCGTTGTTTTCTCTTTGTGATTGGCAGACGCTGCCACTGAGGAGCGACCGGGTTTCTTTTTCTAGTCTGTTCTACACAGGAAACCACAGGGCCCAGAAGGGGACAACATGCAGCATTCTGGCAGGCTGGCCAGGAAGAACAGGGTGCTGACCACCGGTGGTCAGCGGCAGGCTGGGTTGGGAGGGCGGGCTCTGTGGTCAGGGGGTGCCCGTGCGTGCAGAGCGCACCCCAACACTCTCGTGACTGAGAGCCGCTCCCAAACCCCGCTCCCAAAACCACGCCGGAGGATGTTCCGGGAACATCTTGCTCTCACAAACGGAACAGACATGTCTGAGGTCTCTAACTCCCCCAGCACTTTAAAAAAGGAAGAAAGGGGGAAGGGGAAGAAAAAAAAAAAAGGCATCCCTAATTATCTGCTCTACTGAGCGCCACCTTGATTTCAAGTCGGATTATTCCCAGTTTGCTCCTCGCTGAGGGGAAATGCCAGGAAGGGGTGGGGGGTGGGGGGTGGGGCAGAGGAGGGGGCTGGGAAAGGCCCCCCGGAAGCGTCAGGTCAAGTTGAAACAGGTGAAGGGAATTCTTCTCGCGGGAAGGATGCCCCAAACAGAAGACGGGGCTAGCCCCCCAACGCAGCACTCCACTCAGAATCCCTCTCCCCGCCCCCACACTGATATTATTTCATGCTTCCGGACAATAAGCTTTGATTTATGGCCAGTGATTGCCCCCGCCAGCTGTTCTCCACCACCACCCTGACATGTGTCTCCCACTGCCGCGGAGGCACGACTGCTCAGAGCAGAGACCCCGGAAGGAGGGAAGGCCCGGTCCTTCCTACGTCGTGCCCAGTGCTTCCTTCCTTGGGGCTGGCTCCTGAGATTCGGCAAGGAGCGGCTGGGTCACGGGTGGCACGGCCCAGGTACGGGGACAAGGCCCGGCTTGGAAGCTGAGCTCGGGAAAGCGAACAGGGAGGGCCAAGGCTGAAGGGCCCGGGGCGGTCCAGCCCCTGGCTGGGGAACGAGTAGGCCGAGAATCGGTCACGGTCAAGCAAAGGTTGGGGAGCCCCCGGAACGTTCCTGCATTCTGTGGTGTTGGAGTGAAAGCATGCAAAAGGGCACCACCATGGGGTGAAAAAAACGGGCCGATTCCTCCAAGACGTTGGTCCTGGAACGACCACAGGAGCCTGCGTTTGCACTCACCGAGAAGGATTGAAAGCAGGTGTGTGGACAAGGCACAAAGGTCCTAGCCGAGGCGCTCGCAGCAGCCCCCGGGGGAGACCACCCATATGTTCACCCCCTGGCGAATGATGAGCAAAACACGGTATATCCACTCAGCAAAGCAGTCAGGCAGACAGGGAGTGGCCGCGAGGGACACGTGCTGTGTCCAGCCGAGCCTGGCTTGAGGCCTGCCCATTCCCTAGGGAACCAGGTCGAGCGTCCTCTTGGGCTTGGTAAACACAGGTTTTCACTAGCAGTACCGGAGTCCAGTGCAAGAGCAACCCAGCCTAAGGCCCCTCTCTCCCTCAGGAGCAACCAGCTTGGGGCTGGAGCCATAGCACAGCAGGGAGGGCATTTGCCTTGCACTTGGCCAACCCGGTTCGATTCCCAGCATCTCATATGGTCCACCAGGCACTGCCAGGAGTAATTCCTGAGTGAGTGCAGAGTCAAGAGTAATCCCTGAGATCTCCGGGTGTGACCCAAAAAGAAATAAAATAAAATAAAAAAAGAGCAACCGAGTGGCTGGAGTGATAGCACAGCAGGCAGGGCATGTGCCTTGCACGCGGCCGACCCGGGTTCGATTCCTAGCATCCCATATGGTCCCCTGAACACTGCCAGGAGTAATTCCTGAGTGCATGAGCCAGGAGTAACCCCTGTGCATCGCTGACCCAAAAAGAAAGAAAAAAAGAAAGAAAAGAGCAACCATCTTTCTACTGGCTCTGCTTCCTTCCGAGCCTTCTGGATCCTTCTCCCAGGCAGGAATGCCCTCTTCCATCCATCAATGCTGGAAGGTGCTGGAAGCATCTCCCATTCCCAAACCCCACATGCATTTCCTCACTCTCCATCATCCCCGAGAGAGACCACAGCCCCGACCTGGCCACCTGCACCTCAAGTCGAGAAGCGCACACTTCACGGTCTCCCAACCACCCCCTCCCTCTCACTTTCCGAGCCTCAAGGCAGGAACCACCCCGGGAGGCGGCTGGAGCTCAGGCTCGATCCCCGTGGGGTGACGGGCTCCATACAGGACGGAGCTCTTCATTTCAGAGCGTGACACTCCACGCCCGCCCCCAGGCCCCCTCCGAGCGCCCAGTGGGTGCACGCACAGCTGTGCCCGTGCACCCCTTTTAGAACCCACATGTGTCTCCGAGTGGGGTGCTCACAATCCACGCCGGTTCTGCAGCACCCGGTTCCTGCTGTTCCCTCCCAAGCGCCCAGAAATAACATGAATAGAAAGGCTGGGAGACGAAGGGGGGAGTGGGTGTGCACAGAGGGAGGCGGGGGCTCCCCCAGGCTGGTGCTGCTGAGACTTGCTTGCTCATGGGGTGAAAACTGGGGCAGCGCGAATGGCTGAGAGAGGGTGAGAACTAGCTGAACACAGAGGGGAGGTGGCGGAGGAAGGGGTGGGGAGCACTGTGAGCAGGACCAAGAACGCGCCGTGCCTGGGAACAGTGAACAGGGAGGAGGCGGGGAGCGGGGAGGCGGCTCAGGAACTTCAGGTTCTTCCCAGTTTCTCACTTGGCCGTTCCCTAAACTCATTGACACCGGCACAGCCACGAGCGTTTCTCGCCCTCTGGAAACCTCATCAGCGGGGCTGGGATCCGCCAGGAGCACTGCACTAATGGAGCAGGAACTCTGGGCAACAGTGACCACTGCTGTTGGTACAGCCCAGCCCAGGGGCCGTCCGAGGATGAGCACCAGCGGTCAATGTGGTAGCAACGTCCCCACGGGGCAGGGCGGCTTCCTGCTCAGACCTTGCTGACGTCCCTTCCCCTGCCTCCATCACCCAGGGTCTCCTTATTTTACGTGTCAACGCAGGTCATGAAAACGCCTACGGAGAATTTGCCACCGTGGCCCACCAGCCAGCCAGCCGAGAGAGCCCCCGAGAGCCGAACGTGCTCTCAACAGCCTGTGTCCCGTGACACCCTGACACGACTGACCCGACACAGACCCAATTCTCAGGCAGCTGCCGAGATGGCAGCTTCTTCCGCTACATCTGCTTGATTAACTGGACCGCTAGTCCCATGGGAGTGGGGGGGGCGGGGGAAGGAGATCGACTGACGCCAGCCCCCAGGGGACACTGTGTCTTATGCTTAGTCAGCCCCGCTTTATGGACGTGGGGGGAGGGGCTCCTCACATGCCCTGGCTCCCACCAGCCCCCCCCACAGAGGCCAGTGGCCTGGGCCGAAGCATGCAGCCGGGGAGGGGATGCAGCTGGCAGCGTCCTGACAGGCCCTGAGAGAAGAGGCAGAGAAGGGGACAGAAGGCTGCGTCCCCCTGCCTGCAGCAGCCGGGCTCCCAGTCAGAGCTGCGCGTGCAGCCCGGGGTCCCGCAGCCCCTCTGGGCTCTCCCCTTCTCGCCCTCACACGGCCGTCAGCCTCACCTCCTGGCCCATAACTGCCGTGGCTGAGGCCGGGCAGTGACCCACACACCCCAGAGCGTGTCCGCACAGACCCCGGGACTCCACGGGCCCCGGGAACAGGCCCTCCCTGGTGTGTGAGGGCCCCGTCCCCCCGCCCCCCTTTACTCCTCTTCCCTCCTCTAATGTAACCACACCAGGGGGGAGTGAGCCCTCAGCCTGGCCCACAGGGGTCGGGGTGTGGAACGCACCAGAAGTGACCCTCCCCCTGAGCGGGCAGGCAGCCTGGCCAGAGGGTGCAGACAGCCTTCAGGGAAATCCTGTTCTCTCAGGGCTCCGTCTCAAGGGACTCTCAAGTCAGTGGTGTACCTGGGGACCTTGAGCTCTGCGCAGGTATGTGCACACACGTGTTCAAACATGCACACAAATGATCACACATGAACACACGTGTGTGCACATGCATGAGCTCACATGTGCACACATTTGCTCAGACACACTCGCTGACACATGCACACCGTGGTCACAGGTACATACACACACACACACACACACACACACACACACACACATCCCAGAACACCTCTCCCCACACTGACACCCCGAGTCTACTTCTCTCCACTCTCTAACACACACACACACACACACACACATTCATACTCACACACACCAACCCACCTCCCCGCCCTTGGCATGCCCTGAATGGATTCTTCCTGTGCTGCTCTTCCCCCCAAGTGCCCCACGCCTGCACCACCAGGGCACTGCTGGGGACCACACCACACTAGTGACATGGGTGACATCCGAATTTTTTTTTTAATTGAATCACAATGAGATTCATAGTTAACAAAGTTGTTCTTGACTGGGCTTCAGTCATACAATGTTCCAACACCCATCCCTTCTCCAGCTCACAATTCCCACCTCCAATATCGTCAGTTTCTCCCCCTCCACCCCGACCCCCCAGCCTGCCTCTATGGCAGACACTTTTCTCTCTCTCTCTCTTCCTCTCCCTCTCCCCCTCCGCCCCTCCCCCTCCCCCTCCCTCCCTCTGCTCTTTGCAATACTGTTCCTGAATATCCACCATGACCTATATCCAGGTCCCTTCACCTCCTTTCAGTGCTCAGTTCTTGTCCAGAGGGATCATTTCCAACTCTCATTGTCACCGTCACAGTCGTCCCTTCTCTGTCCCAACTGCACCTCTCCCCACCCCGCCCACGTGTGGCAAGCTTCCAGCTGCTTTTGTTGAAGACTTTTGTTAAAAAAAAAAAAGTCTTTTTAAGAGAAGAGGAAGCTGTCCTTCAGAGCTAACACCTGCACCCTGAATCCTGATCCCCAGTGCTCGAGCCAGTGTGGACAGGTGTACGCAGCATGCCTCCTTCTGGGGGGGTGGGGGGCTCCCAAGCAGTGCCCCAGGGATCCGCAAAGGTGCCAGGGACTGCTTGGTCACCCCTGAGATAATCGGGGGTACCCCCGACCACACCCGGGGATACTTGAGGGGCCATGTAGTGTGAGGATTGAATCCAGGTCAGACACTGCACTGCACTCAAAGGCCTGCACTGTCTCCTGGTTCTAGTCCTTATTTTTTTTTTTTTTTGGGTCACACCCGGCGATGCTCAGGGGTTACTCTTGGCTCTGCACTCAGTTATTACTCCTGGCAGTACTTGGGGGACCATGTGGGATGCCGGGGATCGAACCCGGGTCGGCCGTGTGCAAGGCAAATGCCCTCCACCCCACCCCCGTGCTATCGCTCCAGGCCCCTGGTTGAGTTCTTTAGATAAGTCAATACCCAGTCTTTTATTTTCTGATCTCCCGAGGGATGCTTTGGGCACTGGACCCAGTGTGCGGGGACTGTTTCCGGTCTGTACCTGGGGGTCTCGGCCCAGCGGTGCTCAGGAAACCATCCATGTGCCGGGGGTCTAGGCCAGCGCAGCCCTTGCCCATGCCCACCCGGCCGAGCCCCGGCTCTCCGCTCAGGCAGCCCCCATCAGCCTGGCAGCTCCCGCCTCTGCTCCTTAGATGGTGCTCCTCTGCTTCCTAAGGCGGAGTCAGCAAACTGCATCGGGAAGGGGGGTGTGGGGGCCCCTCACTCACTGCTTCCATTATGCTCCTTCAGAGAAGGGCTACTCTGGGAGCACGAACCCTCCTACCTTCTCGGGGCTGAAGTGATAGCACAGTGGGTAGGGCGTTTGCCTTGCACATGGCCGACCCGGGTTCGATTCCTAGCATCCCATATGGTCCCCTGAGCACCGCCAGGAGTGATTCCTGAGTGCGTGAGCCAGGAGTAACCCCTGAGCATCGCCGGGTGTGACCCAAAAAGCAAAAAACAAACAAATAAACAAACAAGAACCTCTTCCCTTCTCTCAGTGGGGGGAGGGGGAGGGTTCCAAAGCAGAGTTCCGGGAGGTGGGGGGTTGAGGGGCTGCTCCAGGGGGCAACACTCGTCAGCCGGGCCTGATGGTTGAGGGCAAGGCCCGAGGGCTGTGCTGGGGACCAGTAAGGTCACTCATTGGCTGGTGCTCAGAGGGCCCTGAACTGCTTGGGACTGAACTCGGGGACTCACGGAGGCCGTTAAGTTCTGCTGACCAGCTGCCTTTTGGAAACAATATTAGAACCACATATGGGGGCGCGGGGGAGGGGTGGTGGTCAGAGAGGCAGTGCAGTGGTTAGGGCACTTGCTGTGCCCCCGACCAGCCTGACCTCTGCCAAGAGGGACCCCTGAGCGCAGAGCCAAGAGAGAGTCCTGAGCAGGGTGAGGGTGGCCTGACCTCTGCTTTCCGTCCCTCCCCCCTCAAAAAAAAAAAAACCTACCTAGTTTTGTTTGTTTGTTTTTCGCTGGGGGCGGTGGAGGGCTCGCCCAGCAGTGCTCTGGGGCTGCTCGCGGCTCAGGACTGAGGGCGGCTCTGGCAGTACTTGGGGATCCTGCAGGGCGGAAGCCGGCAGAGCCACGGGCAAAGCACAGGCTCCAGGACTTTGAGACATCTGCCTGGCGCCGTGTGTGTGTGTGTGTGTGTGTGTGTGTGTGTGTGTGTTTGAGGGCCGTGTGTGTATATGTGTGTTTGGGGGCCGTGTGTGTGTGGTGTGTATGTGTGTGTGTTTGGGGGCTGTGTGTGTTGTGTGTGGTATGTGTGTGTCTTTGGGGGCCACGTGTGTGTATATGTTTGGGGGCCGTGTGTGTATGGTGTGTTTATGTGTGTGTGTATGTGTGTGTGTGTGTTTGGGGCCCGTGTGTGTGTGTGTATGTGTTTGGGGGCCATAAATATGTGTGTCTGGGGGCTCAGTGTGTGTATATGAATTTGGGGGCCATGTGTGTGTGGTATGTGTGTATGTGTGTGTTTTGGGGGCCTGTGTGTGTTTGGGGGCCATAAGTGTGTGTGTGTGTGTGTGTGTGTTTGGGGGCCATGTGTGTGTGGTATGTGTGTATGTGTGTGTGTTTGGGGCCCGTGTGTGTTTGGGGGCCATAAGTGTGTGTGTGTGTGTGTGTGTGTGTGTATGTCTTTGGGGGTCGTGTGTGTATATGTATTTGGGGGCCATGAGTGTATGTGTGTGTGGTGTGTGTGTGTGTGTGTGTGTGTGTGTGTGTGTGTATGTATTTGGGGGCCGTGTGTGTATATGTGTTTGGGGGCTGTATGTGTGTGTGTGTGTGTGCGCGTGTGTGTGTGTGTGCGCGTGTGTGTGTGTGTTTGGGAACCACACCCGGCTGTGCTCAGGGCTTAGTCCTGGCTCTGAGTCAGGGCTTGCACCCGCGGCGGGGCTGAGGGGCACCGGGGCTGGCTGTGTGCGCGGCAAGAGCCTGCCCCCTGGGCCACTTCGGGCTCCAGCCCCACTGGCTTACTTCTCAGCTGAAGGTGAGAGACAGCGGCAGCCTCTGGACCTGCAGACCAGGTGCCCCCGAGAGCAATGCGGGGAGGGGGGAGGAGACGGGGAGCCAGAGGCAGCCCCACCAGGTCCAGGCCAGACACCTCCCCACGACCCTCCACCCCGCAGAGGTACTGGCGAAACCTTCCACCCCCCGGCACGCCTTCCCAGCCCCCGGGGCTGGGAGGCTGGAGAGACGCTGCCGCCGGCTCCAGGTTCCCCTCGGCCCCCTCCCGCTCTCCCCGCGCCCTGATGTGCCCGGCTACAACACAACCCCGATGCAGAGCAGACGCAGTGGCAAAGCCGCCAAAGGAGGGGCTGCTTGTCCCGGGCCGGGGGACCAGGCCACAGGCTCCGCCCACCCCCTCGGGTTCGTCCAGCGGGTTGGACCCTGGCAAGCCTGCCAGGGCGGCCTGGAATGGGGGCGGAGCGGGGGGTGGCTACACCCTGTCATTGGCGGTGCCTGTAATCTTCCAGCACGACACCCCACACCACACACCACCAACCTCCTTCCCTCCGCCTTTTGGGAAACAAACGCGGCGTTTTTCGCTGAACCAGCCCTCCTGGGGCCAAGCCTCGGACCGGTGGTCCCCCTGACTTGGCAAATACATCCCGGTGGAGGAGAGGCTCGTGGCCGGTCACAGAAACGCCTCTCCCCTAGCTGCCCTGGAGTGGACCAGCGTGGTCAGGTCACTGAGTAGAAAGGCGGCCGGGAGGAGAGGCGAGGCCAGGGGACTTTACACAGACTGAGCGGCAAAGAGGGGGCACCAGGGAGTAAAGAGATAGGGGTGAAGGCACTTGGCATGCAGCTGACTTGTGTTCGATCCCCGCACTGCGTATGGCCCCCTGCGTGGTCCCCAAACTCAACATCCAAAATAAAGCAAAGGAGAAGAGGTAGGAAGCACTAGAGGGGCTGGAGCCATAGCACAGCGGGTAGGGCGTTTGCCTTGCATGCGGCCGACCCGGGTTCGATTCCCAGCATCCCATAGGGTCCCCCGAGCACAGCCAGGAGTAATTTCTGAGTGCATGAGCCAGGAGTAATCCCTGTGCATTGCCGGGTATGACCCAAAAAGCAAAAAAAAAAAAAAAAAAGAAGAAGAAGAAGAAGGGTTAGAATCGGACTTTCTGACGCCCGAAGCAAAGCTCATTTCCAGGGAGAGACCAAAGCACAAAAATCTAATCTTTGGAAAGCACGCTCTCCCGGCCATGGGAAAGAGGGATCGAGGAAACAGTTGCTAAAAATACAGAGAAGCCGGCAGCCTGATGACAGTCCATTAAGTTAATTCCGTCCCAATTAAACCTGAGCCACAGAAGCCAGCTCGGGAAACGTGAGTTCCTCGGCTCCTGAGCTGCAGGGTGACCCAAAGGCTAGGAAAGAGGGGGTAGAAACACAGAAAGAAAAGAGAGGGGGCCCAGAGAGACGGGAGAGCAGGTCCAGAGGGAGCTAGCCTTGCATACCTCTAGCCCCTGTAGGATCCCGGCACCACGCATGAGCCCCTGAACATCGCCAGGCGTGATCCTGAGCACAGAGCCAGCAGTAAGGCCTGAGCACCTTCAGACGTGGCCCCCCAAGCAAACAAAACTAATACTTAAAAAAAAAAAAAGAAAAGAAGAGTGGGGGAGAGAGGTAGCGGTGTGGGCCAGAGCAAGCTCTCTACTGGCAGGAAACCGGGTTTAATCCCTGGTACTCCTGAGGTCCCCCGAGCACCACTAGAAGCACCATGCAAGCACTGAGCAGAAGTCGCCACAGAGGGGCCAGAGCGATAGTCCAGCGGGGAGGACACTTGCCTTGCATGCGGCTGACCCGGGTTCGACCCCCGGCATCCCATATGGTTCCCTGAGCACCCCCAGGAGTGATTCCTGAGTGCAGAGTCAGGAGTAAGTCCTGAGCACCGTTGGGTGTGGCCTCCAAACACAAAAAAAGTAGTAGGTGGCTACAGCTGGGTTTAGTCCAATAACCCCTCACCCCCCTCAAAAAAAAAAAAAATCAAGTCTTTAAATCCCTTCTTGACCACTCAGCCTTGAACACCAGGGAGGCCCACCCAGCTGCCTCGCTCTCTCCCTTGTGGGCCGAGGCTCAGGAGCACTCAGGCCCGGCTTCGTCCCGCATCTCCAGGGCCATACCTGGGTGCAGGGGCCACCTGGGGTCCCCAGCTGTCCCCTCCTGAACAGAGTTTCAGGAGGACCCAGTGACTAGCTGCCACGGGCCGCAAGCCACGGCTGAAAGGCACCGCATTAAGCCCAACATCATTATTATTAAACCTACAATTTAAAACCAATTACGCCTCGCAGAAGCCTGCAGCCTCCATTTCCAGCCGCTCCTGGAGGGAAATGAAAAGGCGGCTGCTCGGAGCTCAGGACAAGCTACCGCAGCACTTCTGTGTCAGGAGAAGCCGGGATCGGGGTTGGGGGGGGCAGGGAGGCGCTGGGGGCACAGACGAGAATAATCATCCTCACTCCAAGGCCCCCCTCCGCCCCCCAGGAGGGAGGCAGGACAAGGAAGCGCAAGCAGGAGAGGAAGAAAATGAGACGCCAACAGCTTCCTCCCGAGCACAGAGCAGACCCGAGTCCCCGGAGATCTCAGCATCCACATCCTTATTTCCTCAGGGTGGGCACGGGAGGGAGTTGGCGTGCACATCACAGGCCCCGGGGTGGGAGCCAGGACCTCCCAACGGTTCTCACTAGGTAAAAAGGGGGGCAAAAAAAAGGGGGGGGGATTGCCTGGTAATACCTGGAAATGAGGCCAAAACTCTGAATCCACAGCTGCTCTTGAAAAAAAAAAAATTAGATTATCCAGCAAACCTGTTTAGGCAGAGGGCCCCAAACACACCCTATCATCCGCTTTCCAGGAAAACATACAAAAAAAAATGATGGTTTAGAGTATACTCCTGCATGTCTGCCTCCTTGCAGGCTGCCCCTTTGCAGCCCGAGCTCTCGGCTGGCTTCCACTGAAGACTGTCGGGTCCCTTGTTCTGTCGCATGCTCTGAGCAGCGGCATGCATATTTCTCTCAACTCAGCCACTGCAGCCAGCTGCAAGATCTCGTCTTCTCCCACAGCCGAGGAGCAGTCCTCAGTGGAGGTAGGTCACGGTTTCTCGAGCCACCCACCTACTGGCCGGCGCTAAGGGGGTTCCCAGGCCCTGGCTGCTGTCGGGAATGCATGATGACCGGCCAGGGTTGCCCGTGGTAAGTGACACTGATGATCACCGTGTGCCCGGAGCCTTGCAGAGGGATGTTTTTGTGCTCACTGGGTCACACGGAGGCGCTATTCTTTCTTCTTTCTTTTTTGAGACATCTTCCAACCATTTCTTGGTAGAGGCTGAGCCAGACAACTGCCCCACTAGTAGTAAGGAGTGACGGCTCCTCTTGTCACCGCACCTGCACCGGCACTGGCTGTTTCTGGACTTTTGGCCGTAGACCATTCCCACGCTCTGGCACTTTGTAAGCAACAGAGGATGTCAAATGGCCGAGGATTATGGGAGGGCTGGTGAGAGAGTACAGTGGGTAGGGCACTGGCATTGTCTGACTCTGGTCCGATTCCCAACAGGCACTGCCAGGAGTGACCCGTGAGCACAGAGCCAGGAGTAAGCCGCACCTCTGGATGTACCCCAACTACCCACTCTGCAAAAAAAACTAAGTGCTGTGGGAGGTTCTTTTCTCCAGGGTGGCGAAGAGTCTGGGCTTTACGACAGAAGAGGGAGACCAGTTGGGAGAATCTGGGGACCAGAGCCCAGGAAACATCAGTGCAGCTCTGCTCACAATAGCCAAAATATGGAAACAACCCGAGTGCCCTAGAACAGACGACTGGTTAAAGAAACTTTGGTACATCTACACAATGGAATACTATGCAGCTGTTAGGAGAGATGAAGTCATGAAATTTGCTTATAAATGGATAGACATGGAGAGTATCGTGCTAAGTGAAATGACTCAGAAAGAGAGGGACAGACATAGAAGGACTGCACTCATTTGTGGAGAGTAGGGTAGCATCACATGAGGCTGACACCCAAGGACAGTAGATACAATGGCCAGGGGATTGCCCCATAGCTGGAAGACTGCTTCATGAGTGGAGGGGAGAAGGCAAATGGAATAGAGAAGGGATCACTAAGAAAATAATGGCTAGAGGAACCAGCTGGGATGGGAGATGCATGCCAAAAGTAGATAATGGCCAAACCTCTCAGTGTCTGTGTTGCAAGCCATAATGCCCCAAAATAGAGAAAGGGAGTATGGGGAATATTGTCTGTCATGGAGGCAGGGGGAGGGTGAGAAAGGGGGGGTATACCCAGGATATTGGTGGTGGGGAATGTGCACTGGTGAAGGGATGGGTGTTTGATCATTGTGAGATTGTAACCCAAACATGAAAGCTTGTAACTATCTCACAAAGATTCAATAAAATTAAAAAAAAAAATCAGAGCAGCTAATGCAAAGAATGGGTGGGTGGGGGCAGGGGCGGGGGGGTGCTCATGATGCAGGTGGAGACTCTGGGTATTGAGGCTGGACCGGAAGGAATGGGAAGCAAATAACAAATCCCAAGCTCTTTTGTATCAGCAGAATGTGACAGGAAGGTGCCCCCCCCCCCACCCCTCGCCCCGTCGATTTCCATTCAATAAATGTCTCCTTCTGGGCAATTCCCAGCAGGCCTGACTCCCTGTGGGGCCCCATTGGGAGACTGGAGCCCCCTTGGCCAGTCATTAACACCACACAGCAGGGGTCTCCAAACTCATCTGGCCTGTTGGTCGTTTTCAGAGAGGAGCCCACTCAGTGCCCCCTCTTATATCTGTGGCTTCTGGTGAGCACACAGAAGGTGGCCCCAGTTGTACATGAGACTATCACCACCCCATGAATCCTTCCAGAATCTCCTGGGGGGCTGCCCAGTGCCCGCCACCACCACATGCACACTTTGGGATAGCCTGGGAAGGGTCTTAGCCCCCTGTGTGGCATCAGCGTCATGGAGAGGGAGTGAGTGGTTGGGGGGTTCTAACTGCAGACTTGGGGGCCAGTGCTCCTGTGCATCACTCACGTGCCGTCGGGGAAGTGAGACACCTTGCAGGCCTTGGGCCGGGGGAGGAGGTGGGAAGAGAAGTGGGAACCGAACAGCCCAAGCCCACTTGCTCTTTGCGAGTCTGTACATCTTTGGGGGAGGCCTCCTCCCGGTTCCCTGCTCACCCCGCCTTCCTTCGCTGCTCTGCTCACCTTGCTCTCTCCTGAGTTCTGTCACGTGCCTTCTACGCTTGTCAAAATACCACCCCTTTCTTCTGAGCACTTTCCAAATGCTGCTTCCTGCTGTCACATACACCCCCCACCCCACCCCCACTCATGTCAGAGCCCCGGGCAATCCTGTCTTCAGAAGCAGAGCGGTTTATGCCTTTCTGAGGACATCATCGTCTCTGGAGCTGGAAATGCCCCCTGCAAAGCGCTGGGCTTTCATCATCGGCGAGTCCCTCCCCGCCCGAGGCCCACGCCTGTCTCTTGGATCCAGCCAGCACTGGATCAAGTTCGTTGGAATTAAACTGGACTCCCTGTGGGGCTGAGGTCCGCAGCTGGTCTCCGGCAGCAAAGGAGGGGTAGGCAAGCGTCGGAAGTCTAGGAAATGTCAGACGACACACAGCAGTCAATGAGGTGGCACACACAGAGGGAAGGGTGTGTGAGGGCTGGAGAGATTAGCACAGGGGTTGAGGCGCTTGCCTGGCATGCGGCCGGCCCAGGTTCGAATTCTGGTACCATGGCACTGGGCACAACCAGGAGTGATCCCTGAGCCCCCGAAGTAAAAAAAAAAAAAAAAAGAAAGATATTTGATAGCAATGCCATTCTAGGAGAGATTTCATGGGGTGGAGGGGCGGGGTTGGTAAGAAGCAGGAGATACGAGGTCTCCTTGGGGTGGTACAAGAAGAAGGGAGTGAGGGTTGGGCAAGCTGCCGGGAGAGCTGCTGGTGACTCTCTCTAGAGGTGCTGAAGGGAGCCCCTAGGGTGGCTGTTGGCCTCTCCACAGCCGTTGTGGCCCTCGATCGCCACAGGCTCAGATGCGCCTCATCCATGAGTGCATCTACTGAAAAACCCAGCTATGCAGGACTTGTGACTGAAACCTCCAGGCTCGCCCTGAGTCAGGAACGGGCGACCTCCCCCATCTCCCGGTGCTTCTGGTAGCTGGAAGTCACGCCCATGAACTGCCTCTGGTCCCATTTAAGCTCATTAACGGCCATGATCCAGAGAGCCACAAATAAACCTCAGAAGCGAGCAACAAACTGCAGAGATGCCTCTGGACCCCAAAGTCACCACCCAGTTGAAAATTTCATTCTTACTGTATTGCCCTACTTAAAATCTTAGAATTTCTGGAGCATGCGGCTGCAAATGTGGCTGCGCAACATCTCATACGCTATTACAAGGGCTTAATGCCTCCGAGGTGATACAACAGTCTTCACACACTTTCCTCTGAGGAAACTTTGTTGGGTCACATTTAGTGGATTATTCATAACAGGCAATACAAACTAAATGATTATGTTTTGTTTTGGGGGCAGGCTTTGGGAATGGGGGGGTGGAATAATTCGAAATATGGTGGTGGGAAGGTGGAATGGTGGCAGGACTTGTGTTGGACTATTGGATGTAATCCATTATTGTGAACAACTTCATAAAAATAAAATAAATTTTTTTTTAAAAGGTTGTGGCTCTGAAGATCAACAGTGGCTGGCATGCCATACCAACTCAACATCCCCAAGAGGGTAAGAGGGTCTCACTGGATTGGGAGCCCCTCAAAGTGGGGAGGTTTGGGGGGGGGACTCACCATCCATCCTGGGGAGTAGAGACAAGAACAGCCAACCCCGGGGCTCCCTGAAAAGAACAGAGCAGAAAGGCCAGCTCTGTCCATGTGAGAGGGCTGGACACACTCACCTCTCCCCTTGACAGCTGTTCTCACGAGCTGGGAAAAGCTGGGCAGTGAGTCAGCCCCATATAGAAGCTTCCGGTTCACACTCTTAAACTCACGTGGCCCCCAGAGTCCCTGCACCCTTCGTAAACTGACTTATTCTCTTTTCTTTGCTTTGTAAATTGTATTTTAACTTTGCGGGGGGCTGGGAGCTGCACACAGACACCATGCCTGGGGGGAGGGGTCATGCGTGGCTCTGCACACAGGGAATCCTCCTGTCTATTCAGAGGACCCCAGGGGATGCTGGTGGGGGGGGGGTTGACCTGGGGTCAGTGCCGTGGCCCCTGCTCTATCTCTCCGGCCCTGACTCTTCCAAGAGCGCTCATTGAAATTCTGCAGGCGCCAGCTCCTGTCAGTGCAAAGAGGACAAAGAGCGAGCCTGCCTGAGCCTGCCTGGGTCCGTCCCACGCCCGGACCCCGGAGAGACATTGTTCATGGATCACAGCTCCCCCGCCACACAGTGCCGACAAAGCACCGTCTTCTCGGAGCGCTCCAGCGCGCCCAGAAAATGCGTTGACGCAGGAGTCCAGACGGATTTGTCCTCATGGGTCTTTATCTCATCTGCTCAGGAAATCTCCTCACACGGCCCTCAGCTCCCCGAGGCCGGGCAGACAATGGCACCCGGGCTGTGCCGCCGACATTGAGGCCTCTGGGTGGGCCCCGGGCAAAGTTCTGCCCAGATTTCCCCGGGGACCAGCCGTGACTCCAGCCGTTCCTGGGGTGCCTGGAACCCCATCAATGGCCCCAGACTTCCAAGCCCGTTGAATCGGCGAGCGCCCCCGCAGCTCCAGTGAGAGACCTAGGTTGGGTGGCTCTGAGGGACAACCTGTGTGGGGTGGCCTGTGTGATTGATGCTAGAGGCTTCGGGGCTCGAGTGTCTCTGGGTTCTGTTGCTGTGCTTTTGCTCTTAGATTCCGACAACCAAACCCGCCGTGTCCCAAGAAGGATGCTTCAGGGGCTGAAGCGATAGCACAGCGGGTAGGGCGTTTGCCTTGCACTCGGCCAACCTGGGTTCGAATCCCAGCATCCCCTATGGTCCCCTGAGCACCACCAGGAGTCATTCCTGAGTGCAGAGCCAGGAGGAACCCCTGTGCATCGCCGGGTGTGACCCAAAAAGAAAAAAAAAGAGAAGGAGGATGCTTCAGTTCTCACTTTAGAAAAAAGTCAGTGACATGATTTTGTACAGATTTACATAATAAAAGCTGAGCTTGGAGGGGGTAGTAGGAGGGAGAGGCAGTCAGCAGGGTTAGGGGCTACTTTCAGCTCCATGTTCAAGGGCCCACCCATACAGGGCTGGGAGTCCAAGCCAGACCGTCGACAAACAAAACCTGTGCCCAGCCCCCTGTGTTCTCACGACGAATGTTTCCATTTTTATTTAGGACAGGCTGGGGGGGGGGGCGGGGGGCATGTCTTTCCTTTAGAGAGGGAAAGCAACGGCAAGAGGAAGGTTAAAAGGCTAGAGGCCTGCTTGCCCGGGGTTGATCAGGTGAGAGGCAGGAGAGGTGGGGTACAGCACAGAGGGAAATGTGTTTAGCAAGACTGGAAAAAGGATGGCTCTCCAGGAAAGCTTCCTGGAAAAGGAAAACTTCTAAGCTCTGCTGGAATCCGTACACAGACACTTTTTCCCAGTAAGCCCTTAGGAGCACTCTAGTGTATCCACCCCTGGACCAGATGCCAGGAATAAAACAACGCACCACTCTATGCTGGCACAAGGAATTCTTGAACTAAGAAATCACAGTCTGTGGGGTTGGAGTGATAGCATAGCAGGTAGGGCGTTTGCCTAGGACGAGGCCGACCCGGGTTCAAATCCTAGCTCCCTGAGCACCGCCAGGAGTAATTCCTGAGTGCAGAGTCAGGAGTAACCCCTGTGCATCGCCAGGTGTGACCCAAAAAGAAAAAAAAAAAATCACAGGCTGGGCTGTGGCTCACGCTTTGCATGTGTAAGACCTTGGATTTGACTCTCAGCATCGGTGTGACCCCTGAACCACCAACTCCTGACTTCACTGAATGAATTTTCATGGAAGCAAAATACACACACACACACACACACACACACACACACACACACACACACACACGTACCACACATGCGAACTCTCTCTCTTGGAGAAATATATCAAGAAAATAAACCCACCCCTAATCTCACCCAGGAGAAACAACCATCATTTTGGACCCTTCCTGCAATCTTTCCCCAAACTGTATGCACATGCGTATACATGTACTATTTTGTACCTAATTGAAGTCATACCCTGGAGACAGTTTTTAAGCTCGTCTTTTGGCTTTTGATAGCTTAACCACCTTTCCCTATCTTTTCTGATTCTTCAAAGACTGGCATTTTAATAACTACAAAATACTAGACTAAATCAAACTCTATAATTTATTTCCGTCATTTCCATTGTGGGGAAGCTAGGGCTTGGCCCAATTTTGGGTTATATCGTCAGTGACGCTCTGATGAATTAAATCTCTCTCGGTTTCTAGAATGTATTCTCATTCTTTAAAACGTATTCATTAAGAAAAGGAATTATGCTTTTCAACCGCATTTCCGGAAGGCTTCCCCCAAAAAGGTTGTAGCAAGTTACATGAAAGTGAATAATTAAGGTGCCGGAGAGATAGCACAGCAGGTAGGGCACTCGCCTTGCATGCGGCCAATCAGGTTCAATTTCTGGTACCCTTTAGGGTCCCCTGAACCCCACCAGTAGTGATCCTTGAGCACAGAACCGAGAGTAAACCCTGAACACTACCAGATGTGGCCCCCAAACCCAAACAAACAAAAACTATAATTGAAATCATGTTTGGGTTGCTTATTCATCCTGAATTTCCGTGAAGCAACTGCTTCTTCCAGAGAGACGTTCCCCCTTCCCCCTACCCCTCGTCCCCCCTCCCCGCTGACACCAGTCTTTGGCAGACACCACCGCTGACCTTTCTCCTGCCAAGCTTTCAGTTTGTCTCACCTCATTTCTGATGAGCAAATGAACAGGCTACGCAGGCTCAAAGAGCACCCCCCCCCCCGCCACCCCCTTTCCCCACCGCCCAAAGTACTCGATTGTTTGTAAAAGGCCTCGGGTGAGCAGGCCGGCGTGAAGGCCCGAGAAATGACTCTTCCATCCCGGTGGCATAAATCAAGGCTGCCGCAGAAGCATCCCCGCAGATGGCAGCGTGGTTGAGCACCGCGGGGCCAAGACGCCCATTAGCTGTGTGCCGGGGATATTTTTAGAAAGCGCAGCCCCGGAGTGGAAGGAGGGGCCGTGCTGTGGGGTCACCATCTCCCCAGGACTCCGCCACAGCCTTCAGCAGCCCTGATGGCAAGGACACTCGTCACCCCCCCTGTCCCTCCCAGGGTGGCCACGACTGGCACGTCTTGCGGTGAAGACTTTCTGTTATCAGGCAGTGCTGAAAGTCTGAGATTAGCGCTGAGCACTCCCAAAGGATGCTCTTTTTTTTTTTTTTTTAAACTCCGCTCTCAGAACTGGGAAGCCATCCCTGGTTCCAAACAGACCAAACTGACTGGAGGTGTTCCCTGCCTGGCAATCTCTCCAAATTCCAGAAACGTGGACAATGAAGCTTGTTGCACAGGCTCAGACGGCCGGGGGGACCGTGAACCAGTTACTGAGCCTGTCTGAGCCTCAGTTTTCTCATCAGAGAACTGGGGTGATGGTGCTTCCAGCCCCCGAGAGGTCTGTTGAGAATTAAACCAGCCGATCCCTAGAAAGCGCTGAGCGGAACACCTGGCGGAACCCATGGAAACCTCTCTCAGAATGCTAATTTTCGTACCAGCAGCCATGGGGTCAGTCAAGAGCAGATTCAGCCAGTTATCACTTTTGCCATTTTATTTCTGGAAGTCACTGCCCACTTGTCTTCTTTCTTTTCTGTTTTTGGCTTTTGGGTCACACTCAGCAGTGCTCAGAATTTTACCCCTGGCACTGTGCTCGGGGATCACTCCTGGTGGTGTCAGGAACCATCTGGGATACTGGGGCATCCAACCCCGAGTGGCAACTTTCAGGCACCCTACTCTGTACCGTCTCTCTGGCCCTCACTCATCTTCCTCTCAGCAGAAAGAAGAGACTTAAAGAATTACGTGAAGGGGTGCTGGAGCGATAGCACAGTGGTAGGACATTTGCCTTGCACGCGGCTGACCCTGGTTCGATTCCCAGCATCCCATATGGTCCCCTGAGCACCGCCAGGGGTAATTCCTTAGTGCAGAGCCAGGAGTAACCCCTGTGCATCGCCAGGTGTGACCCCCCCCCCCCAAAAAAAAGAATTACTTGAGGGCGGGGGAGGGGGGGAAGGGGGGGGTAGAGCAATTGTACAGCAGGGAAGGCGTTTGCCTTGCATGTGGCCAACTGAGGTTCAATCCCTGGCATCCCATTTGGTCCCCCAAACACTACCAGGAATGATTCCTGAGAGCAGGGTCAGGAGTAACCCCTGAGTATCACTGGGTGTGACCCAAAAAGCCAAAAAAGGAAACAAATTACATGAGGCTGGAGAGAAAGTACAGTGGGGAGGGCACTTGCCTTGCACGTGGCAGACCTGGATTCAATCCCTATCACCTGTGTGGTCCACCAATCACTGCCAGGATTGCAGGGTCAGAAGTAACCCCTGAGCACCACCAGGTGTTTTCCAAATATAAAAACACCTCCCCCTCAAAAAAAATTATTTTTTTATGGATATTTTCTTAGTCATTCCTGTAAGGCACATAAGGGCAGTGGAATTAGTCACAAGGGCTAAAAATGAAATTATTCAAGATCTGCGACTATTCCTGTCCCACTTAGCCCCTGTCTGAGGACACAAATTCTCATGATCAAGTAATGAACCGCATCAGGACCGTCCTCTGCTGCCACCTCCCTCTTCCAACAAGACAATCCTGATGGTCAATGGAGCATGTACCCCAGTCCCACACCAAGCCCGTCCCCAGCGCCAGAGACCTGGGCTCCAGCTTACTCCGCTGGTGCCCCACTCACTCCCTTCCCGGGTCCATGAATCACAGCCACAGGCCCTGGCATCATCTCGACATGAGGCCACGTGAGCGCCAGTCTCCTAGGCAATGGTAACAGAACTGCTCTCGTGCTCCAGTCAGCCTCTCTCAGAGCCCCACCAGGGTGAACAGGGAGTCAAAGAGTTGAACTTCTAGCTGAGACAACTTCAAGTTGATTGTGGACAGACTGTGGGAGTCAGTGCCCTTAATTGTTCCAAGTGGGGTCAAGTCTACAGGTACGAACTGGGGCTGCTAATAGAGTCCCCGTGCAGATGGCACTGTAGTGCTCACTGGTCCTGGATGCATTTCTAGTCCCGGGGGGTGGGAGAGAGAGAGAGAGAGAACAGGAGTTGAAAGTGCTTATCTCCCAGCCCAGACCTGGATCTTCCCCTGGCACTGCATATAGTCCCCAGAGCACCACCAGGGGTCACTCCTGAACACAGAGCCAGGAATAACCCCTGATGAGCACCATGGGGTGAAGCTTAACAAGCCCCCGTCCCCCTACCCCTAGCACCGCCTATTATTACTTATTACTCAGTCTCAAGTCCTCACCAAGCTATCACAAAATCCTTAAATGCTATATTGAATATTTTTCCCCCGTCCAACAAGTAGCTAAAATCTATATGGCAAACCACAAGATACCGACTGTGTGGGTCATTCCAGGTTTGATAACTGATCCCGGGTATTCTTTTGACCTTCCCTACCAGGTAGAAGCATTAAAAACATCTGTTTCCCTAAGCAGCCACCTTTAATTCTTACGTGCCTTTTATAAGCATGGACAACTTTTTTGTTTTGTTTTGTTTTGTTTTTGGGTCACACCCGGCGATGCACAGGGGTTACTCCTGGCTCATGCACTCAGGAATTACTCTTGGCGGTGCTCGGGGGACCATATGGGATGCTGGGATTCGAACCTGGGTCTGCTGCGTACAAGGCAAACGCCCCACCCGCTGTGCTATCACTCCAGCCCCAAGCATGGACAACTTTTATAAAATGGGCCGCGGGAAGTCATCTTTGGGCCCCAGCAGGCCATTCAAGTTCCCATCAACCCTGACTCTCATTTCCTCCACTGATGGCTTAGACTGAGACCCGAGTTCTAGGAGAATGAGGGCACATGCCAGCCCAGAGAGACACACCGGGTAAAACCTCTGTGTGCCAAAGCCATGTGATTTTACCAACTCCCCTTCATCCATCCCACAAGAACTGGAGTGATAGCACAGCAGGTAGGGCGTTTGCCTTGCACATGGCCGACTCAGGTTCGATTCCTCCACCCCTCTCGGAGAGCCCAGCAAGCTACCGAGAGTATCCCGCCCGCACAGCAGAGCCTGGCAAGCTACCCGTGGCGTATTTGATATGCCAAAAACAGTAACAACAAGTCTTACAATGGAGACATTACTGGTGCCCGCTCAAGCAAATCAATGAACAACGGGGTGACAGTGATACAGTGCTACAGTGCCATCCCACGATCAACTGCCATTGCCAAAATCTCCCATACCGGAGAAGGGATGGGTGTTGGACCATTGTATGACTAAAAACCCAATCATGAGTAGCTTTGTAATGGTGTATTTCATGGTGATTCAGTCACAACAACAATCACAAAAATCCAGCAGCCCCACCCCCAAAGGAATTGGGACTTAGTTGCTGCTAGGGGCACCCCTCATGATTCCACCAGGTAACCAATATCCTGATTTCTAACACCATGGGTATGTCAGTCTCTATCACGCTTCTAAGTGTGAGCTCCATGGAACGTGCTCTCTCAAGACCATAAGACTCTGTCTGCACATTAGACTTCAATAAGGAGTTTCTAGAGTCACGCCTATGAACCACCTCCTGCACCCTGTAAATTCTTTCACCAGCCATGATCTAGAGACTCAGAAATAAATCTTAAAGGAGATCAACAAGCAGAAGAATTTTTCCCAAATCCTGCACAAGGCTGAATTATCCAGGGCAACTCCGAGGGCAGTATATGAGGCTCTCCACCTACCCAAACAGAGGCCCGGTCACCGCAAACATCCACACTCCACAATTCCCACCATGCTTCTGTCCAGACCCCTCTGCTCAGACAAGCCTCATCCAGAAATTAAGTTGTTAAAAAACAAAACAAAACAAAACAACAACAACAACAACAACTCAGATATGCAGGTTTTGTGACTGAAGTCTTTCACGGGTCAGGGATGGGCTACCTCCCCCCATCTCCCTGTACTTCTGGAAGTTCAGCAGTCATGCACACCCCCCCCCCAAAAAAAACCACCAGTCAGTTAAAAACTTAACTTCAGCTGTATCACCCCATTAAAAAATTTGGACACCCTGAAGCACACCGCCACAATTTTGGCCATGCAACATCTCAAACTCTACAACACTGATAAACCAGGGGTAGCACATCAGATTGGATGGGATGTAATGTAGAAGGCAACCAATCTCAATTGGCAAAATATAAACACAGAAGGTGTAACCTGTAACATCTTAGCAATCTCTTATTCAAAAGCTTAAGGGCTCCATGGTGAGATACAACAATCTTCACTTTCTTATAAGAAAGCATTTTTTTGATCATTCTTTCAGCAAATTATTTATAACAAGCAATGTAAAATAAATTACTGAGGGCCTGCTATGGGGGCCAGCTCAAGGGATGGTTGGGGAAATTGGAGATAATGGTGGTGGGAAGATGCAATAGTGGTGTGATTGTTGCTGGAATACTGAGTGTGTGCAACTAAACTAATGACTTAATAAAGTTTTTTTTTAAGGAAGGTTTATGCATAATATTTTCTTCATCCTATCACCCTCATAATAAGCTGGATAACTTTCAAGGACTTTCTCTGCATCTTTGGGCATGGCCTTCTCTCCAAACAAAACAGTCTCTAGGGCGACACATTCTTCCTGCATCTGCAGTCAGCACAGCTGGCCAAGGTCACAGGCCGTGGGGACCACGAGGGGGAGGCGCCACCTCTTTCAGCACAAGCCTTCCAGCCCAGGCTCCATCCTCGCACCCACCTCTGCTGCTCTTGCATCTGAAGGGCAGAGTGATCAGAGGGCTGTCAATCAAACAAAGGTCAGTGGGTGCTCCTTCGAGAGCTTGTGGGTAGGAAGGAGAGGGCATTTGTGGATTATTCCCAAGCAGTCACTCAGTGACCCCATCAAGGGTAACAAGGCTTACAGACGTTAACCCAGCTCCTCCACATAGAAGGTCACCTGCAGAAAGCCAAGAGTCTGGGGACTCTGGCAATAGCACCAACCTTGAGGGCAGGACTAGGGTGACTGAAGAGCTGGCACTGGCCACCTGGGGAACTGGGGTGCCCCTCAGAATCTGCATGTGGGGCCTGGGGGAGACTCCACAAGGTTGGCTATAGGCAGAACCTCCTGGAACGGGTGAGACGGTGAGTGAAACTTCCTTAAATTTCAGATCTTCACAGCTGTTGCTCACGCTCAGATTTCCTGAGTCGAGCACGGCTCTTCTGAGCCCTAGGAGCAGATCAGGATTCTCTCACAGCCAACACTCAGTGCTCACAAAGCTAAACACGCATGGCCATGTCACAGAGCAACTGTGCTCTGAAATTATGCCTGAAAGGACTGAGCACAGACATTCAAACGAGCACACTGGTGTGCACGAGTGCTCCTGAGATCTCTACTCCAAGAAACAAAGGTGGGAACAGTGCAAAGGCCCCAAGAGGTGAAAAGCTAGAGGGTGCTATATCTCCACACCCAGGAATATTACTCTGCTCTGAAAAAGAACAGGGTTCTGACACATGCTATACCACAGAAAAATCTCAAAAGGGCCAGGTACAAAAGGCCACATATTGCATGACCCCTCTTACAGGCAACATGCAGAATGGCCAATGTCACTGGGAGTACTTAGGGGGAGGTTATACGAGGAACCGCTGGCTAAAGGTGCAGAATTGGCATTTGGGGGGTTTCTAAAATGTTTAGGAACCCGATAGAGGCGATCATTGCCCAGTATCATGGCTGCAGTCAATGCCATAAAGTCTCAGTGCCTTGTGGGTTCTACACGAATCAATTTTCCTAAAGCTGTGAGCTGGAGAGATATCAGGATGGGCTGAGCGCATGCCTTGCACATGGGAGGCTGAGGCTGGACCCTCAGCAGTGCCTGTGGTCCCCAAGCACTGCCAGGAGCAAGCCCTGAGCACTGAGGCAGAGGGAGTCCCAGAGCACTGTCAGGTGTGGCCCTGAACTCAAGGAACAAACCAACCAAATACAAACAAATGCCGAGTGAGCCGGTGCTGTGGAGGCCCGGACACCCCGACTGCCCAGCCAACACAGGGGCCCCGGGCCTTTGGGGCCTCTTCACGGCCATCAGCAAGCTCTACGTACTTCCTGCCCTTAGGAAATGCAAAACAACGTCAATACCAGCAAGCACGTGCAGTGCCACAGAAGGCCCCTGAGCACCTCAGACCCAGCTGCAAGCGGGGGCCAGGTCACTCCGGGGAGGCTCCGACAGGCTGGAGCAGTGACCCCTGAGCGCCAGATGCAAAAATCAAGCGAGTGACTCCCACAGCACCTGGGACAGAGCCTCAGAAAAGTACTGAGGGCGTTGCAGGTCTCAAAAGAACCACCTCGGCAGGCGCCAAAACAGGCCTGGCCACAGCCAGCGGCCACACGCACACCCGCAGTTCTCCTCAGGAAAGCGGCCCTTCCACTACAGGGAAACATGTCACGGGGACCCACGTGACCAAGGCACCCTCAGGTGGGGTTATTTGGGGGACACGAAGTAGTTTGCATTGAAAGAAATTTCCTAGAAAGAAGTCTGGGAGAGAAGGAGAAGAATTTATTGGAAGAGAAGCCTGAAGTGTTCAAATGTCACTGGATATAAGGATCATGCAAGGACACAGGGGCAGCCGTCACTTTGAGACTCATTCCAGGAGACCCCTGAGAACACAGATGCAGGGCCAATTGCAAGGGACCACGTCAGCCATTTATCAGGTGGCTTTACCCCTCACACACATGCACACACAGCAGAGACCACACCTATACCAGACACAAACTCACACACACATGTAACTACCACATAAAACACACACATACATACACCACACAGACCGCAGACACTGGAACACACACATACGCCACATACACCATACACGCTCACCAGGTACCCACACAGACCACTAGCACACACATGCACACACACACCACACATATGCACATGCATGCACACACACTCAAACACATATGCACACTCACCACACACATGCACATACACACGCACAGGCACACAAACTGCTAGCACACACATGCATGCATATATACCACACACATGCACATGCACACAGGCACCACACAGACCCCCCCACATACACACACACCACAGATGTGCTCAGACACACGTAAACATGTACCCTCACTGTCTTCCCTCTGTCCTGTCCAGGGCAGACACACATGCTTCTCCCCACCCCCCCAACCTCCACCCCGGCCACCCGGGAAGAGTGTGTGGAGTGAGGGAGTTCCGTCACACAGGGCAATCCCAGTGAGCCTTCTCATCCACACAGCTGGCCCTCGCGGTGTCCACAACGAGAGCAGCGGAGAGCACTTGTCCTGGAGCACACTCCGGGGCCCGCATCTGCACTCTAAGATCAGGAGAGCCTTCGCTTCTCCACTCATCTCGCCGGGACCAGAGGGAGATGGAATCTGTGCATTTGAACCGTGCATGCGAAATGCCAGCTCTGGGCGTGAGCTCGGGCGACAGGCGTTCCTCTGCCCTCTTCCCACTGCACCGCTCTGGGTGAAGAGGCCCCGGGGAGGAAAAGCAGAATATGGGGGGGAAAGATCAACTTGGGAGGTGAGAGACTGCTGTGCATCTGGCAGAGGGAGGAACACAGCAGAGACCGAGCCGGCCGCCCCATGCTGGCAGGGTCAAGAGAAGCTGCTTCGGGAAGCAGGACCATCTTTGTTCAAACACTGGGCCTCCTCTGATCAGATGGCCTGACCCCAGTTAACGACCTTCCCCAATCTCACTGTCCCCATCCGTGAAATGGGTCACCTGCTCTGTAAGGGGTTTGGAAACATCAAATGAGGGGAGGAGCTGGAGCCATAGCACAGCGGGTAGGGCATTTGCCTTGCACGCAGCCGACCCGGGTTCAATTCCCAGCATCCCATATGGTCCTTCGAGCACTGCCAGGAGTTATTCCTGAGTGCATGAGCCAGGAGTAACCCCTGTGCATCGCCGGGTGTGACCCAAAAAGCAAAAAACAAAACAAACAAAACAAAACAAAAAGATCAAATGAGGAGACCCTCCCAAAGGTACCCTGTCCAAAGAGCTATCCCAGAAATACCAACCCCCAAGCACTCATTCACTGGGGCTAGAGGGATAGTACTAGGCGTTAGGCACCTGTCTTGCATGTGGCCAATCCTGGTTTGCGTCCTGGCACCTCTGCCAGGGGTCAGGCCAGGACCAGAACTAGAGCACCTGGAGCCAGGCGTGCTCAAAGTCCCTTCCCCCATCCCATGAAGATTCATTAAAAAAACTACTAAGGGCCGAAGCGATAGCACAGCAGGGAGGGCGTTTGCCTTGCACGCGACTGACCCGGGTTCGATCCCCGGCATCCCATATGGTCCCCCAAGCACCGCCAGGAGTAATTCCTGAGTGCAAAGCCAGGAGTAACCCCTGAGCATCGCTGGGTGTGACCCAAAAAGAAAAAAAAAACTATTAAACTGCTACATGCTCCATCTCTTAATCTTAGCCATCGGTTATTGGTGATACCACAAGGGAAGCTTACTTTGGCGGACATTGCATAGGTTCGGGTAAATGAATCACTGCAAACAAAAAGCACCCCTGCATTTCCAAGGCTGGCCGGAGCCATCAAGAGGCCTGGTTCCCGAAGTCAGCAGCCATGCATGTGAGCTCCCCGCCCAGCTCAACAGTCTGCGGTTTCTAGAGCACAAAGCTCCAAACTCCTCAGCTGACATACCAGGAGGAGCGCATGAAACTTGACGGGAAAGTAACATAGACATGAGCCCTGGTTCCCACCCACCTAAGCCGGGTCTTAGGCAAAGAGAGGGAAGCTTTGATTTCCCAGCAATGCTACCTCCCGCCAAGAGGGGGTCCAGGGCTACTTCCTGTTGGAAGTTCCTGCAACAGCCCAGTCTGATGTGTTTGCAGCGGGGAAACGGCACTGCAGGAGGAATCGCAAGCTATCTCAGAGACCGACGCAGCCTCTCACCGGAATGAAGGAACCCACCGCGCCACGCCTGTAGGCTCTAAAGCGGATTCGTGTGCTTGGCTCAGACCGTCTCTGGCTCACTGTCTGAGCCATGGATAGTTTCCTGCCCGCAGACATAGGTGAGGAAATAAAGTTTGAGGGGGTTGAAGAGATGGTACAAGCGGGCCGGGTACTTGCCTTGCATGCCGTCGACTTGGGTTTGCTCTCCATCACCACCAGGCGTGATCCCTGAGCTCAGAGCCAGGAGATTCAGCACCCACCACACATAGCCCGGACCCCACCCTCCCCCCCTCACCCACGAGCCATAGGATTGAGTTCTTGTAGCAAGTGCTAGGAGAGAAATGAGCGGGGAGCTGCAATAAGAAAATGCCAGGCTGAAAGAAGACGAAAACATGCCCTGCGAAGCGCTTATCTGCACTCCCACATTCTCCGTGGCACTGCCCACAGCAGCCAGCGGTGGGAAACAGGCTATGTGCCCCCGGGTGAAGGAGGGGAAAAGCAGGCAGAATCCTGTGCAGCTGTGTATCTTTAAAGACAGATGGTGGGACTAGGTTAGGTGGGGTGGGGGGTGGGGGGTGGTGCAGTAGGTAAAAAAAAGTCAGATGAAGAAAAGAAGTCAGACGAAAAAGCACCACTTATGTCACTCATATGTGGTCCTGAAATTCCAACACTAAAGCAAAACAAAGGATAAAATCATGGTTCCCAGAAGGAGAGAGAAAGAGCAGGTGGACATATAGGGCAAAGGGGTCAAACATGTGGTGAGAGAGGGAGTGAACGGAATGGAGTCCAGACAGATGTGGGTCCATGAGGAGTATATCTGAGACCGATATACCATCATAAACCAGTGCTATTTCAACCAGAAGGAACAGGGGAAAGGTGAGAGGAATGGAGGGAGGGAGGGAGGGAGGGAGGGAGGGAGGAAAGAAGGAAGGAAGGAAGGAAGGAAGGAAGGAAGGAAGGAAGGAAGGAAGGAAGGAAGGAAGGAAGGAAGGAAGGAAGGAAGGAAGGAAGGGAGGGAGGGAGGGAGGGAGGGAGGGAAAGAGGAAGGGAGGAAGGAAGGAAAGAATAAAGGAAGGAAAGAAGGAAGTAAGGGAGGGAGGGAGGGAGGAAGGGAGGAAGAGAGGAAGGAAGGAAGGAAGGAAGGAAGGAAGGAAGGAAGGAAGGAAGGAAGGAAGGAAGGAAGGAAGGAAGGAAGGAAGGAAGGAAGGAAGGAAGGAAGGTCAGTTAACCTCAGGTTTAAAAATAGCGCGACTCTTAGCCTCATTATTAATAAATATTTATTGACCAAACACAACAATCAGGCAATACAGCTAAGACTAGCTTCAGAAATCTAAGCTACGAAAGCGGGAGGGAAAATGCAAAGGCACAGTCATTTGATTGCATTTGAGATTTTTATACAGATAATGAAGCTATAAATACGACTTCTAAAGAACCCGAGCTGTCTGCGCTCCTCGTTTCTTTCCTGATTAACATGTATTTTAAGGGGAAAGGGTTTCTCCGCTGGAGTCAGGGCTATTTTCTCCTGGAAACCAGAAGCGCTCAGGACGTCTGAAGGGTGCAGAAGTGGGAGGGAGAAGATCGAGCCAGAGAGCACCCGGCCCATGGGGTGCTCGGAGCACCTTCCTGCTAACCCTCACCGGAGTCTGACCCTCATACGCTCCGATTTCAGGCTGCCTTTCCCTTTTACTTCATCAGTTCCAATTTTTAAAACAAATCTGGAGTGCTCACTGCACCAAATTAGAAGAATCTGGTGAACGCATGTTTAAGGTTGGAGAGTGACTTACTGAGCTCCAAGCTGCTCCCTTTTTTTTTTGCCTCCTCCATTAAGATGCTCTCAGTACTCAATCTCCTCCTCCAGGAAGCCTCCCTTGATCACCACCGGCCGTAAGCAACTCCTGTTCTGACCACCATCATGTTACACACCCATCTTAATTGCAGGACTTCGGCTTTTGTTTTTGAATAGGAACATATTTTCTCCGTGACAGTGAGAGTGGTGAGTAGACACCTGCCAGGGTTTTGGCCCACGTTTCCGGTGTGTGCAGTGTCCCATCACATGACTCTACAGATGTATGTGGTGGAGTGAGGCTCTGGCTTTCCCAGCCTCCTGACAGGCCTGTGACTCGGCCCAGTCAATCGGAGCCGAGAGGAACGAAGCGGGGTTTGCCTGCTGGGAAAGGGAGCTGGGGATGCCAGCCCTGGTGAGCGCAGCAGCAGGAAACCTTACACAGGGTTTGGGGGTTTGATCCCCAGCATCCCATATGTTCCCCCAAGCACCTCCGGGAGTAACTGGAGTGCAGAGCCAGGAGTAACCCCTAAGCGTCAGGGGTTGTTGTGACCCAAACAGCTGAGAGAGACAGACAGACAGAGACAGAGAGGTCAGATTGTGAAATCTCCCTTTCTGGCAGTCATTAACTTTAAAAATTGCTATTGGCAAAATATAATCCCCCAAAGTAAAGAGTATCGGGGAAATTGTCTGCCATAGAAGTCGGGTGAGGGGCTGGAGCAATAGCACAGCGGGGAGGGTGTTTGCCTTGCACGCGGCTGACCTGGGTTCGATTCCCAGCATCCCATATGGTCCCCTGAGCACCACCAGGGGTGATTCCTGAGTTCTGAGTCAGGAGTAATCCCTGTGCATCGCCGGGTGTGACCCAAAAAGGAAAAAAAGAAAGAAAAAAGTCGGTTGAGGACTGGGATGGGGGCGGGGACAAATAATGGGGCCATCGGTGGTGGAGAATGTGCACTGGTGGAGGGATGGGTGTTCGACCGTTACATAGCTGAATCTCAGACATGAAAGCTTTGTCACTGTATCTCACGGAGATTCAATAAAATAAATAAATAAATAAATAAATTTTAAAGGGGCTAGAGTGATAGCACAGCGGGCAGGGCATTTGCCTTGCACATGACCCACCCGGGTTCGATTCCCAGCATCCCATATGGTCCCCTGAGCACTGCCAGGGGTGATTCCTGAGTTCTGAGTCAGGAGTAACCCCTGTGCATCGCCAGGTGTGACCCAAAAAGAAAAAAAATTCTTTTTTTAAATTGCTATTTGTGGGCTGGAGCACAGGTTTTGCGTGCGGGAGGCCCAGGTTTGGTCCCCGAGCACAGCCGAGACTGACTCCCAAGCATCGTGTGGGGGTGGCCTTCAATCAAGGCCAGCTGTGTCATCCCCCCACCCGCGCCAAAGTGTTATTTGACCCACTTTTTCTTTTTAAATCAAACAGAGGAAACAAGTGTTGTTTTCCATAGCGAGTCTCAAATTCGGTCCCTCTGAAGCACTGTTCCCATCGCTAAACCCGAACAATAGCGAGTCTTTCCAGAGAGATGCAGCAAATCTCTTTTGTAGGCGGAATTTCATCCATGGGGAGCCTTGAGTCAGGGGCCAAACGCTGGCAGGCACCACTGTTGGGTCAGCAGGCGCAGTGGGTGAGAACTCAGTGGCGCGTGGGAGCAAAGAGAAGAGTCCACTGGGCCGTCTCCCGCCCACCCCTCCCGGCCTCTTTCTCCCTGGGCTCCGCTTGATACAGTTCACGCCCCCAGCCTGTTCCTGCCTACCACCCGGCCCTCAGCTCCTGGAGGGGCTCCCCATGCGGCCTGGCATGGAAGGAGCACTGGAGCTTCTTGTCTGTTCGCGGGCCACACCTGGCAGTGCTCAGGGAGTACTCTCGGCTCTCTTGGCAGTGCTCAGGGAGGTTAGGCGGTGCCGGGATCAAACCTGCACCTCCGCTGTGCGAACATGCGCTCGGCCCTTGTGCTCTCTCTTGGACCCATGCTGGAATCTCTGTGACCTGCCGTTGGACGGTCGCCCACCTGGAGATCCCCCTGGCCTGGTCTGCACCGTGACCTTCCCAAACGCCTCTGTCGCAGTGTGTGAATGCGCCCAGTTTGCAGACCCAGCCTTGAGTTGCAGGAGGCCACTTAGGTGGGTTCCCGTCGAAGCAGAGGCAGCCTGGGGGCGGGGCCTGCCCCGAGCTGGCGCCCTCAGAAAGAAGCCAGACGGGAGAGTCGGGAGAGTCGCGGTAAGAGGAGGAGGGAGAAGCCACGCACGGTGCCCAGCTCCCGGGCTTTCTGTGGGCCAGTGAGAGCAAACCCCGAGGGCTGGAGCACGGGCGTGGCAGGCAGAAGGTCACGGCTCCATCGGGCTCCACAGTTCCTAAGCGCCAACGGGAACGGAGCGGCTCCCGGCATGGAACGGGAGGACCCCCAGGGCACTAGCGGGTGGGAACCCCCAGAAGGGCTCTTGGAGTCAGCCCACTGACAAACTCGCCATCTTTCTTCTGAG
Source organism: Sorex araneus (assembly GCF_027595985.1). Classification (NCBI taxonomy): domain Eukaryota; kingdom Metazoa; phylum Chordata; class Mammalia; order Eulipotyphla; family Soricidae; genus Sorex; species Sorex araneus. The sequence goes on along the minus strand of NC_073302.1, from coordinate 119,786,250 downwards.
CCTCAATGCGCACACACCACACACACACACACACACACACACACACACACACACACACACACACACACACACACACACACACGCACCAGAGCCTTAACTGGAGCTTCCAGCTGCCAAACCTCCTCCTAACGGGTCCTCTCCTGCCTCAGAGTGTTCCCCATGGCCCCTGCCGAGGACAGTGGAAGAACTAATGATGGATGAATGAATGAATGAATGAATGTGCATGCAAACATGCAATTACACACATGCATGTGCATACACACACGGTCCTGGGTCAACAACTGCACCCCTCGTGTCACCCCCATAACAAAGTCATCTCTTCTCACACTGGAGGCCCGGGGGAACGGCTCGGGGCCTGGCAAGCATATGGTCATGAGTTCAAGCCCACAGTTCCGCCACACGTGCCAAGTGTGTGCTATGTCGCTACAGTCCTGGCAGCCGGCTGTCTGACGCCCCCAGCACTAGAAGCAGTGTCCAGCTGCCCCTCAGCCAGGCTCTGTGTGAGCACCACAAAAGGGCTGAGGCCCCCAGCAAGCACTGCAACTGGGAAAACCTAGAAAGGTGCCTGAGCACCAGAGCCCAGAGGTGCAACCCTGGGTGAGCACATGTGAGAGCAGCGCAGAACACCACAGCGCCCCCTAGTGAACCCACAACCAGAATGTCTGGGTGTGACCCCGAGGGAGCACGCGCATCGTGTACACCTTGGCCCGGCCGCAGGCATGGCCCCCAGAAACCACAAGATCAGCAAGCACAGAGGGAGAGGAGAGGATTTTAAGGAGAAATCAATGGGTCTGAGCAACGTTAAGCAGGTAGGACTCTCGCCTAGCACTCAGCTAACCCAGGTTCCATCCCCGGCACCCCATATGGTCCCCCGAGCCTTGTCAGGAGTGATCCCTGAGCACAGAGGCAGGAGTAAGGTCCGAGCACTCTTGGGTGCTGAACCCAAATAAAGAAGGAAATGAGAAATAAATACACTTATACCACATACCATTCCCTCCTTCCTATACTCTTTGGAGAGAACTTTTGGGTCTATTTACGCAATTTGAGTTCAAGAGGGACTGAAGCGATAGCAAAGTGGGCAGGGCGTTTGCCTTGCACTCAACTGACCCGGGTTCGATTCTTCCGTCCTTCTCGGAAAGCCCAGCAAGCTACCAAGAGTATCCTGCCTGCACGGCAGAGCCTGGCAAGCTACACGTGGTGTATTCAATATGCCAAAACAGTAAACAACAAGTCTCGCAATGGAGACGTTACTGGTGCCTGCGTGAGCAAATCGATGAGAAACAGGACGACAGTGCTACAGTGCAGTGCAGAGTCAAGAGAGGCCCCTTTGGGAGGACTTGAAGGATGTAAGGCAAGGAAAAGACCCCCCAAAGATGAGGCTGGGGGAGCCAGGAGGAACTGCCTACCTCAAAATTGTCTCTGGCCCGAGCTGGCTCCAGGCCCTGGTGGAGACGGTGGTTTCTGGGGCTCAGAGTACACTGGAAGGCCCCACCCAGACGCCCACCAGGGCTGCCGCACAGCTGCTCTGCATTAAGGCTCCAGGCTCTGCTGGGCAACCAGGACAGTTACAGATGGGGGTGTCCCACAGACTGGGAGGGGCGTGTGGGAAAGTTGCAAGGCTGTGGCTTGCTTCCCATGCAGCCGTGTGACATCTCTTCGCCGTCAGGAGGGACAGAGAGCAAGGGACAGACGTGGTTTCAGGAGCAGGGCCCCAGAGAAAAGGCACAGGGGTTCAGAGCACCCGTCTGGAAAGCGTGTGGTTATGGGTCCAGGTCCCGGGGCCACCACATGGGCCGTGCGTGCTCCTGGCATCTCTGTTCGTCAAGCCTGGGGCAGCTCCCGCCGTCTGTGATTCACCCGCACTGCAACTGGGTCCGTGTAGACCTGGTGAGCTCTAGAAAGTGTGAGCACAGGTGAGGCAGCCACTCTCCCCATGAAAGGAGAGTGCCCATCAGCTCACAGCTGCAGCTACCCAGCTGGCAGGGGTGGAAGAGGGGGGGATTGTTTAAAGAAGAGAGGGTCAGGGTCCAGAGCAATAGTCCAGCAGGGAGGATGTTTGCCTTGCATGCAGCTGACCCAGGTCAATCCATGGCATCCCATCTGGTCCCCTGAGCACCACCAGGAGGAATTCCAGAGTGCAGAGCCAGGAGGAACCCCTGAGCATCATCAGGTGCGACCCCAAAAGCAAAAAAAAAATAAATAAAATAGAGTATTGTCGCACTGTCGTCATCGCACTGACATCCTGTTGTTCATCGATTTGCTCGAGCGGGCACCAGTAATGTCTCCGTTGTGAGACTTGTTGTTACTGTTTCTGGCATACTGAATACAACATGGGTAGCTTGCCAGGCTCTGCCATGCGGGCGGGATACTCTCGGTATCTTGCCGGGCTCTCTGAGAGGAACAAAGGAATCAAACCTGGGTCGGCAGCTTCCTCCCTCCCCTGTACCCCCCCTCCCTGCCCCCGCCCCACTCTGCAGGGTGATCTTGGTTTGTAACCCAAGGCTGAGAGTTTGACAGGCTTTGGTACGCTCTGCTCCTTCATCCTTGTTCTTGCTCTGCTCTTCACTCTCACTCATTCTACTTTCCCCTCTCCTCCCCTTACCACACACACACACACACACACACACATACACACACACACACACACACACACACACACACACACACACACACACACACCTGGCAGTGCTCTGGGGCCCTTGCGTCCAAAGTGAGTGAGCTTTGAGCTCACTATGAGTCCTATGAGCCGTGTCCCCAGCCCACACTGCTGTTGTTTCTTTTCTTTACTCCATTTCCTCCTTCTTTGCAGAGCTGCAGGTTGGGTCCAGGGCCTTATGAATGCGAGACATGTGTTTCACTGCAGAGCTGTTATCTGCAGTGCTCTCCCCTCCTCCCCAGTTTGACCCATGTGCTACGATGCTCGGGGCCTTATGCCCAGTGTAGTTCTCAGGGGCTTCTCCCAGTGGTGCTCAGGGAAGCTGCTGATGGCGGATGTCCATCCTGGGCCTCTGGCATGAAAAGCATGACACCCACTCGCCCCCTGAGCTTTTTCTCTGACAGCCCACTGACAAACGCACCATCTTTCTTCTGAGCCTCAATGCGCACACACACACACACACACACACACACACACACACACACACACACACCCTTCCATTTCCTCCACCTGCTTTTATGAGGGGTACTTTCTTTTTAAAAGCACATTTGTGCGCTGTGAGTCCTGTTGCTGACAGGGTTTCACAACAACACCTTAGCACCTCCCTGCACCAGCCCCGCCTCGGGTTGAGTTCATCTCCCTCCAGAGACGCTGCCCCCTCCCCGCCCTATCCCCCAGCCCCCTGGGAGGCATTTCTCCCACTGAATACCAGGTCTGGTGTTCTTTTTTCCCACTGTCTCGGGGCATTCATTATTCCACCACTGTTTCTTCATTTTTAGTTATCTTTTTTTTTTTTTTTTTTTTTTTTTTTTTTTTTTTTTTTTTTTTTTTGCTTTTTGGGTCACACCCAGCGATGCTCAGGGGTTACTCCTGGCTTTGCACTCAGGAATTACTCCTGGCGATGCTTGGGGGACCATATGGGATGCCGGGGATCGAACCCGGGTCAGCCGCATGCAAGGCAAACGCCCTACCCGCTGTGCTATCGCTCCAGCCCCATTTTTAGTTATCTTTTAAAATTTTTTTTTACTTTATAAGGTAGTTCACAATATTTGATTACATTTAACATTCAAACACCAATCCCACCACCATGACACCTTCCCACCAACAAGTTCCCGATGTTTCCTTCCTAAACCCCAGTCCCTGTCCCAAAGCTGAACCAAAACAATATGTGTTGTTGTTTTTGTTTAGTTTGTTGCTGAAAATGCTACAAAAAATGTATCCTTAGAGGAAAGAGTGTGAAGATTGTTTTTATTCAACAGGAGCCATTAAAACCTTCTATAAGAGACCACTAACATGTGAAAGATTGAGTCCTGTGTGCACATATATATCTAATATATATATATATATATATATATATGTATGTATGTATTTCCCCCTATGTATTTCCCCCTAAGATTCATTGCCTCCTACTTTAAACCCCATCAAATGTGGTGCGGTACTCTTGGAGTATGGGTAAGGTGTGTAGTTTGAAGTGTTGGCAGCGTGGTCCAGGAACAGGTTAACTTGTGGGTAAGGCTCGCACCCAGTGATCATTTAGGCCGCACCCAATGATACTCAGGGGCTACTCCTGGCTCTGCACACAGGAATTTACTGTGGAGAGTGGCCTCGAGCATGGCGGCAGTTGGGTTGTGGAGGTTTCCAACTGCCGGGGCTGGGTCCCTTGGGGCGGGAAGGGCTCTCACCTGCCCCGCTCTGGGGCGTCCCGAGTGTCCCGGGGTCTGGCCACTATGTCTCTCTAGATCCCGCATAGGAGAGAGTCTCTTCTGCGTCGGTCTCTCTCCCTCTGACTCACTCACTCAGCACCAAACTCTCCACATCCCTCCCTGGAGCCGTGACTTTCATGCCTTTCCTCTTCTCTCACAGCCGAGTGAGAGGTTCCTTTGTGTGCGTATTCCATCATTTCTCTATCCCGTCACCTATTCTTGGACACCTGAGCTGTCTCCAGGTTTGGGCTACGGTGGGTCGTCCGCAGGAACACCAGGGGCCAGCCTGGTTCGTGACCCAGGCAGTCTCTCCTTAGCAGAACTCCCCGGAGCACTGCCCCCTCAGTGCCGGAACATTCCAGAGCTCTCCGGATGCCGCCATCGTCGTCAAGCCACAGCCCACAGAAGCACCAGCTCAGCAGGAGCCCCGGGGAAGGACAGTGAGCCGGCTAAGAACCAGACCTTGACTTCCATTGAGCCGGCAACGTAATTAGGAATAATTAGTATGCAGATGGAAAGATAATTACCATGCACGGCCGGCCCTAATGGTGGAAACGCACTCAGCCTGAGTCCACAGACATCCAGAAACGAGGCCACTCCACACGCCATGGAGGAAGTAGGCCTTGGGGGCCACGCCAGTCGCCAGCCGTCACTGGGGCGAGCCTTGAGCCCTGCAGATGCGGGCAGCCGGGCCCAGGGAAAAGCCAGACACGGGCCCACAGCCTCCCTCCTTCCCGGAAGGACCGGGCCTGGGCAGACCATGGAATAGAAGAAATCACAACGCCCCATCCCACACCCAGATGCACACGGCCAAGACCTCTGGGCCCTTCTGGGTGTCCTCAACACTCCCAAGCAGGGCAGCCGAGCAGAGAACTCCGGGCTGATGGGGCGCATCCATGGAGCTGCACCCGGACGCCTTCCTGGGTGCAGGAAGCCCCGAGCGCTCGTACCGGTTCTACCCCTCGTGCCTGGCCACAGGGAGCTCTGATCCTGAAGGCAGTTGGGGCCAACACAGACAAGCCCAAGGCCCTTTGGGCCTCCTGACTCCTGGTGTGGCCCCTGATTCCGGATCCTTCCAAATCCCACCACCCCCCCCCCCGCCCCGGGGCCTTGTGGGAGCTGAGCCCCAGAGATGGCCACTGTCGGTGTTTCCTCTTTCCAGCCACTTCCCAGTTCAAAGGAGAGACCACGTGTGAGAGCACTTGGCACGGGAGCTGCCAGGGACTGCTCCATCCACCGAGCAGGACAGAAGAACCGCAGGGGCCCGTCCAGCTCCACCCTTTAAGAGGATTAGCCCCGGGCACTTCCTGTCTCCCGGGAGCCTGGGACCCCGCGCGGAAACCTGGCGACGCCGCCGCCAAAGCAGCAGAGGGCGAGGCCAGATGGAGAGGGTCAGCCGTCAGCCCCTGCTGCACAGGCCACCCGCCACACCCCAGGAGAGCTGCTGGGTGGGGGGGTGAGGGTCGGGGAGGGGGGGCGAGGGAGGTTCTGGTTCATGCCACAGAAAGCAGAAAAATGTCCCGCCTGCTTCTGCCCCAATTCCCAGCCCAGGGAATCCAGAACACAGCAGCGGGAGGGTGGCACGGCAGCGGGAGGCAGCCGGGACCGTGGGCACCTGGGCCGGTATGACTCAGGACCTGGGATAAGGGGATGGGGAGGAGGCTCGGCGGGACAGTGCTCACCTTGCGTGCCTGTCTGTCTGTCTATCTGGGTTCCAGTCTCAGCACGCCACACCCACATGCCACACCCACCCATGTAAGTCCCTCGCACCCGGGACAAGGCAGCCGTCTGCGTGCTGGAGCTAGAGCCCCTGCTTGCTTCGACACAGCCGGTCCCGATGCCGGCTCACTGGCCAGGAGATCGTTGAAGTCGATACGCAGTTACAGTTCCTGAGAGACCAGCCCTGACTTGGAGCCTCGAAGGTTCCCAGTGCTGCCTCGTAGCGATTCCTTTGGTTTAGGGGGCGAGGCCTGGGGCTTCCTGGCACCGCCCGGGCTTACAGCTGGTGATGCACAAGGTATGGCTATGCCCTGCCGGGGCCGGAACTCGGGGCCCCAAACTGTCAGGTCAGATCTGTCCTTCCTGCTGTCTCCCCAGAAGCCCCTGGGACCCCTGCTGACGAGGCACAGGGCAGCCTCTCCTGCGTCCGGGGCGGAGGCTGGGACTTTGGGTGGCCTGTTGGTTCTGATCCGCCCAGAAGAGCCACAGGAGGCTCCAAGAACGTGAGTCTGCCCTGGCCACAGGATACTGGAGATCAGGGGCGTGACAGCGCATGTGGCCTGGAAGCTCATGGACCCACACCAGTATATGCTTGAGGTCTGGAGTTGGGGCTACTCCGCTCAGCAGTGCTCAGTGCTAGTATGCTTGAGGTCTGCAGTTGGGGCTACTCCGCCCAGCAGTGCTCAGTGCTAGCATGCTTGAGGTCTGGAGTTGGGGCTACTCCGTCCAGCAGTGCTCAGTGCTAGTATGCTTGAGGTCTGGAGTTGGGGCTACTCCGCCCAGCAGTGCTCAGTGCTAGTATGCTTGAGATCTGGAGTTGGGGCTACTCCATCCAGCAGTGCTCAGTGCTAGTATGCTTGAGGTCTGGAGTTGGGGCTACTCCACCCAGCAGTGCTCAGTGCTCAGTTTCCCCTTTTGGTGCTCAGGGGACTAGGTGGAGACTCGAGCCATGTGCCCGGCCCACAGAGCTCTCTCCAGCTCCCACACGGTCCACTCAGCAGGACACCGTCCTGGACATGAGCTAGGGCTCGTCAGGGTCAAAGAGGAAGAAGCCCAAGCAGACCCAGTTCCTGCGACTGGTCCAGGGGTGACCACCAGCAGCGGCGACAGGCCCTGCCCTGGCCCGCAGACCTACCGGCTGGAGCGTGGCCTCTACTTTGTGGCTTAAGCACATGGACAGTCAAGCCGGTTTTTTCCAGGAGCTCCAGAAAACGCACACCATAGGGAGAGCAGAAAGACCCTCTGTGCAGTGTGCCACTCACACACACACACACACACACTCACATTCACACACACACACCATTCACACACTCATGCACACGCACACACACAAATGAACATACACATGGGTATATATACACACAACTGAACACACACATGTGCAACACACACTTGAACACACACCTCATGCACACACATACACAGGCACACACTGGCACATATGCTTATACATCACATGCACACGTGCGTGCACACACACATGAACACACATGCACGTGCACATGCACATGCATTCTCACACACATGAGCACATGTACACACGTGCATGCACATACCTACACACATACATACAGATGAACACATGTACACACCCACATACATGCACACACACATAGTCTCACCATTCTCTAGTTCAGCACAAAAGGCAGCCTGGCTCCTTCTCTGTCTTTGTTTTGTTTTGCCAGGCAGAGTAGAGGGTTGTATTTGGACCACACCTGGCGATTCTCAGGGGTCACTCCTGGCTCTGCATTCAGGAATCACTGCTGAAGGTGTTTGGGGGACCATATGGGATGCCGGCGATTACACCCAGGTTAGCCTCATGCAAAGCCAGGGCCTTCCCCGCTGTGCTATTGCTCGAACCCCTTCAGCTCCCCATCATGACACCCTCACAGATAACACCCGACCAGTATCGAGCCCCCACTTGTCTGTCAGTGCCCGGACCCCAGCCAGAATGTGAAGGTTCTGGGCCTGGGTCCCAGAGACCTCCAGGTCGGAAGAGCTCCTCCTGCATCCATTCTTTTCCCCAGGGCACTGTGGATACAGTCCCAACAGGTACTTAGGTTTCCCCAGATGTCCCCACACTGTCCCAGGTGTCTGCTAATGCGTCACCTTCTCTGGCTCCCTTGAGCGCCCAGGGAGGCTCTCGGTCTCTGTCCTGCACACTGGAGGGACCTGGAGCTCACAGCAGCTCAGAAGCCAGCTCCAGGTGACCTGGCACCAGCCCGAGTCCAGCCAGCCCCGGAACCCGGGCTCAGAACCACCACACAGCACCGATGTGCACATCAAACATGACACGCCCCCCAGGGACAGTCTCTGGAGTGGCGCTGGGGTCAGAGACAGCCGGTGCAGCCACCCTGATGGTGGGCACTGACCACATTTCTCTCGTTTGTGGGGAGAGTACGGGCGGTTTGAGCCACACCCGGCAGTGTGCAGGGCTTACTCCTGGCTCCGTGCTCAGGGACCACTCTCTGGCAGGGCCCAGGGGACCGTCCGGGGTGCTGGGGACTGAACCCAGCTTGGCCATCTACCCGCAAGGCCAGGGCCCCACCCGCTGTACTATCACTCGGGCCCATTTTCGAAACAGGAGAGAAGGAAATGCAGCTTCCGGGTTGGAAAAGGCTTCGGAGGAAGCTTTGGGGGCAAGCAGGGTCACCGAGGAGGGAGTGGGTGTCTGAAGACTCCTGTTCCCCAGTGCTCAGGCCAGCACCCCTTGTAAGAAAGCCCTTCCATGTCCAGCCTGGCCTGCGCTCCCCAGAGACCTCAGTGGACGCTCCCTTCCGGTCAAGGAAGAGCCACTAAGGGGGGGTGGGGATGGGGAGTCCCGAGCATCTCCTGGGCAGGGAGGGGACAGCTGGGGCAGGTAGGGGACAGGCTCTGAGTGTCGGGGGGGCACCCATCCCCCCTCCTGTTGATTCCCATCCCAGAGGCAGAGACGCAGCGAGAATCCCCTAAGAAGCGCAGGAGTATGTGAGCCCGAGGGGGCTGGGCCTTGCTTCCGCACTTCTTAAAAAGGAAAACAGGCCGGAGAGGGGCTGGGAGCATCCTTTGCGTGCGGGAGGCCTGGGATCAATTCCCAGCACCACTGGGGGTGACCCTGAGCACAGAGCAGCGAGTAGCCACCGTGCACCCCCAAACCAAAACATAAGTAAGGAAAGACAAAAACATCAGTGGCGGGGGCTGGAGCGATAGCACTAGTGGGGAGGGCGTTTGCCTTGCACGTGGCCAGCCCGGGTTCGAATCCCAGCATCCCATATGGTCCCCTGAGCACTGCCAGGAGTGATTCCTGAGTGCAGAGCCAGGAGTAACCCCTGTGCATTGCTGGGTGTGACCCAAAAAGAAAAAAAAAATCAGTGGCTAAGAAAAAATTTTAAGGGGGCACGAGTCCTGCAGTGGCAGGATTACAGACCAGCCCAACAGCACCCCCATCACAACCGGCTGTGTCGAGGGCCTCCAGGGTGCTACGAGGTGTTGGAGGTTGGGCTGGAGTGAGTCCCACGAGAGGCACGTGTCTCTACCTTAAGAAGCGGTTCTTGGGGCTGGAGTGATAGCACAGCGGGTAGGACGTTTGCCTTGCACGCAGCCAGCCGACCCGGTTCGGTTCCCAGCATCCCATACGGTTCCCTGAGCACGGCCAGGGGTGATTCCTGAGTGCAGAGCCAGGAGTGACCCCTGAGCATTGCTGGGTGTGACCCAAAAAGAAAAAAAAAAAAAAAGAAGCGGTTCTTGACTTATCTGTACACTGGCTAAATGCTCTCTTCAAAAACAAAACAAAACAAAAAAGCCAGTCACTGTCCCCAAAGTGCATGATTTGAGAAGATGGAGTTGAATTCATCGGGTTATTCCTACAGCTTCTTGGAAAGCAACCTGGACTCCCTGCTATATCCATAGCATCAGTCACAACAACAACAGTGATGATAATAATGGGCAAAAATGGCCAAAGCCATCAGGACTCACGTGGGGACCACGGCAGGTAGAAAGAGAACAAGCCGGGGGCTTTCATCAAGGTCTGGTCAGTGACCCGAGCTCCAGGGAACCCCCAGATGACGTTGGCCTGGAAGTACTTTGGATCCACCGGGAGGCCCGATCCATTCCAGGGGAGTGGCTTACAGTGCACATACTGCTCATGCAGCTCAGCTTCAAAATACAGGGTCTCAGGGGCCAGAGAGGTAGCACAGAGCTTATGAACTGCCTTGCATGTGAACAACCCAGGTTTTAAAAAAAAATTATTATTAGTGAATCACCGTGTGGTACAGTTACAGACTTACAAACTTTCGTGCTTGCGTTTCAGTCATGGTCTAGTGCCCATCCCTCCACTAGTGCCCATGTTCCACCACCAATGGTCCCAGCATCCCTCCCACCACCTCCACCCCGTTCTCCCCTCCCCGCTGTGGCAGGGCATTCCCCTTTTATTTTTTAATTTTTTAATTAGAGAATCACTGTGATGTACAGTTACAAACTTATGAACTTTCGTGTTTGCATTTCACTCATACAGTGATCGTTTACCCATCCCTCCACCAGTGCTCATTCTCCTCCACCAATGATCCCAGTATCCCTCCCACCACCCCCACCCCATCCCCCACCACCCCACCCTGCCTCTGCGGCAGGGCATTCCCTTTTGCTCTCTCGCTCTCTCTCTCCTTTTGGGTGTTGTGGTTTGCAGTAGAGGTATTACGTGGCCATCATGTTCAGTCTATAGTCTACTTTCAACATCTCCCATCCCGAACGGGCCCTCCTAGCACCCTTTACTTGGTGGTCCCTCCTCTATCTGAGCTGCCTTTTCAACCAAGGTTTAATTGTCAGCATACCCCTGTGGTTCACAAGCCCCGCCAGGATTAATCCCTGAGCACAGAGCCAGGAGTCAGCCCTCTGCACAGCTGGGTGTGGTGCAACACCAACAAGATAAAAAAAAAAATAGAAAGGAATGATTTTCCAAGTCAGCCTTTCTGTTTCAACACAACAGAAGCATCAGGGCTGATGATGCAGTTCAGTGGTGGGGTGTGCGAGGCCCTGGATTCCACCCCCCAAAACAAAACCAAAACAAAACAAAGAAACATGCCAAACAAAAGCATCAATTTTGCTTTAATGATAGCTTCAGTGTCCACAGAAGCTAGTTGAGAAAGAAGAGGGTCATCCAAGCCCAGAAGACTGCCAAGAAAAACCCCAGCCTGGGCCCAGCCACGTGGCCCTCCCCTAGAAACAGTGTCCCAGGGCTTCGGGTTAGGATCAGGGGACATGTGAGGGGCCTGTAGCGACCACCACTCCCCCCCACCCCAAATGCACCCCAGATGTACAGTTTTGATGTATCATTGTGGGCGGATTATATCTGTGCTCGGTCTGGGATAGGGAGTGACCGTGGAGGGCCAAGAAATCAGATAAATAAATAAGTTGCAAGGAGAGAGGGATCTGGAATGTCAGACCAAAATTGAAGAGAAGGATCTAGATCAGTTGCAATGATTAGAGCCATCAGGGGCTGGGAAGCCAGAGAGAGGCTGCAGGCCATGCTTTGTATGCAGGAGTCCTGAGTTCGAGCACCAAGCTGGGGGCAGCTCCCAAATAAAAGACAAACAACACACAAAATGCATCTGTTTGATCAGTTTCCCCGATAACAAGAACAGGAGCCTGGTCCGGGACAGTCCTCCGGCATGAGGACTGGGGAGAGGTACGACCACGGGCAGCAGGACAGAAGGACATTATTTCAATTCTCTACCAGCCAACGGGCTGGAGCGATAGCACAGCGGTAGGGCTTTCGCCTTTCATGCGGCCGACCCATGTTTGATTCCCCTGCCCCTCTCGGAGAGCCCGGCAAGCTACTGAGAGTATCTAGCCCGCACGGCAGAGCCTGGCAAGCTACCTGTGGCGTATTGGATATGCCAAAGACAGTAACAATACATCTCTCAATGAGAGACATTACTGGTGCCTGCTCGAACAAATCGATGAGCAACGGGATGACAGTGACAGTGACCAGCCAACAACCCCATGGGCTTCAAACGCTGAGTCTGATTTTCCATCCAGAGTATTCCAGGCTGCTCAGGCCACCGTAACAGGCTGGCGGTGACGCCCCACATTCTCTTTCTCACAGTTCTGGAGGCAGCAGAGCCAGGTGTGGTCTCCCCTCTGGGTCCCGGGAGAGCCTGTCACTGCTGGGGTGCCCTCTGGGGTTTCTTCCTTTTGTTCTAAGTACAACCATCCTCTCAGGCTGAAGCCCACCGACTAACCTCATCTAGTCTCGTCTGGCTTTGTTTGGGGATCACTGCCGGTGGTGTTCAGGGTGCTTACCCCAGGCTCTGCACTCAGGGGTCACTCCTGGTGGACCCGGGGGGACCCTGTTGGGGGGCTGGGATTGAACCGAGACTGGCCACAGGCAAGGCAAACATCCTACCCGTGTACTATCATCTCCACCCTCAGCCTCTTCTAATCTTCACCCTCTCCTTCAGGACCCCATCCCCAAACAGGGTCACGTTAGGAGGAAGGACCCAAGCCATGAGCCAAGGGAGGGCAAAGCAAGGTTCTTCATTTGTGTTGTTGTTGTTGCTGTTGTTGTGTTTTTAATGGTGCGTAGTCTAAAGCTGTGTGCTCTACCTTGGAGCCACATGGCTAGCGGGGTTGCTTTAAGTGTTAACGAGACACCCACACCACGCTTTCTCCTATCTTCTGTGTCTTCTGCCCATCCTTCACTCATCCCCTGCCTAGCAGACAAGTGAGACACTGACAATGACAAGCATGCCCTGGGGAATTGATCCTCACTTTCCGCAGAGACAGCCTGACCAAGCGCTCCCACCGCCTGCTAATCTCTAAACTGGGGCCCCTCCGACTCTCGTACTGCACATTCTATAATCTGACTACACTATAGTTTTGCAAGGGTCCAAAAAACTATAGTATATAGTTTTTGGGTTTTTTTGGGTTTTTTGTTTTGTTTTGTTTTGTTTGCTTTTTTGAGTTTTTTTTTTGGGGGGGAACCCCTGGGGGGAAGGGGGTTAACACACCCAGTGGTGTGTGTTCAGGGCTTACTCCTGGTAAGGACCAAGAACCCTGTGTGGTGCTGGGGATCAAACCCAGGTCCGCTGTGTGCTGGGCAAGAGCCCGGCCTGCTGTGTTCTCCTCAGCCCGCGTCTCCTCCACCCTAAGAGCAACTGCAGGAGAGCCGACGTCGTGGTTCAGTGGCACCTGCCTTGGAGTCTATCCCCGGCATATATGTAAGCCCTGAGGTACTGGTTTGGCTGCTCCAAGCACTGCCCGGAGCAACTCCTGGGCACATTATTGGGAGCAGGCCCTGAGCACAGTCAGGTTTGACCTGAAAACCAAAGCCCAGTAAATCTGTAGGACAATTGTAAGGCAACACAGAGATCGCGGGCATAAGGCCCAAAGCACACCAAGCCTTTATTGTCCTGGAAAATACAAGGGGTTGCCTCCTCTTTGACTGTCTCCCATTGCCGAGCATAACTTCTCCCCTTTTTTTGGTTTTTGGGTCACACCCGGTGGTGCACAGGGTTTACTCCTAGCTCTAGCTCTGCACTCAGGAATTACTCCTGGCGGTGCTGGGGGACCACATGGGATGCTGGGAATCGAACCCAGGTTAGCCGCATGCAAGGCAACCACCCTACCCGCTGTGCTATCGCTCCAGCCCCAACCGAAGATACCTTCTTGCAGGAGTCTCTCATTCATTATTCTCTGAATCTTCCTTTCAGTGCATCCATTCCGGGAGTCCTCCCTAGCCAGTGCTCAGGAGACCAGGTGGTATTAGGGGACCGAAACCAGTAAAGACATGCTCCCCGGCCCTCTGAGCAAACTCCCAATTGGCTCCCTTGAGAGTACAATATAAACTGATTAATTCGTGTGTGTGTATGTGGGGGGTGGGGAGGATATTTAGGGCCACACCCGGAACAAACCTCAGCAGTGCTCATTCCTGCCTCTGTGCTCAGGCATCACTGCTGATGGGTCTCAGGGGGACAGAATGTGGTGCTGGGAATTGAACCAAAAGTCAGCCGCATGCAAGGAAAGTACTTATATTCTAATATTATTGCTCTATCCCTACTCGTGTATATTCTTAACACGCATAATACACTCTAAGTTTATAGATGACATGTATAGGCATTGTCCCTTTCTCATTCCTCCTTATTTTTAAAAATCTGGCGTCCTTTAAACAAAAGGTCCCTCCTCAACTGGGGTCAGAGGAGCTCTGCATTTAGAAGGTAATTTGACTTCCATTGCCGGAACACATTCATCATTAGCAGGAGAGGGGAAGAAAGTAACGCTACTTCAAACAAAGGAGACATTTCACGTAATTCAGGGTAAAGGACAAGAATATGACAGTGTATTCTATAATAGGAAAAACCTGCCGTCAAAATATTTGAGAACAAGAGCGCTAGTTAAATCCATCGCGGCACATCCACTGGCTGGAGAATTGTGCTTTCCTTTCAAGAAAGCGTTTGAAGGCTCGTTAACGAAACGGGAAGAAATGCACAATATGTCCATGAGGTGGGGGGGGGGGAACGGTACACAGCACTAGGAGAATAAACTCAATTTGGAAAATATTGTTTTCTTTATCTATCAAGAAACACAGAGGGGGGAAAAAGACTTTAAAGCAATATAATAGAAACAAATGCTATCTGGGGGTGATGAAATGTAGCAATGTAGCACTGTCCTCCCATTGTTCATCGATTTGCTTGAGCGGGCACCAGTAAGAGACTTGTGAGACTTGTTACTGTTTTTGGCATATTGAATACACCATGGGGAGCTTGCCAGGCTCTGCTGTGTGGGCGAGATACTCTCGGTAGCTTGCAGGGCTCTCCGAGAGGAATGAAGGAATCGAACCTGGGTCAGCCACATGCAAGGCAAATGCCCTACCTGCTGTGCTATCAAAATGACTGACCAAAAAAAAAAAAAAAATTCCTTTTTTTTTTTTTTGGTGGGTATGGAGGGTATACCTGACTGTGCTCAGGAATTATTCCCGGCAGGCTCGGGGGACCATAAGGGGTACCAGGGATTGAACCTTGGTTGGTCACATGCAAGACTAATGACCAGCCCTGAATTTTTATACAGTTATTTATTTCAACATCAGAAAAGCATGGCCTTTGGGTTGAATATGTTAGGTTGAGGGTTAAAGTGATAGTACAGCAGATAGGGTGGTGTTTGCCTTGCACACCACAGACCAGGGCTCAGCCCCTGTCATCCCATGTGTTCCTCTGAGCCCACCAGGAGTAATTCCTAAGTGCAGGGCCTGGAGTAGCCTCTGAGCATTGCTGGCTGTGACCCAAAATGCCAGAACAAACAAAACCAGATAGATAGGGAACGGTTTCAGGCATGGCCTTAGGGATAGGAACATGGCAATTGTCCTAGCTTCATCCCTGCTTGAGTTCTCAGAAAGTATTTTAGTAAGATGGGCTGCATTTCAACACCCCACCCCCTCACCCCCCGCCCAAATTCAGCCCTTCCCCAATATCCCTTGGGGGGACGCTCTCCCCAAGGAAGGCAAAAGCTTCTCCGGCAACAGACAGACTGTCCTTCCCATTCACAGAGCCCGGAGCCCCCTCCACGGGGGTCACCTCGGCATCAAGACAGCGTGCGGGCCCAGGCCCCTCTCCCCTCTCCTCTGCCCCGGTCCACTGCGAAGGGAATTCATTCCTGCAGCCAGCCTCCATGTCGGTATTTTTAACCAGGCATGAAACTCGCGCCTCGATTGAAAACACATGGCTCTGGTTTCAAAGCAGGGCGAGCAACAGCCACGACCTCTGGGCAAACGCGGCGCCAAGCAGGGGTGCTGCTCACCCCACGCCCAGCCCTGGGCTCTGAAGCACTGGCCCCACAGACACAGCGCAGGAAGGAGCCTGGGGCTGGAACCCGTGGTGGAGACGATCTCGGGAAGCGAGAGCCTTCCCGCTGGCTTGACAGCAGTGACTCCCCCCGTTTTTTTCTTTGCTTTTGGGGTCACACCCGGCAATGCACAGGGGTTACTCCTGGCTTTACACTCAGGAATCACTCCTGGCAGTGCTCAGGGGACCACATGGGATGCTGGGAATCGAACCCAGGTTGGCCGAGTGCAAGACAAACTCCCTACCTGCTGTGCTATCCCTCCAGCCCTCAATTTCCCCCATTTTTTTTTTTTTTGCCCTTTTTTAAAGATGAGAGTGAAGAGCAGAAGGGCCAACGGTTGGGGCTGGAGAAATAGGAGAGCAGGCAGCCGACCCAGGTTCAGTCCCTGGCAGCAGTTAGCCCCCCCCCCATAGCCCTCCCCCCACCCCCCCCCCCGCCCCGCACAGCTGGGAGTAAGCTCTGAACAGTGTCCGGACAGAGAAGGGAAAGAGAAAAAGAATGGGAAAGAAGGTGGAGCTGAAGTGATAGCACAGCGGGTAGGGCGTTTGCCCTGCATGCGGCCGACTCGGGTTCGACCCCCGGCATCCCATATGGTCCCCTGAGCACCGGTCTGAGTGATTCCTGAGTGCAGAGCCAGGAGTAACTCCTGAGCATCGCTGGGTGTGACCCAGAAAGGAAAAAAAAAAAGAATGGGAAAGGAAAAGGGAAGCAAAATGCATCAGTGCACAAAGCAATACCAGAGACGGATGATAAACTTCTTTCTCTAGATTTAGCCCTCACTGTCAAAGGGAAGCGACTTTGGAGGCAGCTCCTCAAGATTTCTCTGTTGAAGCCCCAAGTTTCACCCCCAAGAGCCCCACGTCATGAGGGCGAACGGGTCCAGAGGGGAGCGACACCCTGTGAGAGAGAGGAGAGGACCAGGCCCCCACCCCACCCCCAGCATGTCGCCCCCTGGAGACCAGGAAGATGCTCACCAGCCCCACAGTCTACCGGTACCTGAGCCAGGCCCCACTGCCCCAAGAACTGTGAGCAATGCTATCATTTAGGCAGCCTGACTTACAGAACTCTGCAATGGCACGCTGAAAGTGAGGTGGTGGGCCCCAAAGCTGCCACCCAATTGAAAAGCTATTCCAGCCTCACCATCAGCCTAGAAGACTCAATTTGCACGAACAGCTCCGTAAATCCTCAGGCCACGACCTAAGTCACCTCATTAAGAGATATGTATTGTATAAGCGAGCAGATACCATTGGGCTACACTAGCACTCGACAGGGACAAATAGAGATGTTACTGGTGCCTGCTCGAACAAATAGAAGATCAAGGGGATGACAAGTGATACAAGTGAAGCAATACAAAGTAAATTATTTTGTGTTTGCTAAGGAAGAGACTAGGGGGAGGATGGGAAACTGGGGGCACTGGTAGGTCACACTGGTCGTGGCACTGATGCTGGAACACTGAATGTCTGAAACAACTGTATTATGAGCAACTTCATAAACCATGGTGTTTAAATAAAGTTTCACACAAAAGGAAGTAAAGCGAGGAGGTGTTGGAACAATGTGTGCATGAAACGATCACTAACGGTATTGTTATGTGGTACATCATGGAATCTCAATAAGAAGGGGCGACGTAAAAAACAAAAACAAAATAAGGGAAGTGGGCAGGAGAGAGGGTCCAACAGGCTGGAGTGTTCGCTTGAGATGTAGGAGGCCTGGGTTTGATCCACCAAGCCCCACCGAAAGTGATCCTCAAACAGCAAACTGAGAGTAGCCCCTGGGCAGTGCCAGGTTTGGTTCAAGCACATACAAAGGGTGTGCGTATGGGGGGTGGGGGGGATGGAGGGCAGGAGTAGAGGGAGATTTAAGTTTCTCAACGCCAGGAGCCCTTCCTTTTGGAAAGGCCTTGCCAGCCACCAGCGCTGAGCTAGTGCAACTCTCCATTCTCCTGTCTGCGCAGTCACAATGCCGCCTCCCTTGAGGGAACGCTCCGAGGTTCAGACTAAGGGCGGGGCTATGGCGCTCACCCGGCTGAGCTCCTGGAAAGGCGACGGAGATCAGGAGAAGGAAGGTTCATTGGGCTCCATCCCCACCACTGCATGCTTCCCAGGTCAGTGAGGGGTCAACCCCAGGACCCCCAGGTGTGGCCCCAACAGAGAGCCATAAAGGGCTACTGCAGCGGGCAGGCCACCATGAGTCACCTCTGCCCTGTGTCACCTCCTGCCGACCAGCTCCTGGGAGCAGGTGTGAGAAACACTTCCTCTGAGGGCAGGGGAAGGACCCGTGTCAGCAGCCCAGGCCCGTGCATGTGCATGTGCTGGCGTGTGTGAGGGAGTGCAGGGAGCACAGGGTGCCCGGAAGCCAGCTACACACATGCACACACGCACACACACACACACATGCACACACGCACACTCACATGCACACACGTACACACATGCACATGCGCACGCGCATACACACACGCACACACACGCACACACGCACACTCACATGCACACACGTACACACATGCACATGCGCACGCGCATACACACACACGCACACACACGCACACACGCACACTCACACGCACACACGTACACACATGCACACGCGCACGCGCACACACACACGCACGCACGCGCACACGCGCGCACACACGTACACACACGCACACGCCGGTCAACAGGCCTATCTATGGAGGTGCTTCCTTTTCAATCCGGGGGCTCGGGGCGGACGGGAGGGAACCTCCAGATCAGATATTTTCGGCTCCGGGAGAGGAAGCAGAAAGCTTTATTTATCTGGGCTCCCCAGCTTGCTAATTAACTTACGCGCTGGAAACTGCGCCCGCGTCAGCGCCGCTCGTCTCCTGCTTATTAGAAAAGCAGCTGCTCATTAGCCGCGCGCTTCCCAAGGTGGGAGCCGGCCAGAGCGCCGTTCCCAGCGGCAAACGGGTGACATCAGGTCCCGGGGAGATCGGGGCAGGTGGGAGGGGGTAGGGTTTTTTTTTTCTCCTCCAAGCCACAGGAAGGAGACTCTTGCCCCGGAGGCGGCTGTGGAGGGGGCGGGGTGGGCTGGCGTGGCCCTTCAGTGGCTCCGGGACAGACACACGCAGCCTCTCTCTCCACCCTTGCCCATGCGTGCCCCACGCACGCTCCAGCCACGGGACAAATATTCCCAGAGGACCCAGGGGTACCCACAGGGCCAGCGCAGGGCAGCAGGGGGCTCTCCCCTGTGTCAGAGAGAATGTGTGTGACCTGGATGTTGTGTCTCCAAACACAGCAGGGTGGTGAGGAGTCGGGGCCCAGTCACCCCCCACGGTGACAGAGCCCAAGGAGGGAGCAAGCTGAGCACTTCGGGAAGATTCTTCCTCCGTTCCCAGCAACAGCGCCACCCTCTGGGCTTACCCCAGTCCAAGCCAGGAACAGACCTGAGCACCGCCAGGTGAGGCCCCCAGATCTCTGCCAAACAGAGATTCAATCGAATGCAGTGACGTAGCAAGGGCGCTGCTCAGAGTGACTGGCGGGCACCTGCCAGTGTGGGCAGGCAGGCAAGCCCGGGACACTCCGGATCCTTCCCCCTCTGGCGGGCGCTGGCAGGAGAGAGAGCCCTGAACCACACAGATTCCAGCCCCTAGAGGGGCCCCCCCGCAGCCCCCACCCAACCCCTGCAAACCTCACACAGATCCATTAATCGCACAGCAGGTCCCTGTCATGGTTTCGCTTCACACACCCAAGTCCCTGCCAAATCCCAGAGCTGCCTCGTCCCTGACTGAAACACAAAAACAAACCAACCGCCGAATCCCGGCCCCACGGGACGGGAGGATGGAGCTGTCTGGAGGCTCTCACGGAGGCAGGCAGGTGGCTGCCACCACCACCAGTCCTGGACACAGGTCTGAAGGCCGGAGACCCCCAACTGCCCCTGTTTTCCCCACTACCACCGCTCCTTCCCCCCCCCCCACATAGCCACAGACACACAGACACACAGACACACAGACACACAGACACACACACACACACACACACACACACGCTGCAGCACCTTCAGGAGCATCACCTGCTGAGACCTCACAGACACTCCCCATGGAAAGGTGAGCCAGCCTGGTACCAGGAGAGCAATGCCAGGAGGCGGGGAACATCAGGTCAGTGTCCTGTTGGCACCGCCCTAACGCCCTGACCACACCCCACATGCCTGAAACCCCCTTTGCTGCTCTATCTTATTATCATCTTTGTGGATATGATAAGGATGTTTCTCTCTCTCTCTCTCTCTCTCTCCCTTTCTCTCCCTTTCTCTCTCTCCCTGTCTCTCTCTCTCTCTCTCTCTCTCTCTCTCTCTCTCTCTCTCTCTCTCTCTCTCTCTCTCTCTCTCTCATTCTAGGATAGGGTGGGTGGACCTAGGGCTCACTCCTGGCTCTGCATTCAGGAATCACTGCAGGTGATGCCTCAGGGGACCAGACGGGGCGCCAGGGATCGAACAAGTATTGGCCATATGCAAGGCAAGCGCCTGAACTGTCTCTCCCGCTCCTCAAAGACTCTCACTACACCTCTGTCCGCCTCCTTCCTCTCCCCCGCCCCGTCCCTAGTAATTGCCACAGCTTTCATCAAGCCCAGGAGCGAGTTCCATTTAGTTCTGCCCATTCACTGATTCATAGGCGCGCAGGCATCCGGTAACTGCCTCTCACTGCTTATTCACTGCCTCAAGCTCCATTCATTTTGCCCCACGGGGCACGATTTCATCACTGTAAGAGCCCACTAGGCTTCCACTGAGTGTCCGGACGGGTGCCTGAAGAGTCCTCTGTCCGTTGCCTTGGGGTTGATTCCGTGCTTCAGCCCCTGTGGAGGCTGCTCTGCCCCTCTGGCCACAGGGTTTGGGGAACTTGTGTCCCCGTATCCCTTCATGCCCTTGCGCATCATGGTATGGCTACATCAAATGGCATTTCCACCCTTTTTTTGTTTATTGAATCACTATAAGATACAGTTACAAAGTTTTCATGTTTGAGTTTCGTCATACAATGGTGGGCTGGAGCGATAGCACAGCTGGTAGGGCGTTTGCCTTGCACGTGGCCAGCCTGGGTTCGATTCCTCTGTCCCTCTCGGAGAGTCTCGCAAGCTACCGAGAGTATCTCACCTACATGGCAGAGCCTGGCAAGCTTTACATGACGTATTCAATATGCCAAAAACAGTACCAACAAATCTCACAATGGAGACGTTACTGGTGCCCACTCAAGCAAATCGATGAGCAATGGGATGACAGTGCTACAGTGCATACAATGGTCAAACACCCATCCCTCCACCAGTGCACATTCTCTACCGCCAATGTTCCCAGTATTAACCCTCACCTTCCCAACCCTCCCCCTCCCTCTATGGCAGACAATTTTCCTCATACTCTCTCTCTACTTTTGGGCATTATGACTTGCAACATAGATACTGAGCGGCTATCACATTTGGTTCTTTATCTACTTTCAGCATACATCTCCCATTCCGACTGGTCCCTCCAAACATCTTTGACTTAGTGGCCCCTTTTCTATTCCAGCTGCCTTCCTTCCCAGCTCATGAGACAGGCTTCCAACTATGGGGCAATATTCCTGGCCCTTATGTCTACTGTCCTTGGGTGTCTGTCTCATGTTATTTTATATTTCACAAATGAGTGCAGTCCTTCTGTCTGTCCCTCTCTTTCTGACTCATTTCACTTAGCATGGTACTCTCCAGGACCATCCACTTATAAGCAAATTTCATAACTTCATCTTTCCTAATAGCTGCATAGTATTCCATTGCGTAGATATACCAAAGTTTCTTTAACCAGTCGTCTGCTCTCGGGCACTTCTTTTTTTTTTTTTTTTTTTGAGGGGACCACACCCAGCAGTGCTGGGGTCCTGTAATGCTGATTCTAAGCTGGAACACAGGACCTCAGTCAGGGAAAGTCTGCAAGAACTGCCTCCTCAGTGTCCCTTTAACTTTCTTGGGGAATCTCACTATCATTTTCCACAAAGGCTGCATCAATGACATCCCCGTCTTTGCTAAGGGTCTTTAGCAAGGGTTAAGGGTCTTTAAGAGTCTGTGCTCTGTTTTTCTTTTTTTTTTCTTTTTGGGTCACACCTGGCGATGCACAGGGGTTACTCCTGGCTCTGCACTCAGGAATTACTCCCGGTGGTGCTCAGGGGACCATATGGGATGCTGGGGATCGAACCCGGGTCAGCCGCGTGCAAGGCAAACGCCCTTGTGCCATCGCTCCAGCCCCCTGTGCTCTCTTTTGTTTGGAAGGCTCACCCAGCAGTGGAGCTTAGGGCAGTCCAGGAAGTGCTGGGGATTAGACACAAGCTTCCTGCCTGCAAAGCATGCACTCAGCCCTTTAAGCTATGTTTGACTGTTTGTTTGTTTGGGGGCTGGGGGTCCTGAGCCATGCCCAGCCGTGCACGGGGCTTACCCCTGGATCTGGCTCAATCAAGCATCACTCCTGGCCACGCTCAGGGGACATATGGGGCATCAGGGAGCAAACCCCGTCAGCCGTGTGCAAAGCGAGTGCCTAAACCCCTGGTCCTCTCTCAGCCATGAATCTAGAGAAGCAGCCCTTGAGCTCAGGGAGAGTCGAGGTGGGCCTGGAGGCGGGAAGGCAGAGACGCCCAGCGGACAGGCTGGGGAGCTCACAGGTCACAGAGGGGAGGCAGCAGCCGTCGTGGGCCCAGGAGGTGGAGGGGGGCGGGCAGCAGCCACGAGCAGGGGCGTGAGCAGCAGCCCAAGCTCCAAGCTGCCAAAGGCACCAGGAGGTGGTCCCCGGGGGCCGGCCGAGGCAGCGCAGCCCTGCCAAAACTTTGATTTGGGACATCTGGCCTCCAGAACGGGGAGAAAACACACGTCTGTTGTTTTAAGTCTCCCGGTTTCTGGTAATCTGTTATGGCAGCGCTGGAAAGCACAGAGGCAGAGCCCCACCGCCGTGGTCTGAAGGGGCGGTGACGTTGCCCCTGGTAGCCCAGCGCGTCAGGGGCGCTGCGACCCCGCCCAGGACTCAGTGAGTTAAGACAGGAGCTGAGGAGGCCTGAGGAGCACTTGCCAGCGTCCTCGGGGACCCAGAGGCAGCACAGAACCGGCCGTCCCGACTGCTCTCCGATGCTCTGACAGCAGCTGGAGGCTGGAGACCCCCCCCCCACCAACCACCCTCTTCCCCCCCACCCCTGCGCGCGCATACACACACACACACACACACACACACACACACACACACACACACACACACACACTGCAGTCTCGGCAGCTCTGCGCCCTCAGCGATCCCCAGTGATGTTTTTACCAGAGTTCTCTCTGGGGCTTGGCGCCTGCTGCAAGTCCAAGGATGACTGACTGGACGGGGCAGGTAGCGGGTGCCGCGGGGCGGGAGAGAGCGTTTCCAATGACCCTAGCCCCAGGCTTGATGAGTTTGCCAGCACCCAAATAGCTCGGCGGGGGCCTGCGGGGATTTCCCCGTTCTCCTTCCTAAGGAAGGGCAGTGGAGCCAAGACCCCCACCAGAGACGCGCCGGCACAGACTAATCAGAGCAGGAAAGCAGCCCAGGCCTTGGCCCTTGTTGGGAACAGAGGTTAAGGTTTACGGGACCCCCAGGGAGAGCATCGTCAGCTTCCAAGAAGAAGCCACAGGGCTCCGGGAGGGAAAATCCCGGGACATTTCTCCAGAACAGAGGAAAGACACTTGGTGGCTGGGGTAAGCATCACCCAGATCCCAGAAGATACCAGCAGGGCCCTGGAGATGGCTCAGTGGTCAGAGCACCTGCGCGAGGCCAGAGGTGCGACCCTGGCATATGCTCACTTGCGCCGAGCTGGATCCCTGCGGTCCTAATGTCTGCCCTGCCCAGGGCTGCACACAGTTCTGACCGGGTGAGTGCAAGCACCAGCACCACGGAGGGTCCCCCTCTGCAAGCACCATAACTAAAATGAGGTGCGGGAAGACCCCGGATGGGAATGTAAAAAAACCCTCTTCCCCTCACAGCGAACTCATGAGTGAGCAACAAAAGAGGGTGCTCCCCGGGGAGCACTGTGCAGGCACCACAATAAAATGCGACCCTCATCCCAACACCGAGGAGAGAAAAGGGGGAATGAGGATCGGGCTCGACAGAACCCAGTCAGAAAGGGGGAAGGGCTAGAGGGCTAAACGTTCTTTTCTTTCTTGTGTGTTTTGTTCTGGGCCCACACCCAGCAGTGCTCTGGGATCACTCCTGACATGCCAGGGATCAAACCTGGGTCGGCCACGAGCAGGCAAGCGCCCGACCCACTGGACTATGGCTCTGATTTTTTTTTTTTTAACTTGAATCACTGCGAGATACAGTTACAAAGTTTTCATGTTCGAGTTTGGTCATACGATGATCAAGCACCCATCCCTCCACCAGTGCACATTCTCCACCACCAATGTCCCCTGTATTAACGCCCTCTACCCACCTCTCCAGCCCTCCCTCTGCCTCTACAGCAGACAATTTCCCCCATACTCTCTCTCTCCTTTTGGGCATTATGGTTTGCAATACAGACACTGAGAGGTTATCACGGTTGGTCCTTTCTTTATCTACTTTCAGCACACATCTCCCATCCCGACCGATTCCTCCAACCATCATTGTCCTAGTGATCCCTTCTCCATCCCAGCTGCTTTCTCCCCCAGTTCATGAGGCAGCTTCCAACCCTGGAGCATTATTCCTGGCCCTTGTGTCTACTGTCCTTGGGTGTCCGTCTCAGATTATGTTATTCTTTATATTCCACAAACGAGTGCAGCTATGGCTCCGGTTTTCACAGTAGTTTGGCGTTGTCTTACTCAGACCTCAGGGCAGGCAGGTAGGCCGGGCTGGCCTGGCCTGCGGCTTCACTCAGAAACAGCCTTAGCTGGAGGTGGTGCTGGCTGGAGACAAGGTCCTGTCCTGTCAGGCCCCGCCCACCGAATCCCACACGCCGGGAACCAGAAACGCTAACGAGCCCAGGGAGACCCATTCACGCAGCAGCAGGCGCTGAGCAGAGCATGGCCGGGCTCTGACCCGGGCAACCCCGCCTGCTCCCAGGACCCTCACTCCCCGAAGCAGAGAGTCAATCAACTCAGTGGCATGTTCATTCCACTCTCAGGGAGGAGAAAAGACCGGGGCGGGAGGGGAGACCCCCCCATCCCCTTTATCTACTTTCAGCACACATCTCCCATCCCAAACGATTCCTCTAACCATCATTGTCCTAGTGATCCCTTCTGTATCCCAGCTGGGGGAGGGGCTAGAAGGCTAAACGTTCTTTTCGTTCCTTCATTCCTTTCCTCCCTTCCTCATCTTTCTTTTTTCTTTATCCCTTTCTTCCTTCCTTTCCCTTCTTTCTTAATTTTCTTCCTTCCTTATCACCTTTCCTTCCTTACTACTTTCCTTTCTTCCTTCCTTATCACCTTTCCTTCCTTCCCTCTCACCCTCTCTCCGTCCCTCCCTCCCTCCCTCCCTCCCTCCCTCCCTTCCTTCCTTCCTTCCTTCCTTCCTCCCCCCGACCCCTGGGGCTCCCACCAGATTCTGGAGCATGAAAACTGCCTTGAACCTTCAACCTCCGAACAGACATGTGTCCCCGAAATGGGTGAGAGGCCCAGTCCCTAGTCCCCTGGGCTCCACCACCAAGGGGGACGGAGGAGGAAGCAGGGATTGGTTCTGGCAAGTTCGATGTCCCATGGACATTTAGAACGTGGACCCTGGAAGTCAGCGAATGCCGGGGGAAGGGCACCGGCCCTTGCCTTCTCCGTCTCCCCTGCTAACCTTCTTCTCCCGAGGGCCTTGCAAATTCCTTCGTGTAGCTCCTGAGGCAAAGGGCTTGGAGGACCCCGGGACTGTGTCTGACAAGGCATTTGGCGGCAAAGCCCCAGAGGGATCCAGACTGTCCTGAGGCCACTTAAAGTCTTTTTTTTTTCTCTTCTGAGATTTATTTATTTATTTATTTTTAATTAGTGAGTCACAGTGAGGGTACAGTTACAGATTTACTCATCTTTGTGCTCTTGTTTCCCTCATACAAAGTTCGAGAACCCATCCCTTCACCAGTGCCCATTCTCCACCACCAGCAAACCCAGCATCCCTCCCACCCTCCCCAGTCCCATCTCCCCCCACCCCACCCCGCCACTGTGGCAGGGTATTCCCTTTTGTTCTCTCTCTCTAATTAGGTATTGTGGTTCGCCATAGAGGTGTTGAGTGGCCACTGTGTTCGGTCTCTAGTCTACATTCAGCCCGCATCACCCTTCCCCCGCATGGCCTCCGACCGCATTATACTTGGTGACCCCTTCTCTGAGTTGCCCTATCCCCAGAATGTGAGGATAGGGCAACTCCAAGCCATGGAGTCAGCCTCCTGGTACTTGTTTCTACTAGTCTTGGGTGTTAGTCTCCTACTCTGTTATTCTATATTCCACAGATGAGTGCAATCTTTCTATGTCTGTCTCTCTCTTTCTGACTCATTTCACTTAGCATGATATACTTTCCATGCCGATCCACTTATATGCCAAATTCATGATCTCCTTTTTTCTAACAGCTGCATAGTATTCCATTGTATAGATGTACCAAAGTTTCTTCAACCAGTCTTTATGCCCCGCGCTTGTGATGTGCCTATTGTGAGGCCCAGTAACGATTCATTTCATTACGAGGCGCTAACTCCAGACTCCACTGAGAGGGACCTAGAACTCATCCTCAGGTGCCCTAGCAGTCTCACAGGAGTCGGAGCAATAGTACACAGCAGGGAGGGCGGGCGCTTGCCTTGCAGGCAGCCAACCTGGGTTTGATCCCTGGCACCCCATATGATCCCCCGAGCGCCACCAGCCGTGATCCCCGAGTGCAGAGCCAGGAGCAACCACCAGTGTGCCACAGAAGCAAACTAAATGAGATGCCACAACAGAAGCCAAGTTCTGGGGCCCAGCCACCTTGAGGGGCCGAGGGCACGCAGATCCTGGCTTCTGTTTATATTTTTGTCAGGGGGCTCTATCTGTCAGTGCTCAGGGCTTACTCTGGGCTCCGTGCTCAGGGATCACTTGTGGTGGTGTTGTAGGAGTCATAAGTGGTGTCAGGATTAAACCAGGGTCTACCATATCAAGGCAAGGATCTTCCCCCTGTCCTATCCCTCTGGCCCCTTTAAAACTATTTATAATGAGGCTGGAGCCAGAGCCTCATCACATGGTGGGTAGGGCATTTGCCTTGCACGTAGCTGACCTGGGTTCAATTCCCAGTACCCCAGATGGTCTCCCAAGCACCACCAGGAGTAATTCCTGAGGGCATGAGCCAGGAGTAACACCTGTGCATTGCTGGGTGTGACCTAAAAGACAAAACAACAACAACAACAACAACAGCAAAACCAAACAAATGGGGGCTGGAGCGATAGCACAGCGGGTAGGGCGTTTGCCTTGCACGCGGCCAACCCAGGTTCGATTCCCAGCATCCCATATGGTCCCCTGAGCACCACCAGGAGTAATTCCTGAGTGCAGAGCCAGGAGTAGCCCCTGTACATGGCCAGGTGTGACTCAAAAAGCAAAACAAACAAACAAACAAACAAAAAAAACCAAAAAAGCCACAACAAAAAAGACACTATTAATATCAAAATATTGGTGCTGTGGAGATGGATCAAAGGGCTGAAACACATATCTTGCCTGCGGGAGCCTCAGGTCTGATCCGGGCACAGTATGCCCATCCCGCCCCCATCCCGCCCCCAGAGCCACCGAGAGGAAACACCAGACCTCCCTGTTCCCCACACCACGGGGTGTGTCCATAACCCAACAAAAGTCATCAGTCTGATTGTTGCTGCTATAATAATGGCATCCTGGTTATGTTGTTTTAAAAAAAAAAAACAACTTTGTCTTCTAGAAATACATTCTGAACCACTTATAGAAAGAATAATGAGGACAAGGATTAGTTTGGAAATTAGATGGTAAGACGGGCGAGGTCTGGGTGAGGCACGGGGGGTGGGTGGGCATTTTCCTGCTCTCACCACCTCTAGGTATGTTCTACACTCTACAGACTCAAAATTCTTTTTTTTTTTTTAAACAAATCTATCGAGGGCCTGGAAGAACTTTTTCAATAAGGAGAAAGCTCTAGCCTTGCTTTTACTATTCATTTGAAGAGGTTCACTAATTTTTTTCACCCTCTCCAAATGAATCTCTGAGTTCAATGTGCACCCAATTAAAATACCAACAACTAACTCCTTTTAGAAGGCTCTTCTGGAAAAAATAAACGTGGAATAGCTGGGAAGGAGGTAAGTGCAGGGAACGGGGGCCGAGAATGGCTGGTGCTAGCTAGAGGCATTCGAACTTATTAGGAGGCTCCGATAATGAGAACAATTTAGCAGTGGAGAATAAAACACACAGAACAATGGTGCAAAATACAATTCCAGAAATAGCCGCAGGTGCCTGCGAGAAGCCCGGCACGATGCGAATTGTTGAACAAACAAGCATCCAACGCAACAGACGCCAGGCCTCGCCTTTTGGCGGGAGCAGTAGTACAGGGAGCAGGGCTCTTGCCTTCCCTGCGCTCACCAGAGTTAGATCTCCAGCTCCCATATGGTCCCCCGAGCACCTCCAGGAGAGATCCCTGAGCTCCGAGCCAGGAGTAAGCCCTAGCATCTCCAGGCACTATTTCTCTTGGCCCGGGGTTTCATTCATCTCCCGCCCTCCCCAGTCCTTAAAGCAGTAAAGAAGGCCTGGGATTGGTAGAGCACTTGCCTGGCATGTGTGAAGCCCTGAGCTGGATGCCAGGGCAGTGCCTCCACCCTAAAAAAAAAATAGTAAGTCAACTTAAAAAAAAAAAAAGTGGGGCTGGAGCGATAGTACAGCAGGTAGGGCGTTTGCCTTGCACGCGGCCGACCCGGGTTCCATCCCCAGCATCCCATATGGTCCCCTGAGCACCGTCAGGAGTGATTCCTGAGTGCAGAGCCAGGAGTCAGCTCTGAGCATCACCGGGTGTGACCCAAAAAGCCAAAAAAAAAAGTATAAAGAGGTTAACTATTGCCAAGAAAATAAATACTGGGCCAGGGGGGATAGTATGGCAGTTAAGGCACTTGCCTTGCAAACGGCAGACCCCATTTCAATCCCCAGCACCACATACAGTCCCCCAAGCACCGCCAGCGTTGATCCCTGAGCACAGAGTCAAGAATAAACCCGGCGCATTGTCAGGAGGACATGATACACAAAAGAAAGTTAAGAAGTTGTTTGACTAGATAAAGAGTAATAAGGGTGAGTTGAGATCCGAAGAACTAGGCATGAGAAAGATGTTCTAGGAGAAGCCTAATTCAGACAAAGAAGGAAAAAGGAATGAGGGGAGGTTTGTATATAATTAAGAGAAAGAAAGTTCTGGGTGACAGGGAAAGACTAGAGAAACATGGGGTGTAAGCTCAGATAAACTATGCATGGGCTGGGAGGGGTACAGACGGAAGGGGGGCGCGGGGAAGATAGAGGCCATCCATGGTGTTTCACCTCACAGATCTGATCAGAAACCAAACTAAAAATGGGTCCACAGTGATGATACAAGGGTCCAGACACTTGCTAGGCATGCAACTGGCCCCAGTCCCTTCCCCAGCACCAAAAAGGGTCTCCCAAATACCACCAGGAATGACCCCTGAGCACAGAGCCAGGAGTAAGCACTGCTGGGTCCAGCCCCAGAACCCTAAAGAAATAAAAAATTGTGATAGAAATAAACCTATAAATAACTGAATCCTTTGTGGAAAGAATATATAAAGATAAACATGAGAAATGAAATTCCAGGCCTAGAGAAATAGTACAGTGGGATGGGCACCTGCTTTGCATTCGAGTGACCCAGGTTCCATTCCCAACACCCTAGATGGTCCCCTGAGCCTTTTGAGGAGTGATCCCCGAGAGCAGAGCCAGGAGCAAGCTCTGAGCACCCTGAGGTGTGTGCCCCCTTCCCACAAACCAACAACAACAACATGCAATTCCAGTGTCCACAGTGTTGGTCTTCCCAAGAGGTGATGTTGCAAAAAACTTGGAGCAAAGGGGAAGCCACCGTCTGAGTTGGCAGAACTGTGACATAGTGCCAGGCTGCTGAGAGGTCAGAGGGAAGGAAGAGAAAAGGCAAGCGAGCGGGTTCCAGGAATTCACCTGGCAGGTGGGGGGCCCAGTTGGGTTGGAACACGGCACTGCGAAATGAAAGACAGGAATGGAGGACTTGCTCTTCAGGGTTACTGGGGAGAAGTGGAGCGGGCACGGGTTCTGCAGGGAAAGCTGTGCATCGGGAACCAGCACTCTCTCCCAGGGCGAGCCCCAGACACTGCAGAGAGGAATTGGCAGCGAACAGCACTTGCTCTGGGACCGTGGGGCCCAAGTGTGGAAATGTGTGTCTGCGTGTTATCAGCATAAAGACATAATGAAAGGAACATTTCAGATCTAGGGGGGAGATAGAGAGTGTTTGATAACCAGGGTGAGGGTCACCGATTTTAGCATGAGGTGGTGGTGCGGCGGGGGTTGGGGGGTGGGGAATGAATTTCAAATCAAAGCTCAAATCAAAATCGTTTCCAACTGGGTTGACATTTTAAAAATTATTGATGAGTGTTCCTGGAAAAAAAAAAAAAGAAAGATCGTTCTACAAGCGTGTGGGAATATGTCTGTGCCGCCTCTCCTGGGGATATGAAGGCACTGTTCATCTGATTTCAGCACCATCTTTGCTTGTTTTCCTAATCCTGCTCTCTGTATTCATTTATGCAATGGTGTTTATGGGAGAAGTCCCAGGGACGCCTAGACAAGGAGTCAGTAAGCAGCAGAGAAGCGTTAAAATGGCACCGCGTGTCTCTCCCTGGGGGACTGAGGGGGACCAGCCCGTGTCCCGAGGACAGACTTCTCTGCAGACAATACAAAGGGAGGAAGAAACCTTAATGTGCCGAAACCGAACCATCCACAAGAGACACCTTCATTCAGGGAAGAAGAAAAGTCCCAAAGTTCAGAACCTCTTGTGTTTCATTCCCCTGGGTAAATATGTGTCTATCTACATATAAAAGCTTCCAGATTCTGGTTGTTTAAAGCATTCTGCACTGTTGGCATTTTGTAAATGATTTTCCATTAAAAATCAAAACAAGGGGCTGGAGTGATAGCAGAGAGGGTAGGGCGTTTGCCTTGCACGCGCTGACCCGGGTTCGATTCCCAGCATCCCATATGGTCCCCTGAGCACCGCCAGGGGTAATTCCTGAGTTTAGAGCCAGGAGTGACCCCTGTGCATCGCCAGGTGTGACCCAAAAAGCAAAAAAAAAAAAAAGAAAAAAGAAAATAAATCAAAACAAAATGTTTATCCAAACAGTGAAGTTATAGGTGGCATTATTCCATTTCCTTTATATGTCTGTACTTTTTTCAAAAGCAACCTTACCAGTTATTTTAGGGGGGGGGGGAACTGCTCAAAGACTCTGGCCCCACATCCTACTCACTAGGGTTACATGAGAGACAAATTTGAAATCTGAATGGAAATCTTGGCCTTGTGACTTTTTCCTCTTTTCTTCTTGATCGCCCCCATCCCACCCCCGCCCCCAGCATTCTGATCTGAGATTTTGTCCCTTTGCGGAAAGCTGCCTCTTCCCAAAGCCAAGCTGTGAAAGTTGCAGGCAAGCTAGCGACAGGCTGCCAAGGAGGGTGTTTAATGACCAGAACGTAAGGGTCTATGCAAATGGCTGGCAAACACCAGATGGCAGGGGTCAGGCAGGAGATCGCCTCTATGGGATCAAGTCGGAGGGAGCCTTCGTGTGGCCACACCAGGCAGATAAGGAGCTCCATCTGATGTGGAAAGTGGGGGCGGGTCGTGGGGGGGGGGGTCCTACAGCGGGTGCACATGCGCAAATCTGATCAGGAGCTGGGGGAGGGGTCTGCCTACTTCAGCCGCCTCTCAGGGGGCAAGTTGGGAGGGGGCAGCCCGGGGAGGGAAACACCACAAAAAAGATTGAGGCAGTTTATGAAGTGGAAGAGGTGTCTTGGCCCATGTGAATTTCACCTTGCAGAGCTTTTGCGGCTTAACCGCAATGAAGTCCTAAAATGGGTGTGTGTACACACACACACGCACACACACACACACACACAGATTCCAACCACGAAGAATCCTCTAGTTCTAAGCAGAGAGGAAGAAAAACAAAGAGAATTCAATTAAACGGTTATTGAGGATGTTAACTCGGGAAGGAAGGTACTCAATTAACCCTCGTCCTTTATAGTTCCGTAACCTTTTCGGAGGACGTACCTTATTCGAATACAACGTCAACCGTCCCGGGGACTGTTGCGATTCTTTACGGTAATAAAACCCTGGTGCTCATTAGAAGCCGGAGTGTCCCGTTCCCCTCCCCCAGTGAAGCTCCTAGGTTAGTGGGGGTCGGGGGGGTGGGGTGGGATCCTGGGTGGTGAAAAGCAAAGCTCAGACCCTCCCCGGGTCAGTCAACCCGGGGTGTGGACCTGGCACCAAGGAGGAGACAAAACCGTTTGTTTGAGCCTGGCAGGCTCCCACAGGAAAGCGAGCAAAAGCCTGAGCGTGGAGCTGACCCTCTTCCTGCGGCCAAGCCTGACCTCCGTCCCTCTGGCGAGGCCTGAGTCACTGCCCGGCAGGAAATGCCAAGCAGCTGCTGCAGCCCATCAGCCGAACCCTGTGCTCTCACCTCCTCTGGTTTAACCAGTTCCAGCTCCTTTCAACTTCCCTCTGGGGGCTAATTTTCCAATCGTGTAATTATCTCTGTGGGTCTTTGGGAGAAGAAAGAATGTGGACTTCCAGAAAAAAAAAAATTATACCCTTGCTTTGGTCCTGGGCTCTGTTTTTTGCTGTCTCTCGCTCAGGGAGCCTCAACGATGCCCCTACAGTCCCTCTCCTCGGGGTCAGCATCTCTCTGGACATCTTCCATTCTTCTAAACAAGTTGTCTGAAGATTAGCTCAGCGCGGGCTGGAGAGACAGTATCGTGCATAGGGGTTTGCCTTTTGCTCGGCTGACCTGGGATCGAACCCCAGCATCCCATATGGTCCCCGGAGTACCACCACCTGGCTGTCGCCCAAAACCCAAAAGAAAAAAAAAAAAGAAAGAAAGATCAGCGCAAGGAAGCTGGTGCTTTACGATTGGTCACGCATTTTCTCATTTCTCTCTCTGTGTTTACAGCAGAAAGGAGGCAGGGGTTCGACCACTGAGCCACACTATCCACACAACGCTGTTTTCTTTCTTGCTTTGATTTGTGTGGAGTTTCTAGAGTCACCAAGAGGTTCACAGTCCCTTGGAGAAAAGCAGAGAGAAGGCGAGGGGGCTTCTCTTTCTCTTTCCAGTGACCAAATGGACACGAAGTATGACTCCCTTGTGGCTAGAGTGACGGGAAGTCAGGTCTGTCCAAAGGCCAAATACCCCAAGCTCCGCACGCTGTCCCATGACCTGGAAAACAGGGACTCAAGGCGTGACCAAGTCAAAAGGACAGGTAGAGAAGTGAACAAAAAATATACACTCGTCTATCCAATAGTTGCTAAAATCAACTTGTAAATTTTTTCTACTTGCTGTTGGGGTTCAAGCCCCATGGTCCTCGGGAATTCCTCCAGACTCTGTGCTCAGGGAATCATTCCTGGTGAGGCTCAGGGAACCCTGTGGGATGCTGGGGCTTGAATCAGGTGCATGCAAGGCCATTGCCTTGATGCTTGTGTCTTGAATTTCCTGGCTCACCTTCCTCCAACCCTGGCCCGGCCCACCCACCCTCTTCTTCTCTTCTCCTGGTTGTGGTTCTGGCTATGTATGTTGCTCACCGGGATCAGACATCAGGTGTGACGCCTGACCATGGGGCTGGCACAGATGCTCCTTAGGGACCATGGTTCTGGTATGGTGCTCCCTGGAGCTCACCGAAGCCGTGCTCCCTGGCTGTGGTGCTTGCACACCTCTTCAGTGCAGGAGCTCACCAGGACTCACCCCCCCTTTTGGGGGTGCTCACACACGCCTAGCCAAGGAGCTGGAAACTGCGTGTGGCTCTGGAGATGACAAATAGCAGATGGGCCACGATCCCACTGGGCACACAGTGACAAGGCCATCGGAAGTCCTGACCACAGGCTTGCAAGGCAGACGCGAGAGCCTCTATGCAGTTCCTCCTGCAGGCCCCTCAGAGGGTGACTGCAGTCAAATCACGGGCAAATATTTTCAAAGGTCAAGTTGTTATTCTATGGACTAATCTGGGGGGTGGGTTTGCTGGGGACCAAATGCAGAACTTCATACACATGCAACATACTCTCTTCCGCTGAGCCCATGTAGGCGCTAACTTTAGGAATCGAGTTTTGTTTTTTGGGTTTTTTTTGCTTTTTGGGTCACACCTGGCAATGCACAAGGGTTACTCTTGGCTCTGCACTCAGGATCACCTCTGGCGGTGCTCAGGGGACCATATGGGATGCTGGGAATCGAACCCGGGTCAGCCGCAGTCAAGGCAAATGCCCTACCTGCTGTGCTATCGCTCCAGCCCCCTAGAAAGTGAGTTTTTACTTTATCCTATTCTGGGGCATGGTGCGGGGGTGGAAACCGGCCTTGCTCAGAGTTTATTCCCGTTCTGCGCTCAGGGATTACTCCCGGTCATATGGGGTACGAGGTATCAAAGCAGGGTCAGTCATGTACAAGACAAACAACTTTCTTACTGTATGCTCCAGCACCCAGAAAAGGAGGTTTTATTTTATTTTATTTTTTTTAAATTTTAAAAGCTTTCCACATAATGGCAAGATCAGATAATGGCAGGTAGGGTAGACAGGTTGGGAGACATATACATTTATGTAATATGTGTATATCCTATCAGTGTTTTATATTAGAAAGTCTATCATTATAACATAATGTAGCCGACTATGTTTCATAATTATATAATTTAACTATATAATTATGCGTTATAATTATAGAGCATATTATTACTAGACATAATATATTATGACAAATACATAATAACGCAACTTAATTATCTAACATTCTTAGTATTACATTATAACTTGGGATTCAATATCAAAATGATGGCGCTCAGAGAGTTTTTTCTTTTCTTTTCTTTAATTTTTTTTTCCAGCGGGGGGGATCATTCCTGGTAATGCTCAAGGATTACTCTTGGCTCTGCATTGGAAATTACTCCTAGCAGTGCTCGGGGGACCATAGAAGATGCCGGAGATCAAACCTAGGTCGGCAGCATGCAAGGCAAACACCCTACCTGCGGTACTATTGCTCTGGCCGAGTTTTCATTTTCTTGAGGTCACAATACAACAAAGAGAAGCCTGGAGATGTAAACCCAAGCAGGATAATACATCAGGAAGAATCTGGGATGTCAATGACGTCACTAGCATCTACTGCTTACAACTTAGAATGATCACGGTTACGTCTTGGTTATCAGAGAGGAGAAAGTGTATTCCCTGTAAGACAACCCCACGCTCCATATGATTCATTGTGCATTTGGCTTTTGCCTAAGCTAAAAGTCCAAAGCTCTGCTTTGGACTCTGATCCAAAGCAGAGGCCACTAAGTGCATAATGGTGTGCTGGGCTGCACCCAGGAAAGGGGGAAGGTTCAGCAGTGAACTCGGGAGAGGGTATGGAGAGCAGCTTACGAGTGTTTTTGGGGGTGAGGGGTTTCCTTGTTTTACCCAAAGCATCCTGGTTGCGGGAGATATTAACAGTAGGGACCCAGCTTGCTTTTTTAAGCCTGTGCTCTTTCTTGAACATGTGTTCTTCTCTTTCTCTCCCCTCACATCTGCACTGTAGCACTGTTGTCCCGTTGTTCATCAATTTGCTTGAGCAGGCACTAGTAATGTCTCCATTGTGAGATCTGTTGTTACTATTTCTGGCATATTGAATACACCACGGGTAGCTTGTCAGGCTCTGCCGTGCAGGCGGGATACTCTCGGTAGCTTGCAAGGCTCTCTGAGAGGGGCAGAGGAATCAAACCCAGGTCAGCCACATGCAAGGCAAACGCCCTACCCACTGTAATTTCTTCTGATAGAAGTTACCTTGCAAAAAATAAATAAGTAAAAAGCAAATAAAACACAATCAGGGACCAGAGATAAGAGACACCCTTAACCATCTTGGCACTATTTCTCTTCAGCTAAATTTATTCCAGAATTAAAAGTCTATTAAAAACACGGGGGCTACCAAGAATAGTAGAAATAGGTACCAGGAGATTGTTTCCATGGCTTGGAGGCTGGTCTCTCATTCTGGGTAACTCAGGGAAGGGACCACCAAGCAAAATGTGGTTGGAGGGCTGGTCTCTCATTCTGGGTAACTCAGGGAAGGGACCACCAAGCAAAATGTGGTTGGAGGGCTAGTCTCTCATTCTGGGTAACTCAGGGAAGGGACCACCAAGCAAAATGTGGTTGGAGGGCTGGTCTCTCATTCTGGGTAACTCAGGGAAGGGACCACCAAGCAAAATGTGGTTGGAGGTCATGTGGGGGAAGGGTGAGGCAGGCGGAATACAGACTAGAGACTGAACACAATGGCCACTCAACACCTCTTTTGCAAACCACAACACCTAATCAGAGAGAGAGAACAAAAGGGAATTCCCTGCCATAGTGGCAGGGTGGGGTGGGGGGCACGGGTCTGGGGAGGGGGGGAGGGATGTTGGGTTTACGGGTGGTGGAGAATGGGCACTGGTGAAGGGATGGGTTATTGAACTTTGTATGGGGGAAGCATGAGCATAAAGTTGTATGGATCTGTAACTGTACCCTCACGATGACTCTCTAATTAAAAATAAACTAATAAAATTAAAAAAAAAAAACAAAAAAAAAAACACGGGGGCTACAGTGATACTCCAGTGGGTAGGGCATTTGCCTTGCACAGTTCAATCCCCAGTATCCTATATAGCTCCCAAAGCACCACCATGAGGGACTCCTGAGTGCAGAGCCAAGAGTAACCCCTGAGCATCACCAGGTGTGACCCCGAA
Source organism: Sorex araneus (assembly GCF_027595985.1). NCBI lineage: Eukaryota > Metazoa > Chordata > Mammalia > Eulipotyphla > Soricidae > Sorex > Sorex araneus. Next base: position 119,749,549 of record NC_073302.1, on the reverse strand, counting down.
ACAACAAATAAATAAATAAACAAATGAGGCCAGATAAATGGTACAGCAGGCAGGGTGCTTGCCTTGTATGCACTCAAACTGGGTTCAATCCCCGATACCCCATGTGGTCCCCTGAGCACCGCTAAGAGTGACCCCTTATGCATAGTGCCAGGAGTAAGCCCTGGCACGACCACCTTCCACAAAAAATAAATGAGGCCAAGAAAATGATCAAAGGACTGCAAAGGGCTGGGACATATGGTCTGCATGTGGGAGACCTACGTTAAAGCCCCAGCACCGCGTGGTCCCCTGAGTACCACATCAGGAGTAGCTCCTGAGCACATCACACATGGAGCAAGCCCTCCACCTACCCGCACGACATGATAAGTAACAGAAGGCTTGGGGGCCAGAGATGTCACACAGTGGTGGGGCACTAGACTTACAGGTGAGATGTCCTAGGTTCACACCTCGGCACCCACAGAATTAATTAATGAATAAATAATACGGTTTGTGTATACGTGTGTCTGCATATCTGTTTTTGGGGGGCACACCGGCCAGTGCTCAGGAGTTATACCCCACTCTGTACTCAAAGGGTCACTCACCAGGGCTGGAGTGATAGCACAGCGGGCAGGACGTTGGCCTTGCACGCAGTCGACTCAGGTTCGATTCCTAGCATTCCACATGGTCACCTGAGCACCGCCAGGAGTTAATTCCTGAGTGCATGAGCCAGGAGTAATCCCTGATCCCTGTGCATCGCCGGGTGTGAGCCCCCCCCCAAAAAAAATGTCACTCCTGGCATTTTTTGGGCGCCTTTGGAAAAAGCACGCTCTCCAGCCCTAAAGTGGATGCTTTTGAAGCCGACCCTATCAATAGGCCAACAGTATCAAATCTCCCATGTTTATCCCATGATCAAGAAAACTAATAGCTGCCTGCCCCAAAGGAACCCCGGCAGCCGCAAACCTCCAGAACCCAATGGCCGCCACCCTCACAGCCAACCTTCACAGGCTTGTCCTGGGCCCCCAACCCCTGAGCAAGAGAATAAATCCATTGAAAAACCCAGGTATGTGGGACCAATGACTGAAAATGCCAGGCCTCAAGGAGTTCGGTCTGGGACTCCCTTTTTTATCTCCTGGCCCTTCTGGGGTCCTGGCAGTCACGCCCATGAACTGCCTCTGGGTACCATTTAAGTGTATCAATGGCCATGATCCAGAGACTCACAAATGAATCTCAGAACCGAGCAGCTCGCAGCAGAGATGTTTCTGGACCCTAATTATTTAAAATCTTAGAATTCCAGGAGCATGCAGCTGCATAAGCAGCCATGTGACATCTCATATTTTTTTTTCACTTTTATGTCGAGTCACTGTGAGCTAGACCCTTACAGACATCGCATACTATTCATAACAAAGCAATCACTGTATCACTGTATCACTGTATCACTGTCATCCCATTGCTCATCGATTTGCTCAAGTGGGCACCGGTAACGTCTCCATTGTGAGACCTGTTGTTACTGTTTTTGGCGTATCGAATACGCCATGGGTAGCTTGTCAGGCTCTGCCGTGCGGGTGGGATACTCTCGGTAGCTTGCCAGGCTCTTGGAGAGGGATGGAGGAATCGAACCCAGGTCGGCAGTGTGCAAGCCCTACTCACTGTGCTATGGCTCCAGCCCATAACAGAGCAATACAAAATAAATTACCTAGCATCTGCCTGTGGGGCAGGCTTGAGTAGTGGTGGGAAAATTTGAAGTCATGGTGGTGGGAAGGTGTAATGGGGGTGTAATGGGGGTGGGATTGGAGTTGAAATGTTGAATGTCATCAATTATTGTAAACAACTTTATGAAAATGAAAAATTTAGAAAGAAAAAGAAAGAAAACTAACAGCAATCTACCACCCAACATCCAGGAGCATTTACTGGCCATAGGGCAAAGCTCTCCATCCACAGGGGACTGCGGGGGTGGGGGGTGGGGAGCAGAATATTTACATGAGCAGTGGTAATGGTTTTGCAAGATACTGACCTTGACAGTGAGAAGGCTGGGGGGATCCTGGGAAGGAGTTCCGAGCCGGACAATCCCCCAAGGGGCCAGCAACAGTCACCTACTCTCTGGAGAAGGTCAGACGGCCAGAGAAACTCAAGCTGGCCCAGTTGCCACCATCCGTCTTGCGAAACAGCGAGGGCCGAGCTGCCAGGCGGCACACAGGTTGCCTGTACAGACAACGGGAGAGGTTTTACAAGCACAGCAGGGACTGGCATGTGGTCAGGGATTTCAAGGACAAGCCGGCAGAGGTTCCAGAAAGCAGCAGAGTCATCAAGCTCAGACAAGGCTGGCCGGGGGCTTGGCTGCTGGCTGCCTGCGTGCGCTCACCACCAGAATCTGGCCCGGAAACTCGAGCCGCACCGAGCCAGCCCCTCACAGCAGCGTGGGAGGACTCGGCTTCCCAAGAACCAGCATGAGGGGGAGAGCTTTTATTTTATTTTGCTTTTTGGGTCACACCCGGCGATGCACAGGGGTTACTCATGGCTCTGCAGTCAGAGATCACCCCTGGCAGTGCTCAGGCGACCATATGGGATGCTGGGAATCGAACCCGGGTCGGCGCGTGCAAGGCAAATGCCCTACCCGCTGTGCTATTGCTCCAGCTTTTATTTTTATTTTTTTCTTTTTGGGTCACACCCAGCAATGCACAGGGGTCACTCCTGGCTCATGCACTCAGGAATCACCCCTGGTGGTGCTCAGGGGACCATATGGGATGCTGGGATTTGAACCCGGGTCGGCTGCGTGCAAGGCAAATGCCCTACCCGCTGTGCTATCACTCCAGCCCCTGCTCCAGCTTTTAAACCAGGGTTTCCAAGGGCAAAGATCCTTCCAAAGCACAGCCGCAGGCTGAATGCACAGTCAGACCCTCTCTCTCCCTCCTCTTGGCCCCCCCAAAAAGGGACCAATGTTCAAACCCCAACCCAGTGTGATCAGGACATTCTCAGCCCCTCATCCAGCCTCGATGCCCCCCTACACACACACCCACGAGGAACCTCAGTGTGTCCCCCAGACAAGTCTCTCGAGATGAAAGAGCAGCTGCCTCCAGCCGCTTTTGCAAATCCCCCGCTGTCAAGAAGGAAACGTCGGAAAGGCTGCATATTGGAGATGTCTTTAAGCATAAGCTGCTTTGCAAACATGAAATAAAATATTTTGCTTCCCGCAAGAAAGCGTGGCGCTGGTGCCAGCCCAGTGTGGATCTTTCCATCAGGTGCGGCGGGGAAAGCAGCGCTGATAAAGTCACTTTCGTGGAGAGCTGATGCTCGGTGGCGTTATCTCCCACCCGAGGCAAGACAGCCCTTGTGTAGGTAGTTTCACGGGGGTGGAGGGTGGGGGGTGGCTTTGTCAACAGACAGACCACTGGCTTGCCCGTGTCACTTGCCTGCTGTCTGGCAGGGCAAAATGTTTTGACATCGTGTCTTAAGAAAAAAAAAAAGAAGAAGAAGAAGAAGAGGAAAGTATTGAGCTGGGGAGACAGTTCAATGGGCTGGAGACACACTTTGCATATGGGAGGTCTGGGTTTGATCCCTGGCACCGCATGGTCCCCTGAGCACCACAGGGTGTGCCCCCCCCCCCACCAACAAACAAAACAAAGCAAACAACACACATAAATTAGAGAAAAAGGGTCTCACAGGCAAAAGGTCTCACAGAAGGTCTCCTAGAGAAGGGCTCTCACAGAAAAGGAGTCTCACAGACAAGGGTCTCACAGAGAAGGCATCTCACACAGAAGGGGGTCTCACAGAAGGGGGTCTCACCAAGAAGGGAGGTCTGACAGAAAGGGGTCTCAAGGAAGGGGTTTCACAGAGAAGAGATCTCACACAGAAGGGGGTCTCACACAGAAGAGAAGTCTGGCAGAAAGGAATCTCAAGGAAGGGGTCTCACAGAGAAGAGATCTCACACAGAAGGGGGTCTCACAGAAGGGGGTCTCACACAGAGGGAAGTCTGACAGAAAGGGGTTTCACAAGAAGGGGTCTCATAGAGAAGGGAATCTCACACAGAAGGGGGTCCCACACAGAAGGGGGTCTCACAAAAGGAGGTATTGCGGAGGTATCTCAAAAGAGAAGGGGGTCTGACAAAAAAGAGGTCTCACAGAGAATGTATTTCACAGAGAAGGGGGTCTCACAGGAAAGGGGCCTCACAGAAGGGGTTCTCACAGAGATGGGGGTCTCACAGAGATGGGGTTCTCACAGAAGGGGTTCTCACAGAGATGGGGGTCTCACAGAGATGGGGTTCTCACAGAAGGGGTTCTCACAGAGATGGGGGTCTCACAGAGATGGGGTTCTCACAGAAGGGGTTCTCACAGAGATGGAGTTATCACAGAAGTGAGTCTCACACAGATGGGGTCTCACACAGACAGGGGTCTCACAGAAGGGAGTCATCACATACCAGGATGTTCTCTAGATAGCGACACACAGAAGCAGGGTTTGAACCTTCCTGGGCTTTAGTGGGGAACCCACTCATCATCTCTCTTGTTGAGGCAACAATCACGTCAGCGTTAAAGGCTGCTGCACGGCCGAATCTCCATCAACAGAAACCCAGCACACGGGGCCTCCACAAGCCTGCACTCATCCACGCTGTCTGATCATGACTCCCCAGTGCTCACGCATCCCCTGTCCCCTCTCTCTAAGGCCCGAGCATCCCCTCTCTGTCACCCCCTGGGCCTTGCCAGCCTGAGCTCTCCCCTCGGCACGCTGCTGCCACCTCCCCCCTCACCGCCTGATGCAGCTGCTTCAGGTCAGCTGGGTTTCGCAGGCCAATAAAGCAACCTGACAGTTACTGTTTGGGGAACTAAAGTACATTGAGCTTTGGGTTTCCAATAAAGATACTAAGAAAATAAATATCACTAAAGAAACAACATGATTTAGTGCATTAGTAGCCAGTTCAACCTCTTGGAAAATAGGAAGAACATGTACATGGCATCAATTCCTGTTCTTAAAGGAATTAAGTTATGGGGGAGGTACGCAGGGTCCCCCCCAACCACAGGGTCTAGGGGCCACCCCTGTGACACAGGTCCAGAATGGGCTTGGTGCCTGCTGATGCTACACCCAGCCGCTACACTCGGGCAAGGCACGTGCTCCGTCTCTCTGAACAACCTCCCGTCTCTGAAAATAACTGAAGAGCAATGCACTGTCTGGGGCTGGAGCAATAGCACAGCGGGTAAGGCGTTTGCCTTGCACGCGGCCGGCCCAGGTTCGATTCCCAGCATCCCATATGGTCACATGAGCACCGCCAGGGGCGATTCCTGAGTGCAGAGTCAGGAGTGACCCAAATAGCAAAAAAAAAAAAAAAAAGGCACTGTCTGATTCCCCGTATTCACTGATGCTCCCCCCCACAGCCCCCTGTCTGGCCTGGAGGGTGTATGGAAGCCGTGGCCAGACCCTGTCATTGGGTTTTGGGGAGGAATCACACCAGCTGTGCTCAGGGGTGACTCCTGGCTCGACACTCCAGGATCACTCCTGTCTGTGCTTGAGTGACCCTATGGGGTGCCTGGGCTCGAACCCAGGTCGGCTGCATGCAAAGCAAGCTCCTTACCCGCTGAACTGTCTGGCCTCTAATGACTGCCTTGGCCTAGACTGGCCACTGAAACAAACATGGCGGCTTCAACAACAGACACAGGTTCCCGTGGGGGAGGCAGCGGGTCCAAGGTCAAGACGCGGGGCCATTCGGGGTAGCTGACGTGCAGGGAGAAGGGGACAAGAAGGGTGCTCCGGGGTCTTCACCCCTCGAACTCATCAAAGCCCCACCTGATGTTCCTGATGGGAGGAATACAGGAAGGGGGGGAGTCACCTTCAGTCCCTCCACTGAGCCCCCTTCCCTCCACCCCTGAGGCACAGCCTGCCCCGGGGAAGCCACGGGAGCACTTACAGCTGCTGCTCTGGGCTGGGCACCCCCATAAGGCGGCCAGAGTGCGCCCCCCAACTGTGGCAGTTTGCAATTCAGAGCTCAGAGTTTGTTCTCACAGAGGCCAGGATGCAGCTCCATCCCTTCTGGTGTGCGGCTCTGTCAGAGAATGTTCTGGAAAGGGCCCGGCCAGTGGGGCACCCAGGCACCCCTTTTCACAGCCCAGGGGAGCACTTTGTTTCTGGGACCCTCCTCCGGTGACTCCCCACCTAAGAGCTCCCCTGATGCGATCACCCTCTGCACTAAGGCACGGAGAAGGTCTCCAAGGAACTGTCACTTAAAAAAAAACATTTTTTTAAATTGCAGTGCTGTGATTACAAAGTTATTCATAATCAAGTTTTAAGTCTGCCATTTCCCAATGCCAACCCCATCACCAGGCTCAGAGACCACTCCTGGTTGGGCTCAGGGGCCATATGGAGTGCTGGGGATCAAACCCAGGTCGGCCGCATGCAAAGCAAACCCGCAACCACTGAACTATCACTCTGGCTCTGGAATTTCCACTTTTACAGACAATAGGAACCAGATGATGGTGACAAATCACAACGGGCAAGGGGACAGCATCCCCTGGAAGCCTCCAGAGCTCAGGCCTGAATTATTCCTGGGGCTCGGGGGTATGGAAAGGGGGTCTCTCCCCCACCCCCTGCCTGCCAGCCCTCTCATGCTCCTTCAGGGTTTCCCTCCACCGTACATGCAGCCTCTCAGTGGCTCAGAGACCGACCCTATGCCCAGCTCCCAGACTATCTCCTCTACACCGTCTAGAAAGAATCTCAAATGTTGGCACATTGGGGTTTCTCCCAAAGAAAGCTTCCCTCCTCGGGCCAGAGCAGGGTGTCTGCCTTGCACGCGACCAACCCCGGTTCGATCCCCAACATCCCATATGGTCCCCTGAGCACCAACAGGAGTAATTCCTGAGTGCAGGGCTAGGAGTAACCCCTGTGCATCACTGGGTGTGACTCAAAAAGACAAAAAAGAGAAAGAAAGAAAGAAAGAAAGAAAGAAAGAAAGAAAGAAAGAAAGAAAGAAAGAAAGAAAGAAAGAAAGAAAGAAAGAAAGAAAGAAAGAAAGCTTCCCTCCTCTCCTACTTCCCCTTTTCAAAATTTAATTTTTTAATTTTTTTTTTTATGACAGACTCTGGATGGAAGGAAGAGTACAGGCGCTAAGACACTTGCCTCGCACACAGCAAATTCTGGACCAATCCCTGGCACCACATGGCGTCCCCAGAACCTCTGGGGGCAACCTCCAGCATGTCGTGGGGAGGTCCCAAACCAGGTATAATAATAACATTGCTCTCCTATATCAAGCGAGCCCTCCATGGAATTTCGCCTTGGCATCTAGGAAATAAGGGACACTAGAGGTTGGGCCACTAGCTCGGGAATGTGGTGGAACAACAGTCAGTTCCTCACCCGGTATTTACTCAGCTCCCCGGGCCTCAGTTTTGTCATCTGTGTATAGGGAATGACAGCAGCCCCTGCATGCAGGTCTGTGGTAAGGTTCTAACGAGACAGGATTTAAGGCGTTGGTCAAGTCCTGATCTGCATAAACGCTCCAGAACAGTTCTCCTGATTACTGGCGTCCGTATTCAAGCACGGCCCACCTTAGACGAGCTTCGTGTTCATCACATCTTCATCTTGACGGTTTCCGGGTCACATCCAGCAGTGCTCAGGGGACCGTGCAGTACCAGTGTTCAAACCCAGACCTCCTACCTGCTGAGCATGCGCACCAGCTCTTTGAGCTCTTTCTCCAGCCCCTGATGTTTAAAAAACAAAGAAACCCAAGAAGCTCCTGGGACGCCGATCCGAACAGAACGCGGCCTGTCATCCTTCACTCCCCACCGCGCTGCATTAAGCAGCAGACCTTTTGGACCCGGCCGTGCTCTGGCGGCCACGATTTTGTTTTGCCCTAGTCTATCATTAGCCATGCTGGCCTGCGAGGAAGATTGATCATTTAAAAGGGCCTCTACTCAAAACCTCCAAACAGCCTCCCCCCCTGGGTTAGCACTCCCCATTTATGACATGAGAAAGAGCAGGAGCCCCAAGTGCCAAAGCCCAAATGATCTTGGCATGCAAATGCGTCATCAAAAGCCAACTGGTAAGTGCCTGCCATAGGGCCAGACTTGGAAGGGGTGGGGGTGGAGGGAGGGAAACTGGGGACACTGGTAGAGGGAAGTGAACACTGGTGAAGGGATGGGTGTTGGAACACTGCATGCTGAAACCCGATCAGGAACAACTTTATAACTTTGTAATTCAAAGGACTGATGAGCCACTGAACTGATAACTAAGCAGATGTGATGTGTTTCCTTGGGGACGGTCAGGGCTGTTCTCCAGTGAGCCAATCAGTGGGACCCAAGTCCTCTGCTCCTGTGACAAGGTGGGGTGCTTGCCCAGCTCCCCAGGCACAGACTCCTCAAAAAAATAAGAACTCCCACGTGACCCAGCAATTCCACCACCAGGGCCCTTTCTCAAGAACACAAAACACTAATTTGAAAAGATACAAGGACTGTCGCTGTTACTGTCACTGTCACCCCTTTTGATCATCGATTTGCTTGAGCGGGCACCAGTAACGTCTCTATTGTGAGACTTGCTGTTACTGTTTTTGGCATATCGAATATGTCACAGGGAGCTTGCCAGGCTCTGCCATGCGGGATATTCTCGGTAGCTTGCCATGCTCCCTGAGAGGGGCAAAGGAATCGAACCCAGATCGGTTGTGTGTAAGGCAAACACCTTACCTGCTGTGCTACCGCTCCAGCCCTTTATTTGTAATAGCCAAAATTTGGAAACCATCCAACAACAGAGGAGTGAAAAAGAAGGTGTGGTATATATTCACAATGGACACACACACACACACACACACACACACCTATATAAAATTTTGCATTTTAATGTAGGATAGAATGAGACAGAATGCCATGTTAAGTGAAACTTGTCAAAAGGAGGAGAAATATCAGATCTCACTTATATGCAGTGTAGAAAGCAAGTAAGCAAGAAAATGGACAATGGGGAGAATAAATTTTCCTGAATAAATTTTCCTTAGACTCTGATGACAAAACCGAGGTTACCAAGGAGGGCATTCGAAATACCAAGGAGAGGGTAAAGTATCAGGAGGGGTGGAGTTATCAGTAGGTAGAGTTACTATGGAAGGTGGAGTTACAACAGAGAGGGCGGGGTTACCAGGGAGTGGGTGGAGTTGCTATGAAGGGGTGGGCTTACAAAGGAGGGGGCGGGATTACCAGGGAGTGGGTGGAGTTACTATGAAGGGGTGGGGTTACAACAGAGGGGGCGGAGTTAGCAAGGAAAGGATGGAGGTAGCTAAGAGGGTCTTAAGGACAGCAGTTAATGGGTTTTGGTACTGGATGTGATGCGGTGGCATTGCATTTACACTACTGCAAACCACAGTTCCCTCGATCCCATAAAGATGTGGCCCGCGCCTGCGATGCGTGGCCTTTCGTCTCTATGGATGATGACTATTCGCAGAGGAACAGCCCCCAACTGCAGGCTGTAGAGAACCAAGCTTCGGAGGCCAGCGCTGAGAGCCCGTGGGGTTACTTGGGGCTTTGGCCGAGCCCTCCTGCCAAGTTCCCTTCTGAGCACCCAGCGGCCCGCGCTATTTTTAGGTCCCTGTAATGGTAACCTAAACAGTAAAAGCAGCCGTCACCTCATAAACGCAGGATCAGCCGGGCCCTAGCATGTATGAACTTGTCAAGATAATCGCAAAAAGCACTTTCCTTGAGATCATTAAAAATAATTAGTAAGAAAATATTTCTTGAATTAGGAGCTAAGTTCAAGTGCAGGAGAAACAGGCTCATTCCTTATAGCTCCAAATTAATACCCCGTGTTCCTTGGGGGCCTGTTGGGACAGGAACAGGCAGAGCCCACTGCTTCGACTCTAGAAGCTTCCACGCACCCTCCCTCAGGCCTCTAGCTGGGAGAGCAAGACCCCTGGATGTCCTCTGCCTCGTCCTGTTGCCAAGGGCCATGCTTTCCCCAGGGAGAGCGCCCCCCTCCCTGCCCCGGGTGCCTCCACCTTCTCCAGCATGTGGACCCTGAACCCCAGAGAGCACCCCACAGTCTCATGGTTAGTGGGGAGCACGCAGGCTGCATCTTCAGCTCTAAGAACCGGGGCATTCGACGCGGGGCGTTTGGACTTGGTAGGAAGGTCACATGCTTCTCCACCACCCCACCAGCTAGGGACTGCCCGGCCTCCCTCGTCTCCCCGAGGCCCCTAGAGCCCTGGCTGTTACGCCAGGGAAAGGGCTCACTGAACGGGCAAGTGTGTGCTCCGGGTCACAGCAGAGACTCAATCAGGCACCCAAGTCCCCCCTGAACGCGCAGGGACTCCATTCCCAGACGCCTTTGCATGTGTTCTTACTGACCACAAGTGAGAAGCAACAAGTCCACTTTCAAACCAGGGCGGTGGGCCAGGGAGAAGGACGGGGGCACACATGCAAGGCTGGGTCCCATCCCCATCACCGCTCGGGGGGTTCCCGGAGCACCTCTGGGTGTAACCCTTGAGCACTGAGCCAGGAAAAGCGCCCAAGCTCCTCTCTCCTCCCAGAGGGAGGGAGAGGTGACCACTGCAGCCCTGGAGGCGGGAGACAGGAGGTGGGGAAGATGGAGACCCAAGAACAGCCACTCTTCAAGCCCATGTTCTCCCCTGAACAGTATGTCACTTACTTTTCTGTTTCTTTGCTTATTTCCACTCTGGAGAAGCCTCTGCTCTCTCAAACATGGTCCTCCTCTTCCTCTCCTCTTGCATCTTTCTATCCAGATTTTATGCAATAAAAACTACCTTGCCTCACAGAAAAAAAAAAGAAAAGATGGTAGGGAGGAAGGAAAGAAGGGAAGGGAGGGAAAGAAAGGAGGGAAGGAAGAAAGGGAGGGAGGAAGGAAGGGAGGGAAAGAGGGACTGAAGGAAGGAAGGAAGGAAGGAAGGAAGGAAGGAAGGAAGGAAGGAAGGAAGGAAGGAAGGAAGGAAGGAAGGAAGGAAGAAGAAGACCCAAGAACAGCTGATCAAGGACCAGGGAGACCCAAAGCAATGGAACATGTGCTGGACATGTGTGAGGATCTATGCAGGACCCCTGGGCACCCCAGGGTGGCCGCTGGAACGCCAACCACTGCGAGAGGGGGCGGGTCGGGGGGCAAAAATTATATTTCTTTTAAGTAATGGCTGACCAGAAAGTCTTGCCCTCATACACTCAGGCTGTTTTGTGAGAAGGAATTTTTGTGTTGTTCTAAGCTGCTGGAATGCGACGAAGTGGGCTAGAGACAGTACAGGTTATGGCCCCTGCCTCTCGTGCGGCTGACTCTGAATCCCCAGGCACAAACTGCCCCCAGCAGCTCCAGGACGGACCCGAGGCCAGAGCCAGGACTAAGCTCTGGACACAAATAAAAATACAAAAAGTGACTGGAACCATAGTACGGTGGGCAGGGTTCTTGCCTGGCATGTGGCTGACCCAGGTTTGATCCCTGGCATGCATTATGGCCCCCTGAGTCCCACCAGGAGTGATCACTAAGCACAGAGGTAGGAGTATGCCCCAAGCACCACAAGATGTGGACCACAAAAATAAGCCAGCCAAAGAGAAAAAAAACCCGCAAAAATAAATAAATAACAAATTTTGGAGATTTTTCACTGCAGCTAACATAATCCTAATACATTGAGTAGCATAATAGTTCCTTTTAAAAATTTAATTGGATTTAGTAAATTCAACACATTTTACAAAATTTCATTATAATTGCATCGAATTACAATAACTTCCTCTAGATGGTAGAAATCTCCATTACGTATCTTCAGCACCAAGGAAAAGGGTGGGTATTAAGTTAACATGTGCTGAATGCAAATAGAAGGTCTTCCCAGAATCCCTCAAATTCTAGGAAAGGGACATTCACAATTTTGTCATTAAACCAGCACACGCAGTGGCACACGTCCGTGTGCGCATGCGCACACCGACCAACCCACACCTCCCCTCCAATGCGCCCCAGGGGAGCGCTGGCACCGCCCAGACCCCCCCTGCCGCTGCCTGGGGTGAGGAGGAGGCTGGCAGAGGCCACCCTCAGGACAGCCTCTGCAAGATTCCCGTCCCCAGCATGGCTGTCAGACGGAGCCAAATACCGCAAAAGAAAATTGGAATCGGAAAGAAAAAGTCATCGAGAAAAACAGCCTGGATTTCTCATGATCTCACCCGTGAGTCAGATCTGCGCTGGGTAGGAGCTAACCAAGGAGCGCAGAACCGTCTGTCTGCAAGATGTTGACCTGCCAGTTCCAACAGCACAGAAATGCACCCTGTGCGGCCGCCTTCAGGGGACAAATCCACGGAACTTGTTTCTTTTCTTTTCTTTCTTTCTTTTTTTCATTTTTTGGCGGGGGCATAGTGGGGAGTGGGGGTTAAGTCACATCCAGAAATACCCAGAGACTACTCCCATCTCTCTATGCTTAGGGGATCACACCAGGAGGGGTCTCAGGGAGCCAGACAATGCCAGGGATTGAACCCAGGCCCCCTGCATGCAAATTCTGTGCTCCAGCCCATTGAGTCGCTCCTTGGCCCTGTATGCGTTTTAAAATTGCATTCCAAGGTGTAACCCCTGCACTGCATATGGTCTCCCAAGCACTGCCAGGGATCACTCTTGAGCAGAGAGCCGAGATGAGCCCCCAAGAAATGCCAGGTGTAGCACAACACCCCCCCCAAATTCCAGGGTGAAATAGCCTCCTATTGAAAATACTTCTTTCAGAAATTAAACAGCAGCTTTCTTTTCTTTTCTTTTCCTTTCTTTTCTTCTCTTTTCTTTTCTTTCCTTGTTGGGTCACACCTGGCAATGCTCAGGGGTCACCCTGGCTCTGCACTCAGGAAATACTCCTGGTGATGCTCATGGACCATATGGGATGCTGGTGGGATCGAACCCTATTTGGCCATGTGCAAGGCAGACGCCCTAGCTACTGGACTAGGCTCTGGCCCTGCAGCTTTCCTTTAAACACTGACTGCCATGTACCTACATCATGCCATGCAGAACGATGGTGGAAATCCCAAAGAACAGTTTTTACTGTGGGATGCTTTATTTTTCTTTCTTTCTTTTCTTTCTTTCTTTCTTTCTTCTTCTTCCTTCCTTCCTTCCTTCCTTCCTTCCTTCCTTCCTTTCTTTCTTTCTTTCTTTCTTTCTTTCGCTTTTTTGGGTCACACCTGGCAATGCACAGGGGCCACTCCTGGCTCTGCACTCAGGAATTACCCCTGGCGGTGCTCAGGGGACCATATGGGATGCTGGGGATCGAACCTGGGTTGGCCGCATGCAAGGCAAACACCCTACCCGCTGTGCTATCTCTCCAGCCCCTGTGGGATGCTTTAGAAGCGATTCACCTCTCTGTGTCCCAATTTGTTCATCTATAAAATATGAGAGGAAGGGGCTGGAGAGATAGTATAATAGTAAGGTGCTTGCCTTGCATAAAGCTGACCCAGGTTCAACCCCCAACACCCTATATGGTCCCCCAAGCACCATCAGAAGTGATACCTGTTAGCACAGCGGGTAAGGCGTTTGCCTTGCACGAGGCCGACCCGGGTTCAATTCCCAGCATCCCATATGATTCCCTGAGCACCGCCAAGGGTAATTCCTGAGTGCATGAGCCAGGAATAACCCCTGTGCATCGCCAGGTGTGACCCCAAAAAAAGGAAAAAAAAAAGAAGTGATACCTGAGCACAGAACCAGGAGTGCAGGTATGGCCCTCAAACCAAAATAATAATAACAACAATAATATTAATTAGATGATCGCTCACAGTTTACAAAAGATAGACTTGTCAGCTAAAGGGAATCGGAATTTTTTATATTCAGAGCCGTTTTTCATATTTCATATTCATACCCTTTTATATTCACGGGAGGACCTCAGGGCTACCGGAAATTGGGTATAATTTATGAACTTTGAGAAATGCACAGGCGGTCCACAGCACTGCAGACTCGAGGAGGTCTTTAGGAGGGAGACGCAGGGTGGGACAAAACACAGATCGCTAAGCCACAGCCCTTCATGGGGTCATTTTCCTCTTTAAAAGATTAAAGAGACTTCAAGAATCATTAAATGTAACCGCACCACTTACAGAAGCCAGCTACTGGGACCGAGACTGTGCAGGGGGCTTAGCCTAAGCTCTGCACACAAGAGCCTGGGTTTGACCCCCGGCTCTGCACAGTCCCCTGACGACCAGCAGCAGTGACTCCCGAGCACGGAGTCAGGAGTAACCCTGACACAGGCGTGGCCCAAAAGCAAACCAAAAATTAAAAGGAAAAGAATGTCAGTTTTCAAAGTTAGCGGTATCTGACCTGGGGCCCAATGCTGGACACTGTTTTCAAACTCTCTGTGGTCTGTGGTCCTTCAATACCCTACCTGGTGTGTGTGTGTGTGTGTGTGTGTGTGTGTGTGTGTGTTTGGAGGGGGGGGTCACATTGGTGGTGCTCAGAGTTCACTCCTGATGGGGCTTGGAGACCATACGAGGTACCGGACCCAGCAAGGCAAACGCCCTACCCACTGTACTATCTCTCTGGCCCTCATCTCGAACCTTCTGCAAGAAGCTGGCCCCACAGCGTTCCCTAAACATTCTCCAAACAAGGGAGGCCGAGGGAGGCGGGGGGGCCTCCACCTGGGCTGGGGGACAGGCTGCAGAACCTTCCTTCCTCCAGCCTTGCCCTGCACTCCGCCCCCCCTACCCCCCCTTGCACTGGGAAGAGGCTGAGAGTCATACAATCAGGCTGGAGGGAGCAGGTGTGAGCGGGGAGTGATCACGGGCAGGGCGGGTGTGTCAGCGGACAAACGCCCCCGAGAGTGCTGAGAACAGCAGCAAGCCAAGGGCAGGAAAGTCATCACCAGCGGGGGAACTGCCAGTCGAGTCTCTGCGTTTCCCATCCCCGCTCTAAATCGATTCAAGGAAACCCCTGCCCGCCTGCCCGCCCGCCTCCCTCTCTCGGGCTTACCTGCTCCATTCAGCAGCCTGCCGGGTCCTTCCAGGACAATGGGGCGGACACAAAATAGGGGAAAAAAAAAAAAACAACGAGGCACAAAGGCTTCTATATTCCTTCCTAGGCCACGCTCTCCTCGGCCCCTGGGTCCCCTCCCCCAATATCTGGCCTCTCCCTCTTGTTCCAGCCTGTAAACCCACCATGGCCCCCGCCACATCCGTCACACAGCGGGCTACTATTTTAACAGCAACCCCGAACCCTAGAGCTGGGGAGTCTGCACTTAATTAAAAGCCATTCCAAGTGAACGGAGGCTTAACCCTTTCTCATTTCTTCCTTCCCAGTTCTCTGGGAAAGGGAGGAGGAGGAGGAGGAGGCCGGGGAGGAACGTGGCAGCGGGTTCTTAGGATTGCCGGGAGAATCAGAAAACAGGGGCTGGCGAGAGAGTACAGCAAGAAGGCGTTTGCCTTGCACATGGTCGAACTCAGTGCAATCAATCGCTAGCACCACACATGCTCCCCGGAGTCCCACCAGGAGGAATCCCTGAGCACATAATTAGGAGCAAGCCCTGAGCACCGTTAGGTGTGGCCGCCCACCCCCAAAATACATGCATAGACTGAGAGAGTCTGAGAAATTCGGGGGCAGGTGAGATGCCAGCAATAAACATAGAGACATATTTCAGAGCACTCGCTGGAATCAGAGGGGCTCCTTATTACTATCTGCAAAGCTCCCCCCAAACCAAGGAGGGTACAAACTGATGACACAGACCTGACTTGAAATCGTTTTCCGATGTCAAAGACAAGGCTGAGGCATTTCCAAACCAGAGAGCGTCTGAAACCCTAACTCTGACCATCCAGGAAAATTTCCCTGAGCGCCTGCATTTCTGGGTCCTCCTCCACAAAAACGGGACTTTGGGGCCAAGGAGATGGCTCCTTTGTGGTGTGGGGGTACATGCCTGGCACGCAGTACCGTTGTGGTATTGTCCCTGCACCAGGCTCGCCCAAGCACCGCGCCCCAGGCACTGAGCTGGGAGTAGGACCACTGGGTGTGGCCCCAAACACAAACCAAAGGGTCGTGGAGATGATACAGCAGCCAGGGGGGCAGCCTCGCAGGCAGCCGATCCAGGCTCCATCCCCCGCTTAACATATGGTCCTCAGAGCACCGCCAGGAGTGAACCCCGAGTGCAGAGCCAGGAGTAAGCCCTAAGCACAGTCATATCTGCACTCCCCCCCCCCAAAAGAAAACAAAGGCACCAAAATGTGATTCATTATCTATTAGTAATCAAGAACAACATGATAGGGTCTGGAGTGATAGCACAGTAGGTAGGGCATTTGCCTTGCATGTGGCCGATCTGGGTTCGATTCCCAGCATCCCATTACTTCGAGCACCACTAGGAGTAATTCCTGAATGCATGAACCAGGAGTGACCCCTGTGCATCACCGGGTGTGACCCAAAAAGACTGTCACTGTCACTGTCATCCCGTTGCACATCGATTTGTTCGAGCGGGCACCAGTAACGTCTCTCACTGTGAGACTTATTGTTACTGTTTTTGGCATATCGAATACACCATGGGTAGCTTGCCAGGGTCTGCCACGCAGGCTTGATACTCTTGGTAGCTTGCCGGGCTCTCTGAGAGGGGCGGAGGAATCGAACTCGGGTCGGCCACGTGAAAGGCAAATGCCCAACCGCTGTGCTATTGCACAAAAAGACAAAAAAGACCCAAAAAGACAAAAAAAAAAAAGAACAACATGATAAAGGAAAAATGCAAGGAGGAGGGTGAGGTGAGGGTGAGGACAGGCTACTCATTGCTCAACTAAGCCTCCAACGCTTCCTCGAAGGGAAAAAGAAGAAAAAAAATAAAAGAGTACAGGGGCCAAGAGACAGCATGGGGGTGAGGTGATCACTTCGTACTCGGCTGCCCCTGGTTTGAATCCCCAGCACCGCACATGGTCCCCCTCGCACTGCCAGTGTGGCCCCCCGACCAAATAAAGAAACAGAGTTGGAGGCCGAGGGAGAGAGCAAGAATGGGGGCGGGGGAGGGCAGGGAGAGCAGGGGGATGGCTGGGGAAGGTGACGCCCCCCAGCCTGACAGGGCAGACAGTTCAGAGGCGCTGGTCCCTGTGCATGGGCTGCTTCCCGCCAGGACCCTGCACTGACTAGGGCTTTGGAGGCAGGGGACAGCCGAGGAGAAAGGCAGCTGAGGAACAGGTGGTTTCCGTAGTAGCCCTCCCACGGGAGCCCAGAGCCACGGGAACCGCTGCAACCCGGGGTCCTCGACAGGTGGGGGAAGGTGCAACAGGACGCTGCCCGCCCTGCAGGCGAGAGCCCTTGAGTTGGATCCCTGGCCCCACTCACGAGCAAGAACCCAGAGATGCCTGGGGGGCTTGTGACCCTTGGAGCTATTAGCAAGAAAGTGTTTTATTTTTTCCTGCACACAAAACTCAAAAGGTTAAGAAGAAAAAAATGTATTATACAGTTCAAATAAATAGGTTTATTGCTGGGGCTGGAGCAATAGCACAGCGGGTAGGGCATTTGCCTTGCACGAGGTTGACCCGGGTTCGATTCCCAGCATCCCATATGGTCCCCTGGGCACCACCAGGGGTAATTCCTGAGTGCAGAGCCAGGAATAACCCCTGTGCATCGTCAGGTGTGACCTCCTCCACAAAAGCAAAAAAAAAAAAAAGGTCTATTGCTTGTGTGTGACAGCCGTCGTCTCCTCTCTCTCTGTCTGGATGGCCGAAACCACCTGTGCTGAGGATCTGCTCTGGTCCCTGCACGCTGTTCCCGAGCTGGAATCTGTCCAGCTGAGAGGAGCCCTTCACTGTGTCCCCCTGGGGTCTGTGTCTGGGCCTCTCGGGGACTGTACCAATGGCTCCCTGCCAGCCTGCCCTCCCCGGGTCTCCAGCGACGGCCCCCGCTCGAGGCGAGACCCTGGCGCTCCGTACCCTGCTGCTCGGCAGGAGGACAAGCCCTGCCTGCTACTGCCATCTGTCCGTCTGTCCATCTGTCCAGGCCTGCGAGCCCCACCTGTTCCTGTTGTCTGTCTGGGCTGAGGTCAGCGTGCCAGCGTGCCAGCGCCACACTCCCCAGCCTGCATCCTCGGCACAGCACAGCCAGCTCGGGTGAGCATCACCGCAGAGCCGGCCACCCCGTCATCACCACAACAAAGGGAGGGAGGCAACATTGTCGGGCCCAGGGAGTTGGGCAGGTTGAACATAGACGTCCCCGGAGCACCCTGGGAGGCAAGCCCTGAGCACAGAGCAGGGAATAGTCCACATTCTGGATGGACTACCAGGTGTGGTCCAAAGAACCAAACCCCAGAATAAATAAAAAACAAACAAATGAAAAAAAAAAAAAACATCGTTCAAGGGGCTGGAGCGATAGCACAGCGGGATAGCACATTGCCTTGCATGTGACAACCCGGGTTCAATTCCCAGCATCCCACATGGTCTCCCAAGCACCGCCAGGAGTAATTCCCGAGTGCAGAGCCAGGAATAACCCCTGTGCATCACCCAGGTGTGACCCAAAAAGCAAAAAAATAAAAATAAAAGACCATCGTTCAAGTGCTTCCTGGGCATCCGGTGATAAGCACAGTTGGGAGTTTTTCTTTCTGCTCTACAGGACATCTGCATAACCTACCACTCATCTGATAAGGGGGTAATATCAAAGATATACAAGGCACTGGTAGAACTTTACAAAGAGTAAAAAAAAAAAAAACAACAACATCCAGTCCCATCAAAAAATGGGGAGAAGGGATGAATAGAAACTTATTCAAGAAAGAAACTCAAGTGGCCAAAAGGCATATGAAAAACTGCTCTCCATCACAAACCATCAGGGAGACGCAATTCCAAACACACTGAGATATCATCTCATACCACAGAGACTGGCACAGATAACAAAGAACAAGAACAACCAGTGTGGGGGAAAGGGGGACCTTTATTCACTGCTGGTGGGAATGCCCACAGGCCCAGCCTTTTCAGAAAACAATATGGATGTTCCTAAAAAAAAAAGAATTGGAATTGAGCTTCCTCTGAGCCCAGCAATTCTGCTTCTAGGAAAACAGCCCCCAAAAGGTCAAAAAACAAAATGGAGAAAAGACATCTGCACCCTTATGCTCCTTGCAGCACAATTTGCGATCGCCAAAATCTGGAAACAACCCAAATGTCCACGAATAGGTGACTGGATAAAGAAATTATGGTACATACGAAAATAGAAGCCATGCAATTGGCCGCTCCACAGAGGGATCCGAGAGTATTATGCTGAGTGAAGCTAAATGACCTCTCTCCTATGCAGGGTATAAAGAAGCCCAGAATAACGGGTAGTATTACATTTGTTAAGGAATAACAAATCCCCAAAGACAGTGAAAACAAAGAGCCTGAGAACTGGGGTTCAGTAGGAAGCATGGTGCTTAAGGGGGCTGGGATAGGACAGGGAGGGGGCAACGCCTCTGGTGGACGGATGCATTCAATCGGGAGGAGGGCGTGGGGCTGGAAGGTGGCAAAGAATCATTATGACATGACACTTGAAATAAGCAACAGGGGGCTGGAGCGATAGCACAGAGGGTAGGGCATTTGCCTTGCATGCGGCCGACTTGGGTTCGATTCCCAGCATCCCATATGATCCCCTGAGCACCTCCAGGGGTAATTCCTGAGTGCAGAGCCGGAGTAATCCCTGTGCATCTCCGGGTGTGACCCCCCCCAAAAAAAGGAAGCAACAGGACTGTAAATGACAGGAAAAAACTTACTTTATTGGGGAGGGGGTGCTTGTTTATTTGGGGTTTGTTTTAGGTGGGAAAGGACATCTAAGAAGTGCTCAGGGGTTACCTGGTTACCTGGCTCTGGGCTCGGGAATTACTACTGGCGGGGCCCAGGGGACCATATGACACGCCAGGGATGGAACCTGAGTTGACTGCACGCAGGGCAAATGCCCCACTCACTATAATATGGCTCTGGCCGCCCAAATTTATTTACAAAAAAATAATAAAGCTCTTGGGGCTGGAGCAATAGCACAGAGGGTAGGGCGTTTGCCTTGCACACGGCCGACTCGGGTTCGATTCCCAGCACCCCATATGGTCCCCTGAGCACCGCCAGGGGTGGTTCCTGAGTGCAGAGCCAGGAGTAACCCGTGTGCACTGCCAGGTGTGACCCCCCCAAAAAAGCAAAATAATAATAATAATAATAATAATAATAATAATAATAATAAAGCTCCTCTCGTAGAGGCAGAGGGGCGGGGAGGCGTGGATGGGGGAAGTAGGAACTGGTGGAGGGATGGGTGTTGAAACATTGTATGCCTGAAACCCAACCAAGAGTAACTTTGTGACTTCGTGGTGAAAGGCTGCTGTGCAAGCCCCCTGGCATACCCCGCCTGGCTTTTCTGCTCAGATTCTGAAAACGGGATCTGTGTTTCTCTGATGTGACCAGGAGCAAACAGAACCAACACAGCATTGAGTCTCAGCTACACAGAGTGAGCTGGTTAAATCCAAGTACAGGCGTCAGAAGGACAGCACAACCGATAAGGCACATGCTCTACCGGCAGAAGACCCGGTACCCCAATAGGGTCCCCTGAACCCTTCCAGGAGTGACTCAAAAGTACAGAGCCTGGAGTAAGCCCGGAGCATCACCAGGTGTGCCCCAAAAGACATAAGTAGCAACATAAGTGTTCATCGATTTGCTCTAGCGGGCACCAGTAACGTCTCCATCGTGAGACTAAGTGCAGAACTGTCCGGCTTCTCTGGGATGGAGATTATCCAAGCTCTTGGAAGGCATTTTCTCGGGTCCCTACAGCTCCCCTGTCCCTCTACTGCCAGCTGCCCTCCCCATCTCCCACCTGCCCCCAGTGCTCCCCCCGAGAAGTGACCCAGCCCCCCACCTCCCTCCTTGCTCTGCTGCTTGGAACCTCCTCCCCCAGGATGCAAACAGGCAAACACACGTGCTCCTTGCTTCTCTCCCTCCGGTCTGTCTCGGGCACCCGCCACCAGCTGGAAATTGCGTTAGGACACTTCGCAGCTTTATGTGCTTCCTGTCTCACCATGACATCACTCAGCCCTGCACCAGTTTCCACAAAGGTGCTAAGAACTTTCCTCTGTAAACCTTCCCCCGGCCCCAGGGTGCAGGGGACAAGGGGAGGTGGCGAGGGGCCCGAGCTCCTGGGCTGTGGGAAAGAGTATCAGCCAGACAAAGAGCAATCCTCCAAGAGTCTCCAGCCCTCATCTTGAGGACAAAGGGCCGGCACTCGGGACAGAGCGCCCAGTGGGTAATGCACCCGCCTTGCTTGCAGCCCTGCAGATGGGCTGAGCCCGGAACCAAGCGAGATTCCTGAGCACAGGACCAGGAGTCAGCCCTGAGCATGGCTGTCATCCAAAAAACAAAACAAAAGACTGAGAAGATGTGGGGCTGGAGCAATAGCACAGCGGGTAGGGCGTTTGCCTTGCACGCGGCCAACCCGGGTTCGATTCCCAGCATCCCATTAGGTCCCCTGAGCACTGCCAGGGGTAATTCCTGAGTGCAGAGCCAGGAGTAACCCCTGTGCATTGCCAAGTGTGATCTAAAAAGCAAAAAAAACCACAAAGGACTGAAAAGACGGGATTTTATTGATTGGATTTCCTTGAGGCTTGGTTGAAGGGACACACTCAGCAGTCCTCAGGGAGTACTCCTGCTTAGTGCTCAGTAATCACACCTAGCAGTGCTTGGAGGATTGAACCAGGGATCCAACGTGCCAAGCCATGTGCTCCAACCATCTGAGTTATCTCCCGGCCCTGATCGGGGAGGTCATGAGGGGAAAACAAATGTGACAGTATCTGAGCTTTACCGAGGAGCATCACTTACAAACGGGGGGCAGCTCTCAGGGATTTTAACCTTACAAGCTACATATTCCATCACTGTGAAAAATCACCAACTGGCAAGGGGGGGCGTGGGGAGAGAGTATGCAGGAGACAAGGGCACCTGCCTGGCCTGTAGACGGTCTCAGTCCAACACAGCATCACCCAAGCATCATTAGCAGTGACCTCTGAGAGCACAGCCAGGACCCCCGAACAACACTAGGTTTGGTCCCCCCAAACCTCCCTCCCAAATAAAGAAACATCACAAACCTTGTTCCTTTAAAAATAAAAAAAAAATCATCAACAAACTGAGAAAGCTAGGTGGGAGGTGACTCGACAGGCCGAGTGTATGCCAGGCCTGCGAGAGGCCCTGGGTTGGATCCCTGGCACTCACTCCACAGCCTGAGCAATGCTGGGGGGAGGGATGGAGAGAAGAGAGAGAACTAAAGGGAAGAGTTGTGAGAAAGACAAAAGAGAAGAGAAGAGAAGAGAAGAGAAGAGAAGAGAAGAGAAGAGAAGAGAAGAGAAGAGAAGAGAAGAGAAGAGAAGAGAAGAGAAGAGAAGAGAAGAGAAGAGGAGGGGAGGGGAGGGGAGGGGAGGGGAGGGGAGGGGAGGGGAGGGGAGGGAAGGGCCGAGGGCAGGGCAGGGGAGGGAACGGAGGGCAGGACAGGAGAGGGAAGGGAAGGGGAGGGGGAGGGGAGGGGAGGGGAGGGCAGGGCAGGGCAGGGCAGGGCAGGGCAGGAGAGAAGAGGAGAGAAGAGAATGAGAATACAGGGGTATGGAGAAAAGGAGGGATCGAGGGATAGAGGGGGAGAGAGGGATATGGAGAAAAGGAAGGATCGAGGGATAGAGGGAAGAGAGAGACCGAGACAGAGAGAGACAGAGACAGAGAGAAAGACTGCACTACAGAGCAGCAGTCAGGGTGTCTGTGCAGAATCTGATCCCTGACTGTGTCACAGGTGACCGCCGGCCTTTGGACAGTGCTTCTAAGAAGCTGCCAAGCCATGAGGCAAGAACAGGTTGGCCATCTGTCAGCCTTGCACCACTGCCTACTGGGGGTGGGGGGTGGGGGGGGCAGAGGGTGTCCCAAAATGGACACAAACAGGCACCTTCCCCCATAGACTTCACACATGTGCTGGAGCCAGGTCAAGAGCCAGCAGAGGGGGGCCGGAGCGATAGCACAGCGGGTAGGGCGTTTGCCTTGCACGCGGCCGACCCGGGTTCGATCCCCGGCATCCCATATGGTCCCCCAAGCACTGCCAGGAGTAATTCCTGAGTGCAAAGCCAGGAGTAACCCCTGAGCATCGCTGGGTGTGACCCAAAAAGCAAAAAAAAAAAAAAAACAAGAGCCAGCAGAGGGGGCGGGGAATGAGGCTTGGCCAGGGTCAGCCGGGCTGGCGGTGACGGGACAGCTTGGGGACAGGCCTGATGGACCTCAGAGGAACTGAGCGATATCCAAACGCCCGCTTGCATTCCAAGTACCAAGAGGCCGGGCCGCTGCTTGAGGCGGGGAGGAACGGAGGGCGCACGACGCTGCATTAGGGGCTCTGCGCTGGCCCTCGGAGCTCAGCCGCGCTCAAGCAAGGACGAAACCCCGCAGTAGTCACACGGGCGAGATGCCGCCACGACCACGACCTGCAGGCGAGGGGACGTGGCACCGACCCCGCTCCAGTCACCCCCTGCAATTTCAGTGTTGAGACTAATGGATTTCCTAAGAATGCAACAGCACAAGCCGCAGAGGCACAAGAAAGCCCCAAGAAAGAGACAAACAAGGAGTGTTTTGTGACTGTGGCACCGGGGGGAGCGTTTGAAAAAACCCCAGCACGGGGGCTCAGCCGCCTACCAATTACATGCCCATCCCCGGGGCATCGTACTAGAATTAGAAATGCCGGGGTTTCTTCCACTGTGTTCTCTCAAGCAATATTTCCTGAGTGCCTGGTCAGCGTTTCTAAGTGATGCAAAGCACTGTCCTAAGTGTTGAAGAATGAGCCTCTCCACCAGTTCCTAAACAGTCCTCGCCAAGATTTTCCATCCTCCGAGGGCAGCGCAGGGAGGAAATGCTGGTTAAATCAGTCCAATAAATGTGCTAAAAAGTCACAAGGTTGGACGGCAACAACACTACAGCAGGTAGGGTGCTCGCCTTGCACATGGTGACCAGGAATGGGGGGGGGGGGAGTGTCGATCCCCAGCAACCTATAGGGTCCTCTGAGCACTGTCAGGAGTGATTCCTGAGTGCAGAGCCAGGAATGTAACCCCTGAGCAGTGCCAGGTGTGGCCCCAAAACTAAAATAATGATAATAAATCTTAAAAGTCACAACGTGGTGGGTGAAGCCAAGCCAGGTTCGATCTCCAGAACTGTGTCTGATACCCCAGCAACTGCAGGCATGGTCCCTGACCAGCGCTGGCTGTGGCCCCGACAAAACAAAAACAGGGGCTGGAGCAATAGCACAGTGGGTAGGGCATTTGTCTTGCATGCGGCCGACCTGGGTTCAATTCCCAGCATCCCATATAGTCCCCTGAGCACCACCAGGGGTAATTCCTGAGTGCAGAGCCAGGAGGAACCTCTGTGTATTGCCGGGTGTAACCCAAAAAGCAAAAAACAAACAAACAAACAAAAGCAGCCAGAGTGTCAGAATACACAATGGATAAACCCAGCTTCAGGAAAAGAACGAAGGGGAGACACATAAATGAATCTCGGAACTGAGCCGCCCACTGCAGAAACGTCCCCAGATCTTGTGTCAGGCTGATTTCATGGGAGCACTGCAGACGGGAGCAGGCGTCCTCCTCTCTTTGCCTGCCCCAGATGAATTCTGGCAGCTGTAAATCTCCAGAACCCAATTGCTGCCAATGTCACGGCCGATCTTCACAGGCTCATCCTGGCCCCCCAAGCGAGAGAATAAATCTGCTGAAAAACCCAGGTACGCAGGACCAGTGACTGAAAATGCCAGCCCTCAAGTGGTTGGGAATGGGCCACCCTTCCCCACTCCCCGCACTTTCGGGGTCCTGGCTGTCATGTCCACGAACTGCCTCCAGGTGCCATTTAAGCACATTAGTGGCCATGATTCAGAGACTCACATATGAATCCACAACCGAGCAACTTGCTGAAGAGATGTCTCCAGGCCCCAAATATTTAAAATTTTAGAATTGCAGGAGTGTGCGGCCTCTTTTGTAGTCACACAACATCGCATACCTTTTTTTTTTTACTTTTTTTTGTTGAATCACTGTGAGATAAACTCTTACAGACATCTCAAACTATTCATAACAAGCAATACAAAATAAATTATCTAGCATCTACCTGTGGGGCAGGCTTGAGTGGTGGTGGGAGAATTCAAAATAATGGTGGTGGGAAGGTGTAATGGTGGTGGGATTGGTGTTGAAATATTGAATATAATCAATTATTGTGAACAACTTTATGAAAATAAAATTTGAAAGTTAAAGAAAAGAAAAATAATGAAGAAACAGGAGTGATAGTATAGTAGGTAGGGGATTTGCCTTGCACATGGCTGACCTGGGTTCAATCCCAAGCATCCCATATGGTCCCCCGAGCACTGCCAGAAGTAATTCCTCAGTCCAGAGCCCAGAGTAACCCCTGAGCATCACTAGGTATGATCCAAAATACCAAAAAGAAAAAAAAGAAAAGACAAAGAATGAAATCCTGTCATTTCTCAACACAGAGGAGAGAGATGCACACTAACAATTGACTCACAGGTGTATAATTAGAGAAAACAAATAAATGAACTAAATAAAAACAAAACTTAATTTTAGACCAAATGACTGGTTGATTTTCTCATAGGAAGGGAACAAGGAGGAGTAAATTAACTAAAAGGGGAGCATTATAAAGATTAGAATTAGACTTTGGGGACAGAACAATAGTACTTGTCTGCATGGGCTCACCCAGGTTCAGTCCCCAGAACCCCTTGTGGTCACCTGAGCCCCGTCAGGAGTGATCCCTGAGCACAGACCCAGTCAATCTCTGAGCCCGACTGGGTGTGACCCCAAAACAAAACAAAATTTAAAAACAATTAGACTTTTTCTTTAGGGGGTGGGGATGGGCGGTTGGGTGACACTCAGGAGCTGCTCCTAGTTCTGCACTCAGGAGTGACCCCTGGCCGTGCTCATGGGAACATCTGTGATACCAGGGATCTGAACTAGGGTTGCAGCCCAAAGTGCCTTCCCTCTGTCCTCTCTCCATCTCATGAAACTGGACTTTGAGTGAGACCTTCTCATAATAGATACCCCGAGCGCTTAAAAATGATGCGTACTGAAACTTACACCATGTTACAATGCAACATTACTTCAGGAAAAATAAAGTAGGTCTGGAAGAGGCTCAAAGGGCCGCAGCACGTGCTTTGCATGCAGGAGCCCTGGGTTCAAACCCCAGCACCATACAGTTCCCCCCAACACTACCAGGTGTGACCACCCATTTCCCCTCCCCCTCCCCCCATATAACTGACTGGTGTGTAAAGCTGAAGTCTGCCTAAGTGCAAAATGCCACTGATGGGAAGGGAAGTCTTTATGACACTCACTGCTCGCATCCTCCAGCATCAGGGGTGCCTCAGACCATCTCTCTTGGTACCACGCTGATTTCATGGTCCTGGGCATTTCCCACACCTGGGAACTTTCTGGGGCCGGCTGTCGCTGACCTCACCTGGAGTCCAGTCCCTCACTCCCACACGTGCCAGGGCAACACTGTGTCCGCTCACATTCAGGAACCCTCAGGAAAGGTCCCCCCTGACCCAGGCACAGTGCTGGGGTTTGAGTCACGGCATCAGACAGGAACGACTCTTCCCTGAAGAACCTTCCAGCCCAGGGCTCTACTTTTTTGTTTGTTTGTTTCTGTTTGGGGACCACACCTGGTGGTGCCCAGGGTTTACTACCGGCTCTGCACCCAGGGATCACTCCTGGCAGTGCTCAGGGGACCATAGAGGGTTGAACTCAGGTCAGTCACATGCAAGGTTCAGTGCCCTACCCACTATATCTCTCCCTGGCCCCAGCCCAGGTTTCTGACTCACCCCTGGTGTCAGCCCACAGAGGGGCTCTGGTGGCTGAGTCCCCATGCCCAGTCAGAGCCCCCCACTATGAAGCAATGTTTCATGAGCCTGGTGACACCCTGGCCAAGCTAGATTCTGAAGTCAGTACACCAAAGAGGTTCTCAAGCGAGCTAACGGTTCCAACAAAGGGTGACTCAATGCGCCTTCAAGCCACACTTTGTCCAGTTTCTTCCCACACCAAGTAATGAATTATTTGAAGCAATTTGGGGGTTGGGGGGGGAGTCATAGAGCTTTTTCTTGTTCGGGGGCCACAGCCGGTGGTGCTCAGGGCTTGCTCCTGGGTCTGCACTCATGAATCACTCCTGGCGGTGCTTGGGGACCATATGTGGTATGGGGGTAAAATTACATTGGATTCATGGAAGGTGAATCCTGTACTGTGGCTCCAATACTTAGTACAATTAACAATGCATGGCAATCAGAATGGGATCATTATATTTTGGGCAGAGACCCCCACAAGTCAGCGCTTAGGAGCCACTCCCAGCTTGGTACAATAAGTACCAGGGATCAAGTATGCTTTCCACCCCTTCAAATTAACTTGACAGGCAATATCTTGTCTCTGTGTGGCAGCTGCTAAATAAATATTAGATGAATAATAAAAAGGGCCAGAGAGATACTACAGCAGGGAAGGGCTGGATCCCTGGAATCATACATATGGTTCCCCAAGCCCTGCCAGGAGTGATCCCTGGGGGCAGCCTAATGTGGGACCCTGCCCCAAAATGAAAATAAGAAACTAAAAAGAAAAAGGGAAAACCATGTTGGTTTGCAGGCAGTAAGGGTAAAGGGTGAGCACGAGGAGAGAACCGAGAAGAACTGAAGATCCTATTCGCTCCTCCAAAGGTGTGCTAGGGCCCAGAGCAATAGTTCAGTGGGTATGTATGGCCTTTTCCTTGCATGCAGCTGATCCAGATTCAATTCCCGGCATCCCGTATGGTCTGCCAAGCACCAATAGGAGTAATTCCTGAGTGCATGAGCCAGGAGTAACCCCTGAGCATCGCTGGGTGTGACCCAGAAAAAGAAAAAACAAATCAAAGTTGTGCTGGGCTTCCACAAAGACAGGCACACAGCCAGAGCACAAGAACAACCAGCGCTGTCACCGATGCAGGGAGAAAGGGATTCGCATTTATTCTTGGTGGTGGGAATATCGACTGGTCCAACCTTTTTTTGGAAAAAAATTCAAAACACTAGAAATTGGACTTCCATTTGGCCCTGCAATACCACTTCCGGGAATATATCCTGGGGGCCAAACACATCTAGCAGAGCCACCATTGGCACTTCTACGTTCATTGCAGCACTATTCACAATAGCCAGAATCTGGAAACAACACGAGTACCTGAGAACGGATGACTGGTTAAAGAAACTATGGCACATCTACAGGATGGAATTCTACCAACCACCAGGAAAAAATAAAGTCATGAAATTTGATTATACATGGATGGATGCGGAGAGTATCATGCTGAATGAAATGAGTCAGAAGGAGAGGGACATAGACATAGAATGACTTCACTCATTTGTGGGATATTTAAAAAAAAATAGCATAAGACCAATACCCAAGGACAATAGAAATAAGGGCTGGGAGAAATGGCCCAGTTGGAAGCTTGCCACAAGTGTATGTGTGCATGGGGGGCAGTTAGGACAGAGAAGAGACCACTCTGCACTCTGACAATGATAGTTGGAAATGATCGCTCTAGACAAGAACTGGGTGCTGAAAGTATGGAAAGGGATATACATGATAACCTTTCAGTATCTGTATTGCAAACCATAATGCCCAAAAGGGGGGGGGGGAGTGTCTGCCATAGAGACAGGCTGCCACCCACCCACCCACCCCCCTAAATTGGGGACATTGGAGGTGAGAAATGTACACTGGTGAAGGGACGGTGTTGAAACATTGTAACATTGTATGATTGAAACCCAATCACGAACAACTTCGTAACTGTGTGTCTCTCATGGTGATTCAATTTAAAAAAAAAAAAAGTTTGTTGAGCTTCCACAAGCTTCCATAGTTTGGCAGGATGCTCACTGCTTGCTCCCTACCTCCCAGCTGCAGAACCACCCTCACTGGCAAAGCTTCCTCCAGGCTGCATCAAGATGAAGATGGGAAACTGGTGGAGAAAGTTCTAAAAAAGTCCCAAGAGCAAAGCTGGGAGTGGGCAGATGGTAAACCAATGGAATCCAGACGTGTCAGGGACGCAGCCAATGAGAAGCAGTGGGCGGGGCCGGCAGCCAGGAGACCAGCATACACACCCCCACGCACACTCCCAGAAGACCAACACACACACACACACACACACACACACACACACACGCCCCCAGGAAACCAGTGTATACACACACACACACACACACACACACACACACACACACACACACACACACACACACACACACACACACACACACACCCCACACAACGCCAGGACTACACTACCGCACCCCACCTGCCTGTTCGCAGGAACAATGAGCAGCTCCTCCTCGGGTGATGCTAAAAATAAAGGAGGCTGTGCATGAGTGACACGCTACATGCACACCCCCCTGGGCAAAGTTCTGGTTTCCATAGCAAACCCCACTCGTGACAGCAGAGGCCCCTGGCCGAAGTGTGCTTTCCCACAGGGAAGCGGCTGTGTCAATCACGGGCACTCACAGTCCCTTCTACAGCCAGAGCCTGGCCCGCTGGGCCTGGACCCGGGCACAAGAAGACGTGCCTGAAACAGTAGCAGCTGATGTTTACTAATGGGGGCACTGATGTAACGTCCAGGATGGAACTTTTTCTTTCTTTCTTTTCTGTACAGGCGGCCCGG
This sequence comes from Sorex araneus, assembly GCF_027595985.1. Classification (NCBI taxonomy): domain Eukaryota; kingdom Metazoa; phylum Chordata; class Mammalia; order Eulipotyphla; family Soricidae; genus Sorex; species Sorex araneus. Next base: position 119,720,063 of record NC_073302.1, on the reverse strand, counting down.
CAACAGGGAAGAAAACAAACATCTGCTTTCTCGTTCTTTCCAGCCTGGCAGAAGCGCCCCGGAGCCGCACATCTGGCAGGGATCTCTTCCTGTAGCCTCTTCCACCACGGCCCCAAACTGGTGACAGAGAGAAGGATCCATTTGGGGTTCTGGGATTTTTTGTTTCTAGTCAGACCCATCAGGAAGGGCCTTGCTACCAACCAGTTGAGAGATCTGTGTTCTCAGTCATGACAGTTGCATGCTATGGGAATAAAAATAAGCCCATAAGCAGCTGGAATGATAGCACAGTGGGGAGGGCGTTTGCCTTACACACGGCCAACTCAGGTTTGATTCCCAGCATCCCATAGGGTTCCCCCCAGCGCTGCCAGGAGTGATTCCTGAGTGCAGAGCCAGAAGTCACCCCTGAGCATCGCTGGGTGTGACCCAAAAGGAAATAAATAAATAAATAAATAAATAAATAAATAAACAAGCCCATGGACTACTGGAACCAAAGGGAAAGGCCAGAAGTAAATCCATAGTTATCAAGATTGAATTTATCAAAGGATAGCAGGCCAGACCATGGGAAGAGTCTCTTCAACAAAGGGTGTGGGGAAAACGGGGCAGGGGAAGGAAAGTCTACAGGACTCTAATCTCACCGGTAAAAAAGAAATCAAATTAGTTTAAAGACCTCAATGTCCGGGGGCTGGAGCGATAGCACAGCGGGTAGGGCATTTGCCTTGCATGTGGCCGACCCGGGTTCAAATCCCAGCATCCCATATGGTCCCCTGAGCACGGCCAGGGGAAATTCCTGAGTGCAGAGCCAGGAGTAACCCCTGTGCATCGCCAGGTGTGACCCAAAAAGCAAAAAAAAAAAAAAAAAAAAAAAAAAAAAAAAATAAAGACCTCAATGTGATAGAAAAAAGGACCAATATGATAATAATAGTTGAAAATGATCATTTTGAACAGGAACTGAGTGTTAAAAGTAGGTAAAGGGATATACGTGATAACGTTTCAGTATCTGTATTGCAAATAATAAGGCCCAAAAAGAAAGAGTCAAAGAAGAGGAGAGGTAGAGAGAAGAGAGACAGAGAGAGTTGTCTGCCCCAGAGGCAGGTGGCAGGGGAGGAAGAGAAACTGGGGAAAATTGGTGGTGGGAAATGTATACTGGTGAAGGGATGGATGTTGGAACATTGTATGACTGAAACCCAATCATGAACAACTTTCTAATTGTGTATCTCACAGTGATTTAATTTAAAAATAAATACATAAATAGAGACCTCAATGTAAGAGCTCAAAGCATCACACACACACCAGACCATGACACAGTGACATCAATGTTGGAGGCATGTGGCAGCACTGGTCCTAATAGCAAGGAAAAGAGAACGAAAGACAAACAACTGGGACCATATTAAATTGAAAGAGTGGGCTGGAGAGATAGTACACCGGGGAGGGCGCTTGCCTTGCACACAGCCAACTAAGGTTTGATCCCCGGCATCCCATATAGTCCCTTGAGCACCACGAGGAGTAATTCCTGAATGCAGAGCCAGGAGTAGCCCCTGAGCACAGGTAAGTGTGGCCCTCAAACAATAAGTAAGTAAATAAATACACACTGAAGTTGTGTCAAATTCAGGGGTTGCTTCACCCATGGCCATGACAAAGTGACTCATTGTGACCCCTTTGCTGAGTCTCAGGGACAAATTTTACTATAGACACTAAGCAATAAAATAAACAAACTGAAAAACTTTGACACAGCAAATATGAGTTGCATAAATAGATAATTTGGGGCTGGAGCCATAGTACCGCAGGTAAGGAGTTTGCTTTGCACGAAGCCAACCCGGATTCCATCCCTGGCATCACCTATGGTCTCACGAGCACTGCCAGGAGTGGTTCCTGAGTGCAGAGGCAGGAGTAACTCCTGAGCATTGCTGGGTGTGGTTGCCCCCTCCCAAATAAAATAAAATTTAAAAAGACAGTCTGCTAGGTAACAGAAAGTATTGGCAGTGGTCCGCATTTGACCTCACAAAGAGCTGATATTCAAGGGATGTGATGTGAAGCTCTCAGACAGCCTAACTGAAGAAAAATTTTCCCAATTCCAAAACAGACAGCTGTGGGGCTGGAGAGAGAGCACTGCGCACTTGCCTTGCATGAAGCTGACCTGGGTTAGATTCCCCGGCATCCCACATGGTTCCCCAACACCGCCCCCCCCCCCCCCCCGCCACACAGGAGTACGTCCTGAGTGCAGAACCAGGAGTAACCCTGGAACATTGCTGGGTGTGGCACAAAAACAAAACTAACAAACCAAAACCAAAACCCAAATGGACAGCTGTGCTTAAACCCTTCTCCAAGAAGGACACTGGCTTGCTGCTAGGAGAACATACTCCTCATCACTGACCCCCAGGGAGCACAGAGAAAGACCACGACGAGGAGAACAGCTTACATCAAACACAGAGAAGCAGGCCAGCGGTGCAGCCCAGGTCTCCCCCTGAACACCTGCCACGCTCGCTGGTCTCACAATCCCTCTGCTTTTCCAATCTGGAGAAACCCGTGTCCTCTCTTGAACACAGACATCCTCTCTTTCTCTCCCACAATCTCTAAGCAAGCTTTAATAAAAATTCTCTTGCTTAAAGAGAGGGACACACATAGAAGGATTGCACTCATTTGTGGAGTATAGAATAACATCACACGAGGCTGACACCCAAGGACAGTAGATACAAGGGCCAGGGGGATTGCCCCATAGCTGGAGGACTGCTTCATGAGAGGAGGGGAGAAGGCAGATGGAATAGAGAAGGGATCACTAAGAAAATGATGGCTGGAGGAACCAGTTGGGATGGGAGATACGTGCCGAAAGTAGATAATGGACCAAACATGGTGACCTCTCAGTGTCTGTGTTGTAAGCCATAATGCCTCAAAGTAGAGAGAGAGTATGGGGAATATTGTCTGCCATGGAGGCAGGGGGAGGGTGGGAAAGGGGGGGTATACCTAGAATATTGGTGGTGGGGAATGTGCACTGGTGGAGGGATGGGTGTTTGATCATTGTGAGATTGTAACCCAAACATGAAAGCTTGTAACTATCTCATGGTGATTCAATAAAATTTAAAAAAATTCTCTTGCTTAACACACACACACACACACACACACACACACACACACACACACACACACACACACACACCAGAACACAGTATAACAAGTCTTGTAGAAAAGGTTGAGGAGAAGGTTCTCTATTGGCCCGGATGAGAGTTCAGAGAGCTGGTCCAGTTCCCAGCACTGCATGGATTCCCAAGCACTGCCTTGAAGTGACCCCTGAGCACCAAGGGAGTAGACCTAGCCTGTGATCTCAATAAAACAAAACCAAAACTGAAGCAGGACTTCGAGACAGAGAACGAGGTGCTGGCCTTGCGCAAGGCAGTTCCCAGTTTACATCTCTTCTGCCTCTCTGTCTCTCTGTCTCTGTCTCTCTCTCTCTCTAACTCTTACAGATCCCAGTTGAATCCCTAATACGTACAGTACCTGAGCATTGCCAGGAGTGATCTCCTGAGCACAGAGCCAGGGGGAATAAGTCTTGAGCCACACCAGGTTTCATCCAAAAAACAAAACTAAGAACAAAAACCAGCAAATCACAAAAAAAGGAACTCGCATGCTGTTAGTGGGAAGGTAAGCCAGTACCATCATTTTGGAAAAACGCTGCACAATTTCCTCAAGAAACTAAAGACAGACTCACCGTGGCCCAGCAAGCCCACGTTAAAGCATCTATCTGAAGAATATATAAACAAAATACAAGGAAGCAACCCAAATCCATAGAGAACTGGATAAATTCGCAGTACATCAGTGCAACTGAACACTACTTCACTATAAAACATAAAATAAAATTTTTGCCATTTGCAACAAAATGGTGTGTGTGTGTGTGTGTGTGTGTGTGTGTGTGTGTGTGTGTGTGGTCTGCTTGTGGACTCAACCTGGAGATGCTTAGGGGCTATTCTTGGCTCAGTGCTTAAGAGTTATTCTTAATAACTCCTAAGAGCTCTAGGGAATTATGTGAGGTTAAATAAATCAGAGGGGAAAGACTGGTATTGGATGTTCCATCTGAATGCGCAAATAAGGATATAAAATTGATGGACAGACTAAATAAAGTAAAAAAAATTAATACAATTAAAGAAAAAAACAGGGAGACCAGAACAATAGTACAGCGGGTAGGGTGTCTGCCTTGTACGTGGCCAACCTGGGTTCAATCCCTGGCATCCCATATGGTCCCCCAAGCACTGTCAGTAGTAATTCCTGAGTGCAGAGCCAGGAGTAATCCCTGAGCATCGCTGGGTGTGGCCCAAAAAGCAAAAAGAAAAAAACAAAAGAAAGAAAGAAAGAAAGAAAGAAAGAAAGAAAGAAAGAAAGAAAGAAAGAAAGAAAGAAAGAAAAAGAAAAATTCAAAATAATAATAGTGAGTTTTCTGTTGAAATATTGAATGTAATCAAAGTAAAAAGAAAATAAAATGAAAATCATCAGCCACCCAGGCGGGGGTTGGGAGTGAGATGGGGGGGCATACTGGGGTTCTTGGTGGTGGAACATGTGCACTGCTGAAGGGATGGGTGTTTGATCATTGTATGACTGAGACTTAAGCCTGAACACTTTGTAACTTTTCTCATGGTGATTCAATAAAAAAAAATTTAAAAAAAATAAAGAAAAAGAAAAACCAGGGCTGGGGAGATAATGCAGAAGTCAGGGTCCTGGTAGATAGCTGACCCCAGTTGGATCTCCAGAGGATACCATGAGGACGGATCAGTGAGCACCGAGCCAGGAGCAGCCCCTGAGCACTGTGGGGTGTGGCCCAACCCTCCTCTCTCAGCCCGGGCCTACTAAACGAACAGAAATGATTTTACCTCCTTCAGCTCCCACCCCGAGACCAACTTTTCCGAGAAATCAGAGACTTGGCAGCTGAGTGAGTATATTTCTACCCCGTGTCCTAATATGAATGATCTGTGCCCTAGGTTTATGCACAGGAAGTTGAGTCTGAAAGCTCGGGACTTTTCAGGGACTTTTGGGGTGCTCACCATGTCTGCTTCCCAGCCGGCCACCAGCCATCACGGCTAAGGGCGCTGGCTGCGGCGTCAGGGCAGCTAGGTTCGTATTCTTGCCCCAACTCTGGATAAGTAGGTCAGGCCCTTCGACCTGCAGAGCTGCCTTTCTCTCATCTGCAAAATCAGAGCCTGGATTCAGCAGGCACTGGGTCTGCCCTATACTGAGTGCCGACTACAGACCAGGCACCGTGGCTGGCAGGCTCCGGTGACACAGTGAGCAAGGCAAGGTACCCTGATGGCGCTTATGTTCCAGCAACCAGGTAATCAAAGAGATCAAAACCTTTGCTGTTTTGTTTCTTGGTTTAAGGCCACACCGGCCATGCTCGGGGCTTAGTCCTGGCTCTGCACTCAGGAATCACTCCTGGTGAGCTCGCGAGACTATATGGGACGGCAGGAATCGCACCCCGCTCAACCGCATGCAAAGCAAGCAGAAACTTAATTTCAGGAGCCAGAGTAATAGTTGGACTGGAGCAATAGCACAGCGGGTAGGGCGTTTGCCTTGCACGCAGCCGACCCGGGTTTGATTCGTCCGCCCCTCTCGGAGAGCCCAGGATACTGAGAGTATCCTGCCCGCATGGCAGAGCCTGGCAAGCTACCCATGGCATATTCAATATGCCAAAAGCAGTAACAACAAGTCTCAGTAATGGAGACGTTACTGGTGCCCGCTCCAGCAAATCGATGAACAACGGGAGGACAGTGCTACAGTGCTACAGAGCAATAGTTAAGGAAGCAGGGTGCTTACCTTACACATGGTAAACCCAGGTTTAATTTCCAGCACCCCATATGGTCTCCCAAGCCCTGCCAGGAATAATCCTTGAGCTCAGAGCCAGAAATAAGCCCAGGGCACAACCTGGTGTGCCCACACGCCCCTCAAAAAAAAAAAAAAAAGAAACAACTTTCATTTCAAAGGAGATTGAGTCCCGAGGCAAAACTGTTTCAGATGATCTGATGTCTGGACCAGCAGCCTCCGGGCAAAGGTTAAGTCCTGGCTGTGCCCCTTGGAATGTTCCAGAAGGAAAAGGACAGTGTGTCTGCTGCAGAGGAAGTCATATGAGCGATGGTGGGGACAAGGTTCCTGGGTCTGACCCAAATGGCAGCGAGGAATGTGCAGCTTCAAGCTGAAGAGTGACCTGACTTTGATTTGTGTTGGGAAAAAGACTCTGGCCACTCTGAGGCGAAGGACTAGAGGTCAAGTGTTCTCCGTGGAACCCACGAGAGGACTAGGACAGCAGGGACCCAAAGACAAGACTGCGGCAGCCCCAACAAGTCTGCCGGGGAAGTGGACTCAGGAGCTGGGAACCGGAGCAAGGGTCAACGGGACTGGGGGGGCTCAATGCTGGGAGGGAAGGCAGGGAAGAAGGAAGCGTGGTTTCTAGGCTCTGGGAAGGTGCTGTTAGGCAAACGGTGGCTGGTGCTAGGTGCTACTCGCGGAGCAGAGGAAAATAAGCAGCTGGAGGGAGAAGGACCAAGGGCTCCAACTTGGGGGTGCAAGGAAGGAGATGCCTCCTACCCACCCGAGCAGAGGGCAAGCCGTTGAGAGCCTGGGTCTGGAACTCGGCACAACAGCACAGAGATGGCGGGGAAAACCCTAAGGCAGAGGAGATGCCCCAGGAGGGAGTATCGAGCAGAGAGGACCCACAGCCACGCCCAGCTACGACCCCACTCTCAGGGTGATGAGCACTCTCCTCAGTAGACCAGCCATGGAGAAGGCTGCGGATCGCTGTGATCAACGGCTCTTTCTCCAGCTCCCTCCCCTTCGACCCTGCCATCGTGGAGCATGTGCCTTGAGAGGGGGTGGAGGAAAGCGCCAGGAGTGCAAGCTCCTGAGCCAAACTTCCACCTCACCAGACCCCTGGCCCTTGGAGAACCTGCTTGCCCACACTGCCCCGCTATTTCTGTAGAGGAAAGACAGGAGGTAGGCCATTGGATGGTGTCCCCTCCCACCCTCCACCCCCCCCCCCAAAAATATATGATCATGCCCTGGTACCTGTGAATGTGATGTGACCTTATTTGGCAAAAGGCTTTGCTCTTGTTAGGAAACTGAAGATGCTGAGATGGTTGATCCAGGGTGAATCCAATAGTAAGAGAGCTTATAAGAGACACGCTGGGACCAGAGAGATAGTACAGGGCTCAAGGTGCTTGTCTTGCATGTAGCCAGCCCCAGTGCAAATCCCCAGCACCACCTGTGGCCCTCTGAGCACCGTCGGGGGTCACTTCTGAGCACAGAGCCAGGAACAGCATCTGAGCACCATTGGTATGACTCCTCTTAACCACAAAAAAGGAAAAGACACGAGAGACAGACAGACAGACAGACAGAGACAGACAGACAGAGACAGAGACAGACAGAGAGAGATGCACACAAAATGGAAGTCATGCAGACATGGACACACAGGCTGTGCCTCTACAGGAACTGGGGAGAAAGCTCCACCCTGTCAATGAATGCCCGGGAAGCCAGACGGAGCAAGGAAGGGTTTTCCCAGGAGTCTCCTGCCAACACCGTGACTTCAGTCCCTGGCCCTTCTAAACTCCGAGAGAAGATGTTTCTGGGGTTTGCGGCCACCCAGCTTGCGGTAATTTCTTAGAGCAACCCTCGGGATTGGAGACAAGAGCTACATCTCACGAATTAGGCGAATCACAGGAGTCTAGCACAGCACCTGCCAACCAGAAAACAATGTTCCTCTTTCCCTACGGCAGGCTGCTAAAGAGGATGAGAGAAAGGGCAGATGCTCTGCGGACCCTCCAGATACATGGTGCCCAGAATCTGGGCAGGTAAGAGGCCAGGAGGCGGGCAGGAGGCGCAAGTGCCATCTGTGTCTCCCTGGAGCCAAAAATGCACTGTCCCCCTGGGTCTCCGTGAAGAAACCAATGAGCTTCGCATCTGCTCAAGCTTCTGAAATCCAGCAGCGGGTCCAAAGAGGGCTAATGCGATTCTCTCCAGCACCTTCCGCTCCTCGCGCTGGCTCTTGCATGAGAATCCAAGCCGACCAGGACCCCCGGAGCACATTTTCCGGGGACAGCTGTCTCTTCCTTCCGCCTAATGATGCTGGGAATTGCAGTGACCGGGGTGGGGCAGGAGTGGGCAGTGGGCAGCGGGAACGACGGAGGAAAGCAAAAGCGATGCCAATCTGGTATGCTGCGTGGTTTTGTAATAATATTTGCATGGCTACTTTAGCCTTGGAACTTAATTTCTTCACCAAGAGACCAATTGAGTCAAATCCAGCTTTACCCAACTCTCTATAAAACGCCGTGCCAGAAAAAGGGGAAGGGAAAATCCGCCTGAGACCCAGCTAAAAGCTGATGCCTGAAAGGGTCCATTGGCCAACACAGAAAATGGAGAGTTTATGGACATCTGGCTTTATTAAACTTGGCCACCTCCTCATCTTAGAGGCAGACAAAAGAAACATTCAAACTTTTTTTTTTTTTTTTTTGCTTTTTGGGTCACACCCGGAGATACACAGGGGTTACTCCTGGCTCGCTCATGTACTCAGGAATTACTCCTGGCGGTGCTGGGGGACCATATGGGATGCTGGGAATTGAACCCAGGTCGGCCGCGTGCAAGGCAAACGCCCTACCCGCTGTGCTATTGCTCCAGTCCCCGAAACATTCAAACATTTGATGGGGCCAGAGCAATAGTACAGAGCATAGGGCATTGTGGTCTTGCAACCCCCAGCACCACCATGAGCCTCGCCAGGAGTGATCCCTGAGTGCACAGCCAGGAGTACGCCCTGAGGACCACTGGGTGTAGCCCCCAAACAAAAACTAATATTCTTCGGGCTATAGGATAGTCCAGTGGGTAGGGTGTTGACCTTGCACGTGGCCGACCCAGGTTCGATCCCTGGCCTCCCATACGGTCCCCGGAGCACCACCAGGAGTGATGAGTGCAGAGCCAGGTGTGACCCCTGAGCATCTCCAGGTATGCTCCCCCACTCAAAACAAACAAATAAACAAACAAGCATTCAAGCCCTTGAAATAACTCTGGTTACATAAGATAGCCAGTGTGCAGGTATCAGAAGTGTCAGGAATACGTGGGCAGAGACAGAGCAGGACCGGTAAGGCCCTTGCCCTGCACACAACACATAGGCTCCCTGAGCACTGCCAGGGATCACTCCTGAGCACAGAGCCAGGAAGAGCCCCTAAGCACTGCCCCCTGTGGTCCCTCTATGCCCCCTTCCACCAAAAGACATGATGCTCCTGCTTTGAAGGATGGGAGGGCAAGGGATCAGAGCAACAGTAGGGGGGGCTCAGTGGGTCAGGCACTTGCCTTGCATGCGGTTGGCCTGGGTTCGATCCCCAGCACCCCATAGGGTCCCTGAGCCCACCAGAAGAAATCCCCAACACTGCTGGGTGTGGCCCCCCTCCCCACCCCGAAAAGAAGGCTGAGGGTCATGACTGGGTGCTCAAAGGTAATCCCCAGGCCTGAGAATGTGGCCAGTCTGACCCCTGCTCACTCGCCTCTTACGCTTGGACCACACAGGCACGGCAGCGGCAGCCCAGCTCGTGGACAGGACGGGCAGGGTCCTGCTAGGTAGGCATCGGCGAAGCCCACCCCTTCAGTGACAGGCACAGAGGAGCCAGTGTTCAGCCCATCTTCCCCAGGCACCCCAAGACCGCATCAGGCCAGTCCCCAGCAAGGGCCCCCGGGAAGGGGCGGCATAGCTCCCAGACGCCCCCTCTCTTCTAGGCCCTCCTCGTGCTCCCGTCTCCCCCCTCTCTTTAGCGCTGCCCTGGGCCCACAGCACTCGGCTGCAGCCTGACCAGCTTTATTTTTAGCCAAGCAGGAGGATCACTCGGCGGGGGCAGGAGGCGGCAGGGTGGGTGAGAGCGCGGCTCTCCCCAGGAGCTGGTGCGAAGTCAAGTGCCGGAGGTGTCGGGTGTTGAGAGAAAGGACAGGAGGGGCGGGGGCGATGGCACCTCTCTGGGTGAGAGCCTCAGATCTCTCTGACCACCAACACCCTGGCCCCTGCAATAAAAGGAGAGCAGGTGGACAGCTCAAACCCATCTCCACTCCTGCTTTGAAAAAAAAAAAAAAACGGGCTGGAGTGATAGCACAGCAGGTAGGGCATTTGCCTTGCACGCGGCCAACCTGGGTTCAATTCCCAGCATCCCATATGGTCCCCTGAGCACTGTCTGGGGTAATTCCTGAGTGCAGAGCTAGGAGTAACCCCTGTGCATCTCTGGGTGTGACCCAAAAAGAAAATAAAACAAAAACAAACAAACAAACAAAAAACGCTTGTTATGGGCACCGGGCCAGAGCAACAGGACCTCGGGTAGGGTGTTTGCCTTTCACCCGGCCGACCTGGGTTCTATTCCTGGCATCCCGTACGGTCCCCCGAGACTGCCGGGAGTGATTCCTGAGTGCAGAGCCAGGAGTTACCTCTGAGCATCGCTGGGTGTGGCGCGAAATTTAAAACAAAACAAAAACATTGTGTAAAGGGTACTTGGAGGCTGAGGGCACCTCCACGGGGCCGGTGAACCCCAGAGACGCTGTCTGGAGTAAACTGCACTGGCTTCAGCCCCTAGCCATGCGCTCTTCTGAGAAAACCCCTGGGATGGGGATTTTTCCTTTCTTTTCCAGTTCTCATGGAAGGGTTGGGCCTTTCAGGCTCCTTCCGACCACCCAACCCGCCCCTCTCCTGGCTAACGTTTCATCCAAAGCCGGTGACAAGGGTGTGCGTGAAATGCCACTCTGCCGAGCAGCCAGTGTCCCCGCCACCCCCCCACCCACCCCTCCAGCAGGCTCCTCCAGAACCTCTCATTGTCTCCGAGAGAGCTTGATGAGCTACAGAAACACTCTGCAGCCAGCCAATAATCCGAGAATAACTTCCCCCGTCAGATGCGCAGTGCTCCCCAGTCTCATTAGACGGCTTCTACCGAGAGTTCTCTCTTGCCGTTCGCTTTTCCTGCAAGCTAATAACGCAGTGGAGCTCGATGGAGGAGGGGCACGCCCAGGAGCCAGGCGCTCCGGCTTTGAAGAGGGGGGGTGGTCCCCTGAAGAGACCTCGGGACAAGAGGCCACGGGCAGGGCAGCAGCCTCCTCCCAGGATCTGGAGTGACCTGAAAAACAAACGTGTCTTCTCCGCACGCTTGGTGCCTTCACAAGCCGCCTCTCGGCTCCCGCCACAAAGGGCCTCTTCAGCGACGGAGTTTTCAGAGCGTAAATGCTCCTAGTGTTTTCTTGAACACATCTGTAAACCGAAGTGTGGAGCGCCTGAGATCACAGGCGGCCCAGCACGGATCTGAGACCCGAGCCTCCGCCCAGAACCGCACAACCCACGGCAAATGGGTTCTTTCCCCGGTTCCGCTTGGTGCCTTTCCTCCGATATGGATAGTAGGAGACCGAGAATTTGAAATCTGGGCTGGAGCGATAATACAGCGGGGAGGGTGTTGGCCCTGCATGCAGCCGATCCAGGTTTGATCCCCGGCACCACCTATTGTCCCCTGATCACTGCCAGGAATAATTCCTGAGTGCAGAGCCCGGAGTGACCCCTAAGCATCGCCAGGTGTGACCCCAAAAACAAAACAAAGTACTTTGAAATCTGGAGGTGCAGAGTATGGAGGTTAAGGCGCAGGCCTGGCAGGAGTTGACCCCAGTTCCATCTCTAGTGCCACATGGTCCCCGAGCATTACAGTCCTGAGACTGGTCTCCAGTATTACCGGGGTGGTAATTCATCCCTGGTACCCTAAACCCAAGTAGCACCACATCCATGGGGCGCTTTAATTGAACCCCCAGTCTGGTGGGCCAGGAACCGCTGGGAGGGGCCCTGGGCTTCCTGAGCACTGCTGGGGAGTCCCCCTCCCATTCAAAAGAAGTGATTCCATAAAATGAATTAAAATGAGGGGCTCTTCAGGTCTTTTTAAGGCATTTGAAAAAATTTAAGTTCTCTGTGCCGGCCTGTGGCTCAGTGCTCCAGCTCGTGTCCTGCCATGTTTAAAAAAAAAAAAGAAGAAGAAGAAGAAGAGTTGGACTGGAATGGGTAGGGTAGTACAATGGGTAGGGCACTTGCCTTGCACGTGACCAACTGGGGTTCAATCCCTGGCATCCCATTTAATTCTCCGAGCACCACCAGGAATGATTCTTTAGAGCCAGAAATAACCCAGCATAACTGGGTGTGACCCCCTCTCCCCTCCAAAAAAAAAGAAAAAAGAGAAAATTTAAGATCTATTGCGGTGGTCATGGGCGGGGGTGGCAGGGATCAAACCAAGGCTTTACAGCAGGACACGAGCTGCAGCACTGAGCCACAGGCCACCACAGAGAACTTAAACTTTTTCAAGTGCCATAAAAAGACCTCAAGAACCCCTCATTTTAATTAATTTTATGGAATCACTTTTTCGGATGGAAGCCTCCCTAGAAGGGCCCAGCTCTGGGGCTGCCGCAGAGATCTGTGCTGGCGGTGGCCTGGCTAGGTCTGCTGGGGGTGGGGGGAGGGGTGGGCTGGGGGAGGGGGGCCCAGGGAAGCACTACGTGGTGTGGGGAGTGGACAGCAGGCGCTCGGGGTCTTCACAGTCCTCAGCGCCCGCTCCCAGGCCAGATGCCTGGGTCTACAGGATGCGTCAATCTAGACATACACCATTTCGGTGGGAAGTAAAGAAAAATAATTTGTAAATATCTATACAAGTTTGATGGGGGGGGGCACCCCTGGAGGTGTTCAGGGTTCAGTCCTGAGTCTGTGCTTGGGGATCACTCCTGTCGGGCTTGGGATACAGGGTATGGGGGATAGAACCCAGGTCTGCTACCTGCAAGGCAAGCGCCCTGCCCACTGTACTATTTATTTGGCCCCAAACTTTTATATATTTTATTTCTGAAAAAACTAAATCTGCGGGCCAGAGAGAGTACAGTAGGCAAGCGCCCTGCCTACTATACTATCCTGGGCTCTCCATATGGTCCCCCCAGCCCCATCAGGTGTGACTCCTCAGGGCAGAGCTAGGACTAAGTCCTCAGCACCTCCAGGAGTGGCCCAGAAACCAAAAAATTAAAAACCAAGTCAGCATGATTGCCACCAGTAGCACCTCAGCTGTCACATCCAGTGAGTGGTGAGCCACCTCCCCGCTCCCCTCTTCATGAGTGACAAGTCACTATTCAGCTCCTCTTCCAAAGAACAATCATAGATCTTTTAATAAAAGCCAGGGGAGCAGAGTTTGCTCCCTCTCCCTCAGCCCCCTGTATATCGGACAGTGAACTGGAAGAGTTCTCCATCGCGGGCAGCTGTGGACAGTGGTTCCAGATGCACAGGAGGAGGCGAGTCTCTGTTTCTCTGAGTCCCACCTTCCCCGCCAGCAGGAATGAGCCAGGCTGCCACCAGTAGACACATGGCCCCTTCCAAACCGCAGAGGAGAGGCGAGACCACCCAGGAGAACAGCAATTTGGGGCTGGAGCTATAGCACAGCGGGTAGGGCATTTGCCTTGCACGCGGCCGACCCGGTTCGATTCCCAGCATCCCATATGGTGCCCTGAGCACCGCCAGGAGCAATTCCTGAGTGCAGAGCCAGGAGTAACCCCTGTGCATTGCCAGGTGTGACCAAAAAAAAGGAAGAAAAAAAAAAAAACAGAAGCACAACAATTTGCCCTTGGCGGAAAAGAGAGTCATGAAATACACAAGTACCCACCAAAACCAGGCAGCAGTGAAGGCTGTGGACTCCTGGAAAGACCCCTCCAAGGGGAAACAGGAAGAGCAGCCCAGAGATTTCCACCCAAAGCTTCAAGCAAAGGTGCTTCAGTCGAGTCCATGAAGACAATCCTGCGGATGCACTGAACTGAGCTGCCAGAGGCTAACTCGTTTCCGACACATGATCAGAAGAACTCCCTCTGTACCAGACACATGCACCAGGGCTTTCTGAGTGGACAATGGACCTTGTCTTCCTCCCAAGAACGGGCCGAGGAAACGACAACTGTAAACTTAGGCTCTAATCCGTCACATGATCAAGCCCGTCTCCAGTTGGTTGGTTGATTGGATGGCTGATTTATTTAAGGCATACATGGGGCTGGGAACAAAACCGGGATCGGCCACGTGCAAGGCAAATGCCTTAACTCCTGTACTATCTCTCCAGCCCCACGCAGCCTCGAAGAAATCTTTCCTTTCCCTCGAGGCTGCCTCTCTCGGTGCCCAGAAGCAGCTCTGCCTTCCCAGGCTGCAGCAAAGCGTCACCTGTGCCCCCTTGCCCCTTCACCCACCCACTTACACCCTGCCCGCTATCAGCAGCACCCCCCCCAGCTCTGGTTGCATGGTGCACTCCCCCAAAGGGCGTCACATCTCCTCTGCCTCCCTCCACCTTCAAGGGAGGCCAAGCCTGCCATTTCCTTCCCTCCTCCAAGCTCTCCTTATCACGTTCCCTCACTTCTCATTAGCACTCAACACGCCTGTGAGGGGGAAGACTGGGAGGCTTTCCTGTATAAGCCTTTCTGCGATGTTGCCACCTCCTTAAAATACTCTCGGGCTGTGAATTGTTTTGCTTTTGTAAAGGTGGGGGCACACCCAAGCCGTGCTTGGGGGGCCAGGCAGTGCCAGGAAATAAACCTGGGCTTCTCATGTGCAAAGATGCGCCCAGCCCTTGGTGCCATCCCTCCAGCTCCCCTTAGATCCAGCCTCTCTCCCCGCGGGGACACTATCGTCACTGCTACAGCAATCGCTTTTGACTTCCCTGGCACTCCGGCTGGAGTCCTTGCTTGTTTGTTTGTAGGTGCCTTCCTTGGTCCTGGGATGCTGGCCCTTCCCAGAGATCCCTGCGTCTTCCTGTCTGTTCATCTTCCTTCGGGACTTGTCCTCCTGACATCTTTCTTGGCACTAAGGGGACCCTTGGAGATCAGAGCCAGAGACGGGGCAGAGTTCAGGCGCTTGCCTTGCACGCCCTGAGCCAGGTGTGGTCTCCAGCATTCCACACAGTCCCCCATCACTGCCAGCAGTGATCCCTGGGTGCAGAGATAGGAGTAAGCCCTGAGCACTGCCGGGTGTGGTCCCCAAAACAGCAACAAACAAGAAGTTCAGAGGTCAGAGAGATAGTGCAAAAGGTAAAAGTACTTGTTTTGCTACTGCCAAGACACCCTGATTTAAATCCCCAGCACCACATATGGTACCTCAGAGCACCACCAGGGGTCACTCTTGGCCACAGAGCCAGGAATGGGCCCTAAGCATCTATGGGTTCGCCCCAATGCCGCTCCCCTCCCCCCTCCTCCACCACCACTCACCCCTCCAAAAGAAGCTCAACAGGGCTGGGGAGAAAAACATATTCTAGGAGTTCGGCCCTCCAACCACCACCCCAGACAAAACAGCCTGTAGAAGCCTACAGTGTGTGTTTCTATCAAAAGATGCAGCGGAAAAGGCATCTGAAGAGGCACAGAGGATTCGGGCTCTACCCACCCCCCCCCCACGGGTCCCTGGAGTCCCTGGGAGGTTTTACAAGGACAGGGAATCAGTAAGACTTGGTGGCTGATTAGAGGTGGGCGGAGTGAGAGACTGGGAGCATGGATTTCCCTGGGCTCTGGTGTGCTAGACGTTAAAACTCTCTTGTGCCACGCCGTGTTTATGCTCCTAAAAGGCAGGTGACCTTTGTTTCTTCACTCCAAGTTCAAGCCGTGCACAACCCTCAAGGCCAAGGCCAAGGGGACTTCCTGGCCTGCTGTCCCCTTGGTTCAGCCTCTAGGACTTCCCAGCCCCCACAGCTCCCAGCCCCTCGCCTCCCTTCCCTCCCAACCAATCCCAAGCCTTCCTCCGAAAGAGCTAAGATGCACCCAGGCCCTGATCACTGAGTTAATCACACTGAAAAGTCCCCCAAATGCCCCTTTCAACTGCAGAACAAGCTCCCCCCACGTCCAGCTCATCCTCTTCTTCCTGCATGCCCTTGGGCAGACACAAAGCACCCCTCACCTCCTGGTGAGCGGACCCTCCTATTTTTATGAAGATTCACCTCTGCAAACCCTGCAGATCTTCTAGGTCAAATGTAAGCTCCTGCAGGGGTCTGAGAGTACAGTAGGGAGGGTGCTTGCTGCAGGTGACCAACCTGGGTTTGATCCCTGATGCCACATATGATCCCCGAGTCTACCAGGAGCAAGTCCTGAACACAGAACCAAGAGTAAGCCCTGCACACCACAGAGCAATCCCCTCTACCACCCCCAGAATGTGGGTTTCTTCTCCTCCATACACCCCAGTTTCCTTTTTGGAACACTGGATTCATTTGATCACCTCTTCATTCCTTTATCCAGGAGGCAGAGGGTTTTCATCAGAGCCCTGGAGACGCACAGATCACGGCTCCTGACAGGCGGAGACTCCCACAGCGCGGAGCAACCCCGTTCCATTCACCTCTGCTCTTCCCCAGCCCTGCGCACTGCACACCACAGGTATACACCCAAAATCAAAGGCTTGGGGTGAATCAGGACGTTTCAAGCGTTTCCTTCCATCGCAAGCTGCCTTCACTGTCTGTGAAATCCACTTCAATGACAGATTTCATGTTACGTCAGTGTCTTTCCAGGCGCATATTAACTCTGTCCCGGGGAAGTCCGTTTCTCTACTTCACAAGTTTCTGATTCGCCCCCTCCCAGGACCTGCCAATCACCCGGGCCCTCCATCTGCCCGTCGGGCCCCACCCACAGAGACACACACCACTGGGTGGTGATTAGCGGAGCCGCAGCTCTTGGCGCGGGCTAATGGAAAAGGGAATGGCTGGGCCAGAACCACCACCTCCAGCCCCGGGTGTGAGACAGCCTCTTCTCGCCTTGCCCGCCCCACGCTCACCTGCACCCACTGACCCCCGCCCAGAAGACACAGCCCGGGAAAGCTGGTCCCAGAGAAAACCGCGGGGCCCGGGGGAGGGGGAGGGGGCTCAGTTCAGAGCCGGCGGAGTTGGGGGGTGGAGATGGGGGTGGGAGCAAGGCAGCAGTGCGGGCGCTCCAGACCCTCACTTAACGCAGCAGCGCGCCCAGGGACCCTCGTGGGCAGCCTCTTCAAGATGGGCCGGGGTGACCCCCCGCCAGCCCCCACAGCCCTGCAGCCCAGGGCGGGCGCAGCCCGGGCGCTCTGGAATGCCCTCGTGCCTGCCATTCCAGTCTGCGCCCCGCCGGTGCCAGACCTCGTCCCCTTATCGCAGTGTCTGCGCGGACCGGGGCTGCGGGGCGCGCGGGGCGTAGGAGGGGGGACAGGCGGGTGGTCAGTGCGACTTGGGAGGGAGTGAGCAGGATGTCCCCAGGGGCACGTCTCCCGTCTTCGGGGCGGGACGCCAATCCCGGCGCGGAGATGCCCTTGCCCCGGGCGCGCTCCCTCGCCGGGCGCATCTCTTCCCGGGGTCGGGCGGGAGCTGGCGGGGAGGGACCCCAGGCAGGGCCCGAGCACCTGAGCCCCTCCCGCCGGCGGCCCGGGCTCGGGGCCGTGACGGGCAGCCGCAGAGCGCCGCGGGGGATCCCGCCGGGTCCGGGCCGGGGGCGCGCAGGGGAGAGCGCGGCGCCCCCCAGCCCACCCCGGGGACCCGGGCTCGGCGCCGTCCCGCCCCACGGGGTCTGGGCTCGAGATGGGTCGGGAAACTTTGCCGGGCGCAAGCGGTCCCGCGGGTGCCGCGCGCTGCGCACCCCGGGGAGGGGGGGACCCCCGCGTCCCGCCCGCCGCCGCCGCCCCCACGCTCACCTCACCTGCGCGGGGATCGGCCGACGGTCCCGCTGCTCCGCGCGGCCGGACGCCGGCGCCGCCCGGCGGGTCCCGGGCTCGACCCCGCAGCACGGCCCGCCCCGGGGCCCGCCGCCTGCCCGTGTGCCCGGCGCGGCCCGCACGGGCGCGGGGACTTGGCCGCTCCCGGCTCTGCCTGGCAGCCGCGCGGCGCTGGGGCTCGGGCGAGCCTCCAGATGGGCGGGGGGTTCCCGCCGGCTGCACTCGGGGGGCGGGGCTCCCCTCCGGAGTGACAGGCGCGGGGGGCGGGGATTCCCCCGCGGGAATGACAGGGTGGGCGGGGATCCCCCCAACACAGATATACACACACACACACACACACACACACACACACACACACACACACACACACACACACACACACACACACACAGAGGCACACACACACACGCGCGCGCGCACACACACACACACAGGCACACACGCGCGCGCGCGCACACACGCACACACGCACCCCGAGCCTGGCACGCCGCCCGCGGGGCGTCCCTGGGGGGAACCGGGCGTCCCCCGCGCGCTGGCTCGGAAACCTCGCGGGTCCTGGGAGGCGAAGCCGCATGTAGGTGGCGGCTCTGAATTTCCAGATTTCCAGATGGCGGGGCTTGGGGCGCCACCTAGGTGGAAGAGAGCGAGCTAGGGGATTTGAAGTCACCTCTGCGTAGCCCTGCACCGAGAATGGGGGCGATGTGTGTGTGTGTGTGGGGGGGGGGGTGTGGAATGGCAATTGTCTAGGAAGAGAAGGGAACAGAGAGACCAGGAGGAAGGGGGTCGGCGGGGGCGGGCGGGGGGAGGCCGGGGAGGGAGGGCTTTCTCCCACCCCAGGATACCCATGGTCTTCTGTTTGGGGAATACCAAAGTTAAGCACCCATATGAGAGTTTCCGAGGGATCTCCACACACCTAGTAAAGCACCCTCGTGTGTGTATTGCAGTCCTGAGGCCCGGTCAAGGGGCTTTTGGCCCTGGGAGTTATTAGCCCAAAGCCCCTGCTGAGGGAACAAGAAGAATGATGACCAGGTCACTCATGACGCTGCCTGCAGCCTGGGACCTGGGCCTTCCTTCCCCAGGACATCCAGCAAGGTCTTCCAATTTTTTTTTTTTTAATCGTATTCTTTTTTAGTCATCCTTGCGCACAAAACAGTAACAGACAAATTTCACAATGGCGACGTTATTGGTGCCCGCTCGAGCAAATCGATGAGCAACGGGATGACAGTGACAGTGACAGTCTTTTTTTTTTTTTTTGGTCATCCTTGTCATTTTTGCCCACCACAGGAGTGGTGATAAGAATATAATAGAGAGACAGCTCAGCTTTGCAAATTAAGCTCGCCTAAGAGGGAAAAGATGGTCTTTTTCAAGTGCTAGTAGATAAGAGTAAAAACATATGAAAAAATTACCAAACCTGGAATAATGAACAGCTGAATAATGCTTCTGACATTTTCTGCAGAGCAGTAATTGGAAATCTTTGCTGTCGGGGGCTGGGGTGGGCCAGGGGCCCGGTGCAGCTGGCGAGGCAGTAAGCTGTGTGGACTAATCTCTGCGGGGTCAGCACGCTAGTACAGCAGGTAGGGCACTTGCCAAGCACGCAGCCAACCTGGGATCGATCCCCAGCATCCCATGTGGCCCCCAGAGCAGGCCAGACTGATACCTGTCTGCAGAGCCAGGAGCAATTCCTGAGAATCGTGGGGTGTGGCCCCAAACAAGAATTTCAAAAAAGAATAAGTCATGTGTGCAGCCCCCAGAGACCAGGAGAGAAATCCCACTCACAGTCTCAGATCATGGTGGTCTCCAAATACCTCAAGGTGGTATTTGGGGCTGGGTGGGACTGTACTGGGGATTCACCTATTGTCCGCTTTCTCAGTACCCAGCCACTGAGACCTCCACAGTCAAAGCTGCAGGGGTCACAAGCTGTGTGACCTCAGGCACCCAACTCTTCCTTCCTCTCTGCCAAGGGAGTAGCCAGGCGGGAGGGCTGTGTGCACTGGCAGGAACAGAACAACTCAGCACAGCAGTCAGAGGCGCTGGGTGAAATGACAGTTATTACCTAGAAAGGTATGATTGGGACGCCGCAAACATCCCTCCAGAAGCTAGCAGGACTGCTATTTTCTCCCCGGCAGGCCTCGCACTGTCCTCCGCTGAGCTCAGTCCCATGAGACACAGAGTGGCCGGGTATTCTCCTCATACCCCAAGCGCCTTTCTTCTCCTTCCCTCCCTCCTCCCTCCCTCCCTCCCTCCCTCCCTCCCTCCCTCCCTTCCTTCCTTCCTTCCTTCCTTCCTTCCTTCCTTCCTTCCTTCCTTCCTTCCTTCCTTCCTTCCCTGTCTCTCATTCTCTGCTTCCCTCCCTCCCTCTCTCCCTCCCTCCCTCCCTCCCTCCCTCCCTCCCTCCCTTCCGAAGTTCCTTCCTTCCTTCCTTCCTTCCTTCCTTCCTTCCTTCCTTCCTTCCTTCCTTCCTTCCTTCCTTCCTTCCTTCCTTCCACCTGCCTTCCTGCTTTCTTGCCTTTCATTTTGTTTTGTTTTTGGGTCACACCTGGTGATGCTCAGGGGTTACTCCTGGCTGGGCACTCAGGAATCACTCCTGACAGTGTTCAGGGGACCATAAGGAATGCCAGGGGTTGAACCTGGGTTAGTCATGTGCTTGCTGGCCCCCCACCCACCTCCGCGTTGTACTATTGCTCGGACCCCAGCACTATTTTTTCTTATTCAATTAATTCCCAACCTCCTCCTATTGGCCAGGCACTCCAACCTGGAAGAAGTTGCTTCCTTGCCCAGAATGCCATACTTACCTTTCTAGGTCTGCTGAATTCCCCAAGAGTTCAATGTCCCTTCTTCTGGGAAGCCTTCTCTGAAAGCTGGCACCCCCCGAGGGGTCTTCTCTCCCTGCAAATCACTGCAGCTTCAGCACTTTCTGCAAGTGGCTACCACAATTCTTGTTAGATGGTAAGTTGTAGAAATCCTGCACACAGGTTGTAAGTGCCCAGAGGTCAGAGGAAATAGGTCTTATTCTTTAGGCTCCCAAATCAGTGTTTATTGACTGTCTGACCCAAAGCCATTTAACAAATATTTGTAAACTTAGGGCTGGAGCGATAGCACAGTGGGTAGGGAGTTTGCCTTGCATGTGTACGACCTGGGTTCGAGTCCTCCGCCCCTCTCGGAGAGCCTGGCAAGCTACCGAGAGTATCCCGCCCCGCACGGCAGAACCTGGCAGGCTCCCTGTGGCGTAATTGATATGCCAAAAACAGTGACAGCAAGTCTCACAATGGAGGCGGTACTGGTGCCCGCTAGAGCAAATCGATGAACAACGGGACGACAGTGCTATAGTGCGACAGTGCTGTAGGGCAGAGAGTCAGGACTTGGTAAGGTAAGGGACTCGCTGTTTTTGGTCATAAAAGAAACAAAGTAAATAACCGTAAACTTATAATGAATGTATAAGCATATATGATATTGTATGTGACAGTCGTGTGTATTATATGTTTGTAAAGGTTTGAGTTTTGTTGGGGGGTGGTTAGTTGTTGTTTTGGGGCAACCACTGGCATGACTCAAGGCTTAGTTTTTGTTCTGCACTCAGGAATCACTCCAGGCAGTGCTCAGGGACAATATGGGGTGCTGGGGACAGAATTCAGGTCTGCCATGTGCCAGGCAAACGCCCTAGCCGTTCCCTGTACTATCTCTCCAGCTCCTGTCATAGTTTATAATCTGTCTCCTTTGGACATATCTTGCTGACAGCTTGAAACACTTCTAGTTTCAGACACTTTCCATTCAGTATTTTCCAGATAGTTTCGGCAAGTTTTTGCTTGCTAATAATAGGTCACCTCTCCAGGGGTCAATCAAATGCATGGAAATTTTGTTTTGCCCTTGCCAGTCTTGCCCATTTGGACAGCTCACAGCTGAGGGCATTTATTTTCCAGCGCTTGAGATCAAAATGTAAATTATTTCTGCGCCCTTGTTAAATATTTAGTCGCAGATTAGTACTTCTGTCCAAGTCGCCATTTTAATGTCCCGCTCAGAATAAAATGCAATATGGAGCAGGAGAAAAGATTCAGAAAATCTAAGAGACTGGGAAAGATGAAAATAATGAACCGAGAAATAATAATAAAAAATTGTTCTGTGCTATATGATACAGTGAGTCCTCCCTTAAAAACATCAACAGCTTTTGCACTGTAAAGCGAAATGATGGATTATAAAACCAACTTTTCCGTGGGCTAATTGATATAAACAAAAGTCAAGTTCCCATGGCAGAGTTTAGCAATACGTCACCAAACTTCTAAACTAAGACCCCAAGGGCTGGAGAGTACAGGAAAGCACTCTCCTTGCATGCAACCGACTCTGGTTAGATCTCTGGCACCACAAATGGTCCACGGAGCACTGGTAGGGATCACTCCTGAACACAGAGCCATGAACAGCCCCAGGGCATCACAAGGTATGGCCCTCCAAGCCCCCCAAATTAAAAAATTAAGACCCCTTCCATACTTCTACTATAAAACAATCATTTATATTCATTCATTTGCAGCCCTGCTTACTGTAGCGCAGGGTCACTCACGGTTGGTCTAATCCTTGGTCTCAGTCTGTCCCAGGGCACATGAGCACATGATGGCTGTGCCCATTTGGCCATGCCAATACTTAGCACTCACGTTTGGGAGTGTGGGAAGAAATGGACAAACAGACATACCCAGAAGACACTCACTCAGACAGGAGATACTCCACAGACAGTGATGCCCGACCCCCACTCCATCCCACTGCTGAGAACTGATTTTATTTATTTATTTATTTTTTGCTTTTTTTGGGGGAGTCACACCTGGCGATGCACAGGGGTTACTCCTAGCTCATGCACTCAGAAATGATTCCTGGTGGTGCTCAGGGGACCATATGGGATGCTGGGAATCGAACCCTGGTTGGCCGCGTGCAAGGCAAATGCCCTACCTGCTGCGCTATTACTCCAGCCCCTGATTTTGATTTTTGGTCTACACTGGCGCTGCTCAGAGGCCCTTCCGGACTGCCTGGGAGTGACCCCTGGCAGTGCTTACATGGGCCATATGCAGTGCCAGGTTCAAAGTGGAGTCAGCTTCATGCAAGGCCAGCACCTTACCTCCTTCATTATCTCTCTGGGCTAAGAATAAATTTTTTTAAAATAAAATTTATAAGAAAACACTGAATGAGACAGCGTTGCTTGAAGATTTGCTGTCTCAGAAAGAGGCCAAAGACTTGGGACCTGAGCAGTTGATTCCGGTTTGATTCCTGGCCCGGCATCTCGTCTCCTGAACTGCTCCAGGAGTGATCCCTGAGCACTGAGCTAGGAGTAAGCCCTGAGCACCGAATGTGGCCTGTAAACCCACAAACAGGCTGCTGCCTGCTTTCAGTGGTCCAGTAGACTCTCTTGGGCTACCGTGGCGTCTGGCTACCTCTGAGTTTCCTTCTTTATGAAGACTATGAAAACGCTAACATCACAGCAGTTGACAGGAAATTGGAAGTTGGATCTCCAACTCAAATGAAACGCTGAAAAGCCAGCTTCCCGCCTTTTCCCTTCCATTGCCCTTCCTTGTCCTTTCCTAGGCTTGAAGGACTCTGAAAGAAGAACCAAAACAATTCCCTTTCTCCTCCTCCTAACCTCCCTGCCTGTCTTTGATCTCCCAGATTCCAGCTTCCTGTTTACCCAGCTAATTAGGCTCCTTTCTTCTGCAAATTCCCGGGCACTCAATCTTCCATTCATCAACACACAGAGGAATGAGCCAGCCTCTGGCCAATAAAGGCCTTAATATGAACAGAGCCAGACCTGGGAGGTGGCTGGGAGGGCAGGAGCCTGGAGGGAAGGATTCTACCCAGCAGTCCCAGATTCTCTCCCTTGGGAGTAAACAAACAAATAAACAAACAAACAAAACAACGAACACAGACTAATATCCCCCAAAGATTAATTCAGTGGATGTGAATCTGCAAAGTGTTTAGGGATCCTCGGAAATTCAGATAGAAATTCAGATAGGGGCTGGAGTGATAGCACAGCGGGTAGGGTGTTTTGCCTTGCACGCGGCTGACCCGGGTTCAATTCCCAGCATCCCATATGGTCCCCTGAGCACCGCTAGGGGTAATTCCTGGGTGCATGGGCCAGGAGTGACCCCTGTGCATAGCCAGGTGTGACACCCCCCCCCAAAAAAAAAGCCTGATCTCATATTTGACAGGACTTGTGGGGCTGGGGGCTCTCTTATCAGCACCTGACATAGTGACTTGGTAGGTTTGTGATTTGGGTGGCCTCAGAGTATATGTGTAGTACACCCGGAAACAGAGGGACGTTTCCTGTGGGAGAGAGGGTCGGAGACAGCACAGGAGGTAAGGCACTTGCCTGGCATGTGACCGACCCTTCTTTAAATCCCAACATCAGATAAGATCCCCCAAGCAATGTCACCGGTTAATCCTGAGCACAGAGCCAGAAATAGCTCCGGAATCCCACTGATGGTGAGTGGGATTCCAAGAGCCCCCAACCCAAAAGGCAGAGACTGGCCTCAGGAAATGGGCTGGAGGACATCCTTTGAATGTGGGAGATCTGGATTCCATCCCCAACACTACAATGGAGACGTTACTGGTGCCCGCTCAAGCAAATCTATGAACAACTGAATGACAATACTACAGTGCAGTGCTGTGTGTGTGTGTGTGTGTGTGTGTGTGTATATCATGTCACTGTCATCCCGTTGCTCATCGATTTGTTCGAGCAGGCACCAGTAACGTCTCTCAGTGTGAGACTTATTGTTACTGTTTTTGGCATACCCAATACGCCACAGGTAGCTTGCCAGGCTCTGCCGTGGGGGCAGGATACTCTCTGTAGCTTGCTGAGCTCTCCGAGAGGGGTGGAGGAATTGAACACGGGTCGTCAGCCACATAAAAGGCGAACGCCCTACCGCTGTGCTATTGCTCCAGCCTGTGTGTGTGTGTGTGTGTGTGTGTGTGTGTGTGTATGTACACCCATTATGTCACATTCTAGAATTAGATCTTAATGGCGATCTTTTCCTTAACTAGATAAAAACTGTCTTGTATCAGTCAATGCACAAAATGAAACTGTTCTAAATGTCTACTTTTTAAAAATCCCCGTGAAGGAGAAAGGTTCAAGCGGTTTTTGAAAACAATGAGCTTCTCTGTTCCCACAAGCGGGATCACAGAACTCAGACCATTGTTTTTTCTTGTTTTCAGTGTTGTAAAATATTACAGGGGATACAATATTTATTATTTTCTCCTGGGTTTTCCTTTGCAGAAGACACAATTTCTATTTCTCTGGGCAGCTAAACCATCTATTTTTTAATCTTTCATTCCACCTTTCATTTCTACTCGGTAAGTACAACTTGATGGGGTCAGTTTTTAATACAATTTTTAGAAAGAAAAAAAATGAATTTGACACCAGCAAGTAAAGATCAGGTATTGCTTATTATTTTCACGGTTTATACAGGTGATTCAATAATTCTGTCCTGTGCTGAATTAACCCCCACACACTCAGGGACCAGCAAAACATGATCCTCAGAGAGATGGAGAGAAAGGTTCGGCTTGGATTCATATTACTGGTACTTTGCAATCAAGGTCTCTAAAGAGAAGTGATTTTAGTACCACAATACATGGAAATTGTGTCTTAAAGCTGACCCTTGTCTTTATTTTGCATTCACAGAAGTCATAGAATAAAAAGGCTCCCTGGTGGTGGGATTGGAATCATAGTAGCAGAATAGCTAAAGGTGTTTCCCCTCCTGTAGCTGGGAATAAGGCACGGAGGGTTGGAGTATAGTCTGGCACCCCCCTCCTTCATCCTTTGAGCATCACCAGGTGTGGCGTCAAAACCAAAAAGAAAATAATAGTCATTCCACCTACGCAGCCCCACCCCCCAGGAAACGGGGAAACTCTCCTCTGCCCCCCTTCCTGGTTCCCACTGTGTTGCAATTCAGTCCAATCACCGTGGATCTAAATCTGTAGACTATTTAGGTAAGGAAGCCTCACCTCGTGCATGACGCATCCTCATTCCCAAGTCCTAGCTCCCCTGCTGATTAGTCTCCTTGTTCTGTTCTGCTCTACTTCCTCATGGAAAGACATCATTCTAAGTCAATCACGGGCTATTTTTACTCCATCGGCTACCTCTCCTTTCAAATTTCTTCATTTAATAATCTCCCAAAAAGCAATTATAAAAATAAACATTCTGCCAGTCTCTCTCTTCTGTTTTCTTTATTATTCTCATTTAATATCTCTTCAGTATCTTCCCCCCCCCCCCTGCAATCTTAGTACCAGTGTTTGCTGGAGAAGCTAAAATGGACACAGAGACAAAAAGTCTGGAAATGCTGCCCAGTGACCAGAAAGATAGTACGGTGGGTAGGACATTTGTCTTGCATGCTGCTAACTCGGGTTCAATCCTGGTATCACCTATGGTCCCCAGAGCACTACCAGGAGTGATTTCTGAGTGCAGAATGAGAAATAATCCCTCAGCAATGCCGGGTGTGATCCCTGGCACCACATATGATCCCCCAAGAGTCACCAGGAATGACCCCTAAGTGCAGAGCCAGGAGTAAGTCCTGACCATGGCAGGGGGCGGGTGGGAATAAATAAATAAATACATTTTGTAAATGGGGAGAGGGCCAGAGAAATAGTACAGTGAGTAAGGAGTTTGCTTTGCGTGTGGCCATCCAAGGTTCAGTCCCCACACGGTCCTCCAAGCACCACCAAGAGTGATCCCTGCGTGCAGAGGCAGGAGTCAGCCCTGACCGCCCCAGGCGTGGTCCCCAAACAAGCTTTATTTTTTATTTTTTGCTTTTTGGGTCACATCCGGCGATGCACAGGGGTTGCTCCTGGCTCTGCACTCAGGAATTACCCCTGGCGGTGCTCAGGGGACCATATGGGATGCTGGGAATCGAACCCGGGTTGGCCGAGTGCAAGGCAAACACCCTACCCGCTGTGCTATTGCTCCAGCCCACCAAACAAGCTTTATGCTTCTTTTTTCTGTTAAACTGTTTGTGACTCCAAGAAGATGGGAGCCAACTTCCTGTTTTACTATGCACTTATAGACTAAGCAAATAACCCAGACTGCTTCCTTTTTCTGTTTGTTTTTACAGCTTTCTTTTGGTGGAGGGTGGGCACACCTAGCAGTGCTCAGGGATGACTCCCGGCTCTGTGCTCAGGGATCACCCCTGGCAGGCTTGGATACTGGGGATCAAATCTAGGAGTGCAAGCGCCTTATAGTATTTCTCCAGGCCCCTGGACTGCAGAGAGAGAGAGAGAGAGAGAGAGAGAGAGAGAGAGAGAGAGAGAGAGAACTGTTCCTGAAAGAGAGAGAAGAAGCCCTCTGAGGATCAGAGGCCTCCCAGTCTGCCTGGTGTTTTGTCATGCAAATACCATCTAGAACACAGGATGGATGGTAGAACACAGGATGGGTGGTTTTAAGAGCCAAAAGTCTGTCTCGGGACTCTGGGCTCTGAGGGTGACAATTGCGTATGTGCCTTTCCTGGTCCTGGAAGGTACCACACATCTTGTCTCCTGCCAGAGGAGAGGAAATCTCCACTGAAGGCAGCAGGACTCATAAATTAATTCCTTCTGATAAATTCCAAACGCTCCTGAAAGAATGATGTTTTTCTTACTGAAATCCTTTGAGACTGGCACCATCAATCAGAATATCACGGGGCTTATCAATATTGTATCTCCAGCATAAATCTGTCACAAAGAGCTTTCAGAGAACAAAAAAGGTCACGAGCAATGTAGTGACGTGGGGTGTCATATCCTCTTGTCCCCATAACTTGGCTTGCTGCTGCTTGCGGACTTTTTTTTTTTTTGAAGTCCACTCAGGGCCGGAGCGAGTGTCCAGGTCCAGGAATTCCCTTGCATGCGGTTTGATCCCTGACACCACAGTAGAGTCGAGAATCTGGGTTCAGGATTTTGGCTCGTGTCTTGCTTTTTCTGCATGTGCTAGTGGTAAATCTTTTTCCCAAATTAAAGTAAGTGGTCAGAGCAATAGTACAGAGTTAAGACACTTGTCTTGCAGGCTGCAGGCCCTGGTTCAATTCCTGGCACCACATATAGTCCCTACCCAGAGTAAGCAGAGGTGAGAGGAAGCGCAGGCACAGCTGAGTGTGTCCTCTAACCAAAATAATAATAATAAAGCCTATGGCCCCCTACAGATGCGATTTTGGGTTTTCTGCCCGGAAGTACAAAGTGTAGCCATGAGCTTGCCCTTGGGGCAGCATGCTGACATTCAGAGTTGTGTCTGACCCAATAGCAGCCTTAAATTTGGGCCTTAAATGAGGCACTTTCTCTCCCTAGTTCTGGCCCTGGTTCTCTTAGGTCGCAGAAGACCTGGGGGAGGGTCTGGCTGCTGAGTCAGAAGGGGAAACAACCAGCCCCGGCAGCCGAAATCCTCCAGAAGTCAGCCGCCACCGTGCTCACAGCCGTTCTCCACACGCTCGGGCTGAGTTCACACGAGTGAACCTATTCCTGGACAACTCATACCACACCCTACCTGTACAACAAGAGTACCGCACCACAGTTGATGCGGTTCAAAGTACAAGGCAACCAGTCTTAGAGGGAAATATAGATATTTTTATTTTTACATATATTTTATATATATATATACACACACATATATATGGACTGGAGCAATAGCACAGCAGGTAGGGCATTTGCCTTGCATGCAGCCAACCTGGGTTCAATTCCTCCATCCCACTCGGAGAGCCCGGCAAGCTACTGAGAGTATCCCACCTGCACGGCAGAGCCTGGCAAGCTATGCGTGGCATATTTGATATGCCAAAAACAGTAACAACAAGTCTCACAATGGAGACATTACTGGTGCCCGCTTGAGCAAAATTGATGAACAACAGGATAACAGTGCGACAGTGCTATGTATATATATATATATATGCACATATATATATTATGCTACATTTATATAAGTTACATATATATACATATATACACATATATATGTATATATATATAAGCACTCAAGGCTCAATCTTTAACAACATGTTAGTGATCTCTTATAGAAGGGCTTAATGGCCCCTGCGTAAAATACAATCTTCACACTCTTTCTTCTAAGGATATCTTTTTATATCAGTTTCAGCTTTTTTTCAATAACAAACAAAATATATTATTTCGTGTCTGCTTTGGGTCAGGGATTAAGGTTTGGGATGGAAACATCCGAAATATGGTTGTGGGAAGGTGTAATGGTGGTTGGATTGGTGTTTGAATATGAGATGTAGTCAAATATTGTATTGAAAGCTATGCTAGGAGTATCATGTTTCACTCAAGTGAGAGAAGGAATCCGGAGTTCCAACCTCTGTCGATGATCAAGAATCAGGGACGCTGTCTTGTTTGCCAAGGCATCAAAAATCAGATGGGCCGGTCATGTAATGCGATTCAGAGACGACCACTGGACTAGAGCTGTTACCGACTGGATTCCACAGGATGTCAAAAAACTGCGAGGCTGCCCACCAACGAGATGGTCAGATTTCTTCGTCAAAACCCTGAATGAACGATTTGAGGCTCTTCGTGTTCCTGGAGTGAGCAGGTATCATTGGGCTACACTAGCACATGACTGGGACAAATGGAGATGTTACTGGCGCCCACTCAAGCAAATCGAAGATCAAGGGGATGACAAGTGATACAAGTGATCAAATATTGTGAAATACTGTATAAAATTAAAAAAATTAACTTTTTAGTTTTTTGGGTTTTTTTGTTTTTGTTTTTTTTTGCTTTTTGGGTCACACCTGGCAATGCACAGGGGTTACTCCTGGCTCTGCACTCAGGAATTACCCCTGGCAGTGCTCAGGGGACCATATGGGATGCTGGGAATCGAACCCGGGTCGGGCGCGTGCAAGGCAAACGCCCTACCCGCTGTGCTATCACTCCAGCCCCCCAACTTTTTAGTTTTTTTTTTTTTAATTAATTTTGACATGGGCTGGAGCGATAACACAGCGGTAGAGTGTTTGCCTTTCTTGCAGCCGACCCGTGTTCAATTCCTCCACCCCTCTCGGAGAGCCCAGCAAGCTACCGAGAGTATCCTGCCCATACGGCAGAGCCTGGCAAGCTCCCCATGGCATATTCGATATGCCAAAAACAGTAACAATAAGTCTCACACTGAGAGACATTACTGGTGCCCACTTGAATAAATAGATGAGCAACGGGATGACAGTGACTTTATAAAATAAAAACATTAAAATAATAATAATAATAATAATAATAATAATAATAATAATAAAAGAAGGGGAAACAAGGCAACAGTGATCTGAGGCCTAAGTGTCGAATACCAGCCTCGGCCTAGGCAACTCTTCTCCTCACCCACCTCTGGTCTGAACGGTCTCCTCAGTTCTGGGCTTCTTCTCCTCGGACTCTGAGCTTCTCCGGAGCTCTCTCCTGAAGAGGATGCGGGTTCGCTCCCAGCAAACATTGTTCTCTAGCTAGAGCTCAGGAATGACGTGAGACCCTTGCTCCCCCACTTTTACTTGATGGGCTCATCATCTCTGTCACTAGCTTGGACCCGGTGTCATGCCTTGGTCGCACCTCCCTGCAAAATTCCATTCCAGAATGAGACCAGCCCTGGCCCGTAAGTGTCATTAAACAGGCTGTCCCTGTCGCCTGCACCATTGATTTCCTAGGCAGATGATGCATTTCTACTCGGCCCTTTGAGGACTTTTTTTTTTTTTGGTTGCTGCTGTCTTGAGACCACACCTGGCTTACTCCTGGTTCAGTGCTCAGGGATCAGCCCCGGTAGTGCTGAGGGGACTACATGCAGTGCTGAGAATGAGGATAGGCTTGGCTGTGTGGCTGTGTGCAGGGAAGGGCCTAAACCACTGCATTATCTTACGACCCATATCTGAGAAAATGTTTTAATCTATGGTTTATATTTATGATTAAAAAAATTTTATGGGGGCTGGAGTGATAGCACAGTGGGTAGGACATTTGACTTGCACGCGGCCGACCCGAGCTCGATTCCCAGCATCCCATATGGTCCCCTGAGCACTGCCAGGAGTAATTCCTGACCTGAGTGCAGAGCCAGGAGTAACCTCTGAGCATCTCTGGGTGTGACCCAAAAAACAAAAAAAAATTATGTATTAGTGAAAGTTTTTTAATTTTTAATTTTTTAATTTTTTTATGGAGTGCTTCACGAATTTGTGTGTCATCCTTGCGCAGGGGCCATGCTAATATTCTCTGTATCATTCCAATTTTAGTTTATGTGCTGCTGAAGCGAGTAAAGAGAGGCTTCTAAAATCTCAGGGCTAGGATGAATGGAGACGTACTGAAACTGCTTGAGAAAATCGACAATCAACGGGGTGATGATGATAATGAATTTTTTTTTTTTGCTTTTTTGGGCCACACCCAGAGATGTACATGGGTTACTCCTGGCTCATGCACTCAGGAACTACTCCTGGCGGTGCTCAGGGGACCATATGGGATGCTGGGAATTAAACCTGTGTCAGCTACGTGCAAGGCAAACACCCTACCCGCTGTGCTATCGCTCCAGCCCCAGTAAAAGTTTTTTAAACTATGATTTTTTTAAAATAATAATTTAGGAAATATGGTTTCAGTTTATAGTATTTATAGCCATGTTTGAGCTTATACAAGTCACCATACCCAGCACCACTGAAGGACCCCCTGGCCCTACAGCTGTGTCCTCGTGACCCCTTAACTGCCCTGTCCTTCCGGAGATCTCTGGGACTCTGAGCTGTGTGCAGCCACGCTTGCTCTAGATAGCACATTTTCCCACTGACAGAGTATTTCTTTTTTCTTTTTTCCTTTTGGATCACACCCCGCAGCGATGCTCAGGGGTTCCTCCTGGCTCTGTACCCAGGAATTTCTCCTGGCAGTGCTCAGGGAACCATATGGGATGCTGGGAATTGAACCCGGGTCTGCTGCGTGCAAGGCCCTACCCGCTGTGCTATGGCTCCAGCCCCAGCTACAGAGTATTTCAAACCTGCTCTGCTACATTCAAATCCCTGACTCTCTTACCTATGCCATCCTTCCTCCATCCTCGCTCTTCTTTCCTGAAGATGACCTTGCTTTCTGATCGCAGGCAAAACCAAGCCAGGAGATAAGCTCTTCTTGAATTTTCTATCTCCAGGGGCTGGAGCGACAGCACAGGCGGTTAAGGCACTTGTTCTGCATGTGAATCCACCCCTAGCACCAGGTAAGTTTCCCTGAACACTTCCAGATCCCTGAGCACAGAGCCAAGAGTAAGTTCTGAGCACATCCAGGGGTGCACCCCCCCCCACACACACACAATACAGTGCAGTGCAAACTGATGACAAAATCCTTCTGTGATTATTCCAAAAGATACAGGAATCTCCGAGGTTGCCAGAGCGGAACTACTGTTGGCAGTGTAGAAAAATAAAAACCATTGACTAGTGAGGTAGAAGAGTTAACATTTGGAGAAGGAAAATCAACAAATATGGTAACAGGATGTGGGGTTTCAAAAACAATGGCTTGAATGTTAAGGAATTCTGTGGAATGTTGAAGAATTATGGAAAAATGAAGGAGGCTTTCTAGGGCGTGTGCCAAAATATTTCTGCTATAAAACCCTAGGTCGAGCAAAGGCTATTATATGCAGCACATATCATTTTAGTAAAAACCGATGCCCAAATAACCACTGGAGATTTATTTGTGTTCATTCGAAGAATGAGCACATAGTTTTAATTATAATGTCCGTTGTCTTGGATAAAGCGTTATTTATTTTGGGGGGCCCTCCCAAGTGGTGCTAGCAGACCAGGGCCCCCCATCAGTGACTCGACCAACCAGAGTGTTTGAAGGTGCGGAACCACTCGGGCCTTGCAGGGTGGGGAGACCCAGGCCAGCCCAGGACACACACGGTGCTGCTTGGGGACCTTCAGGGCTTGGGGGGACCTTGTGGTGCTGGGAATTGAACTTGGGTTGGCGACATGTTAGGCATCTGCCCTGAGAGCTGGACTATCAACTGGCTTCTAAATGATCTTTGCGTCTTCATTAAAAAAAAAAAAAATCGAGGGCCACATCCAGTGGTGCTCTTGGCTGCTTCAGGTGCTGTGCCCAGGTAACACGGTGCTGGGGACTGAGACTGAGGCTTCTGCATGCAAAGCCAGCAGTGGGCCCCCTGTTCAATGCTCATAGCTTCATTTTCACATAAAAGCCCCTGGCGTGGGGTAGAGAGCAGGGACAGCGGGGGAGGAGCAGCACAGCTGTGGGCCTGGCACCGAACTGAGGAGATCCCCACTTAGGGCCTGGTGACATACAGATCCAGGAAGCGCCCTTGGAGGCTTATGGCCAAGATACGGGGTCGGGTGCACACTTGGGGGACAGCTGTGAGTTTTCCTGGCTGGCACAGAGCAGTGGCGAGTACCCAGAGAGGCATCTAAGCAAAGGGGCCAAAGAGATGGCACAGTGGTTAGGTCTTTCCCTTCCCACTTCTCCCCTCTACCTCCCCTCCCCTCCCTTCCCTTCCCTTCCCTTCCCTTCCCTTCCCTTCCCTTCCCTTCCCTTCCCTTCCCTTCCCTTCCCTTCCCTTCCCTTCCCTTCCCTTCCCTTCCCTCCCCACCCCTCCCTTCCCTCCCTCCCCACCCCTCCCTTCCCACCCCTCCTCTCACCTCCCCCTCCCCTCCCCTTTCCCCCCATTTTTCCTTTCCCTTCCCTTCCCTCTCCTCCCCTCCCCTCCCTTTTCTCCCCACCATTCTCTTCCCCTCACATCTCTCCCCTTCCCTCCTCTTCCTTTCCCTTCCCACCCTCTTCTCTTCCCTCCCCTCCTCTTCCCTTTTCTTCCCATTTTCCTTCCCTTCCCTCCCTTTTCCTCCTCTTCCTCTCCTCCCCTCTCCTCCTCTCCCCTTTAGAAAGGGCCCCCTTGTGATGGGGAAAGGTTAAACTTCAGTGTTTGCTTTGCCCTCTCTGTACCCTCTGAATTAAGAAACGTCTCCTCTGGGTGTATTGTTACAGGCATGATCAGGTAGCTGAGCACAGGGACCCTGCGAGGCATCAGGGGAGGGAACTCCGAGCAGCCTGTTCTGGGAGCTTGGCAGAAATGAACAAGTCATAGGTCATAGGTTATAATTTAGAACAGAACAGAAGGACTCCCCTCCCGCCCCCATTATCTAGGCAGGAACAGGAACTGGCCACTGAAACAATTCATCATCATCTCGTTGATTGTTGATTTGCTCGGGCAGTCTCAGTAACGTCTCCATTCGTCCTAGCCCTGAGATTATAGAAGTCTCTCTTTACTCGTCCTTCCCAATGGTGCCACATTGGAGGCTCTTTCAGGGTCAGGGGAATGAGACCCATCATTGTTACTGGTTTTGGCATACGAATACGCCATGGGGAACTTGCCAGGCTCTCCCATGCTGGCAGGAAATTCTCTCGGTAGCTTGCCAGGTTCTCAGAGAGGGTGTACTAGGCTATAAGATGTCCAAGTTTCTGGGAGCTTGGTTTTATAGTCTCTGGATGTTGGCCATTGATGGGATTACACCGCACCAGGGGCAGCTTCTGGGTGTGACCACCTTAGCTACTGGAAAATGGTGGATCTGGGCAGAAGAGGCCCAGTCCTGATCCAAGCAGGCTTGGAGATCTCAGCCCCGGGTCCCGCACACCTGGGTTCCTCTGCCAGTTGCTTCATGTGTGAGGCTCATCCGAACATGTGGAGAGGGGCCTTGAGCATGGCTGTGGCTGGGCTCTGGAGGTCTTCGGCTGCCGGGGCTCTGCTTGGGGTGGGAAGGGAAACTCAACCTGCCCCACTCCGAGGGGTCCCGGTGAAGACAGCCAGGTGTCTGAAACAATTAGTAGATTAATAAATGTCTCTACAGGACCCAAAACAGAATGTATGCACCACAAAGATTCCCAACAACAAGGGCCCCCCTCTAAGTCTCGTCTGTCCACTTCCTGCCTCTGTGGACCTCAGTGTCTTGTCACGACAAAACCAGTCAAGAAATTACATTCTTTTCTGTTTGTTTTATTTTGTTTGGGGTCACACCTGGCAATGCTCAGGGGTTACTCTGGGCTCTGCACTTAGGAATCACTCCTGGTGGTGCTCAGGAAACCGTATGGGATGTCGGGGATTGAACCCTGGTTTGTCTGCGTCCAAGGCAAATGCCCTACCCATTGTCACTCTGGCCCCGAAACTCCATTCTTTTGCTCTACTCTTTATCCCACAATTTGTTATGCTGCCAGAAAAACTCCAATAAAAGTGCCCCTATACAGGGCCGCAAAATTTCAGATGATTGCCTTGTTGTGCTTCATTCTAATTTCTGGGTTTTTTTTTTGTTTGTTTTGTTTTGCTTTGTTTGTTTTTGCTTTTGGGGTCACACACGATGATGCACAGGGGTTACTCCTGGCTCTGCACTCAGGAATTATTCCTGGCAGTGCTCAGGGGACCATATGGGATGCTGGGAATGGAACCTGGGTCGACCATGTGCAAGGCAAACGCCCTACCCGCTGTGCTATATCACTCTAGCCCCCTCAGTCTAATTTCCGTTAAATCTCCTTGCTTTCTAGCCTAAAGCTGCTTTTGCTGTGATTGATTAAGTGAAGAATTCCGTTAGCACACACGGGCTTCTGCTCCTAACTCAGATGCTTCTGGTCGCTTCTGAGGCTCTGAGCTAGAGCTCGATGGTATTCAAATGCTCCCATCCTTAGAGGTTAGTTCCTTACAGGGTCACATAGGCATCCGAGCCCTTGGCTCTGGGGTGTGTGTGTGTGTGTGTGTGTGTGTGTGTGTGTGTGTGTGTGTGTGTGTGTGTGTGTGTGTGTTTATTAATTACAGACCAGAGCTCCAGAGAGGAAAAACATTGACCCAGAAATTAAGATGAGTCCAGTGGGATTTTTTTTTTAATGCAAAATCTCTCCCTCTCCATGTCTGTTGTGTCGGTTTCCACACCCTCCTGGAAAGTGCTTTTCGTATACATTGTATCCACACAGAGCATCGGGGATCGGAAAAGAAGAAAAGAGAGCCATGGAGATGGCTGAAGGTGGGACCTCCAAGTCCCTGGCACTACGTGGTCCCTATCAGACATGGCTGGAATTAATCCCCAAGCACAGAGCTTGGACGAGCCCTGTAAAAAAAAAAACAAACAAGGGGCTAGAGATACTGCAGGGTGAAGGCACTTCAGGCTCTTGCCCTTCATGCTGCTGACCCTGGTTCAATCCCTGACACCACCTATGTTTCCCCGAGCTCCGAGAAGTGACGACTCCTCAAAAGAGAGCCAAGAGTAGCGGACCACGGCCAGGTGTGCCTCCAAAACCAGACAGAGCAAAAAGAAAAGAGACACAGGGCTGGGTCCAGCAGCTAACGCGCTTGCTTTGCACACAGCAGACCCAGGCGTCTTATTCCCCGTCCCCCGGTATGGTAACCTGAACTCACCAGGGGTGATCCCTGAGCACAGGGCCAGGAGTGAGCCTTGAGCAAGGCTGGGTGTGCGCCCTCCGCCTTTTTTTTTTTTTAATGGAGAAAGAATTCTCCCACCACTTGGCATTTGTCAGGTTTCAGATACTTACTTGGGCTGGGCGAGCGTCTATTGACAAGGGTAAAACTGCCCCCAGGGAGGATTCAGGTGGACCCGGAGGGGAGTGGCACAAGGGCCTGAGCCCGGCGCAGGGTCAAGGATAAGGAGCTGTGACCCAGGAAACTGGTCCCGCGACGCTCACCCCCCAGCAAGGGGTGGCTGCTTCCCTTGGCAGGACCAGGTGGCTGACGATCCCGACATCCCGAGAGGGGCCTCCCTCCCCCTGACAGCCTGTGAGGCGCACTCCGAGGCTACAGCACACACACACACACACACACACACACACACACACACACACACACACGCATACATGTATCCACCCAGACACTCGGTCTGCTGTAAATCAAGCCACTTCCTGGCCGAGCCTTGCTCTCTCCTCTCCTATTTACACGGAGGCCCTGGGGATCTGCTAAACCCAGGCGAACTTCTGAATGGAAGGAAACTCCCTGCGCCTCCCACGTGACTGCAGAACCCGGCCGGTGATGAACTAGCCCAAGTTCCTCTTCCTTCCGAGCAATCGGAAACCAGCTCTTCCACGTGCAAGGAATGAAAACTTGTGAGTTGGCATAGAAGAAGGCCCGTGTGTGTGTGTGTGTGTGTGTGTGTGTGTGTGTGTGTGTAGGTAGGTAGGTAGGTAGGCAGATGGGGGGTGTACTCAGGGCTCTGGCTCTGGGCTCGTACGTGGTGTCAGGGATCAAATCCAGGCTGACAGTCCGGCTGCCTGCCTGGCAAGCACCTTACCCATTGTACCATCCCTTTGGCACCACCCTCCCCCAAGGGCCTCGG
The DNA here is from genome assembly GCF_027595985.1 of Sorex araneus. Classification (NCBI taxonomy): domain Eukaryota; kingdom Metazoa; phylum Chordata; class Mammalia; order Eulipotyphla; family Soricidae; genus Sorex; species Sorex araneus. The sequence continues at coordinate 119,683,142 of NC_073302.1, read as the reverse complement.
ACTGAGGCTTGTTCCCGCCACACCGTGAGAGCTGAATAGCTGTGCCGACTCCTTTTAGGCCCTGTCACCTCAAAGACTCTTCATTCAACATCTGGGCCATGATGTCTATGCGCCAGGCCCAGATTCCTGACCGTGATAGGTGGGACCCCGCTGGTTGCCATGGTAGCCGCCCAGCAAAAAGAGAACCAGCCTTAGATGCCATCGGTCCTGAGTGGGACATCTCCATCAGTACTGTAGAACAATGCAGAACTCCCAGGGGCCCGAAAGGGCACAGCGGACTGAGCACAAGCTTGGCATACAGGAGCCCCAGGCGTGAGCCCTGAACACAGAGCCTGGGCAGCTGTGCACACTGCCGGCTGTGGCCCCCTAACCCAGTGCCGAACTACCAAGAGCTCAGGGAGCCGGATCTGTCTCAGCTCCGCAATGAACATGACAGCGTGAATAAACCCCCTCAGCCTCCTGGAGGTCGGGGACCTTCATCTGTCACCCGGGATAGCCCTGTGCCAGGTGTCATTCTGGGAAGTGGTTCTCAGAGCCTGAGCACTGGATAATGTTACGGGCCGACACGCCTGCTCCAGCCCCTGGAAGAGATCCTGTTACTGACCCGTCACCTGGCCCCTAGACCAGCACTTTCCAGACCGGTTCCCTCAAGATCAGCGCCCAGGGTGGGCAGGTGAGAGGGTCTCATTATCTGGGTTTTGAATATCTCTCTTCATCCCCCTCTCTTAACTTCCACGGGGCCCGTGCGCGCTCCCCCGGAGAGTAAGATGAGTGCACAACAGACTCTCGGTTCATTTTCTCCTGACAGAGCAGAGATCTGACCTTATGGAGGGAAGCAGCATAGCTTTGAGCGTTTTTTAAAATTATTTTAAACCAGCCACAAATCCGTCTGCCCCTTGGCACAAAGATATCAAGTGACACGACGCGGTTCTGCTATTTGAGTTTTCCCTGTCTCACTGCTTGATCGTAGGTGCCGCTTTACCTTGGCCCCTTGAGTGGTCCAGTTCACATCTCTGCTCGGACCCAGCACAACTCAGAGGCTGGAGTCTGGTGATTAAGGCGCTTTCATGTGGCTGTCCCAGGTTAGACCCCCTGGCACCCTCTCTGATGTCCTGAGCCCCACCAGGAAAGATCCCTGAGCACAGAGCCAGGAGGAAGCCCTGAGCTTGGGGTGTGTCCCCCCGACCCAAAAATAGATAGATCAATAAGAGCAAGGCTGCATTTTTCAGTGACATGAACGGACTAACGTCCCAGATGAGATCTGACATATGAGCCCAACAATTACCACGAAGATTTCTCAACAATGAGGATATAATTTATATAACCAAATGAATGTTTTCCTTCCAGAAATATCTGAAGGGAAAATTTTTGAGGTTGTTTTTTAAATGTTCTGAAGAAGACTCATCCAGGAAGACTATTTTTAAGCTTGTTGGTTTGAAAGTACAAATGTGAGTGTCTATTAAAATTACTTGCCTTGTTTTATTCTTCTCCATTAGACGCGTCTCTTGTCTGTTTTCATTTGTTTGTTTGCTTGCTTGGGGACCACAACCAGCTCTGCACTAAGGGACCACTCCTGGCAGGCTCAGAATATATGCCTGGAATTGAACCCAGATTGGCCATGTGCAAGGCAAGTGCCCTACCTGCTGTACTATTTCTTCAGCCCTCTGCGTGTCTCTATCTTTTGTTAATAATACCTTGGGGGATGGGGCTGGAGTGATGGTACAGCAGAGAAGATTCTGACCTTGCATGTGACTGGCTCCAGTTCAATCCCTGGCATCCCATATCATTCTATGGTCCCCTGAGCCTACCAGAAGTGATTCCTGAGTGCAGAGCCAGTAACCCCTGAACACTGTCTATTGTGGCCCAATAACCAAATAATAATAATAATAATTCCACCTTGCATCAGGGCCTGAGAGGCAGGGTTATATAAGGGTTAAGGCACTTGACTTACATGTAGCTGATTCTGATTTGATCCATGGCACGGCACCACAAGGTCCCCTGAGCACTATAAGGTATGGCCCCTTACTCACCCCCAAAATATTTCTGAAATAATATTCAATAATTCAATAATTGTTGCTGTTCGGCCACTCAACACCTTTATTGCAAACCACAACAGCTAATTAGAGAGAGAGAACAGAAGGGAATGCCCTGCCACAGTGGCAGGGTGGGTTGGGGGGGAGATGGGATTGGGGAGGGTGGGAGGGACGCTGGGTTTACGGGTGGTGGAGAATAGGCACTGGTGAAGGGATGGGTTCCCGAACTTTGTATGAGGGAAGTATAAGCACAAAAGTGTATAAATCTGTAACTGTACCCTCACGGTGATTCTCTAATTAAAAATAAATAAATTATTTAAAAAAATTAAAAATAAATAAATAAATAAAAATAAAATTTGAAATCTAAAAAAAAAAAATAATTGCTGCTGTTAGCTTTTCCACCAACAGAACAGCCAACCTCACCTCACCTGATGGTGTGCTAGTTGGTCATGACTGATGCGGGAATAGATGGCAAGATTTACTTGCCTTGGGTTGTTTCAGACATTAAAATCCTAGTAGGCCGGAGCAACAGTACAGTGGGTAGGGCATCTGCCTTGCACGTGGCCGACCTGGGTTCCATCTCCGGCATCCCAAAGGGTCCCCTGAGCACTGCCAGGAGTAATTTCTGAGTGCAGAGCCAGGAGTAACCCCTGAGTATTGCCAGGTGTGACCCAAAAAGAAAAAAAGAAAAGAAAAAGAAGAGAAAAAAATCCCCTAGTATTATCTTTGAGAACTCTTGGTCTTCGCCTATGTGATGAAGTCAGGTGAACAGGGGCAGGATAAGGATCCCACCATGAAGCAAATGGTTCTGAGCAAGATTGTGCTTGCCTTCCATTGAAAGAAAAATAGTAACCCGGGAGTTTAGGATATTTTCAGCTATTAAAGACTTGTTTAATCTTATTATTATACCCATATTGATATTTTGAAATTACAGATGAGAGCCTGGATTCAGTACAAAGATGACAGCGCATGTCTGCACAGATCTACTGAGCTGAGTTTATTTTGGGTATGTGGGGCGGGGTCTGGGGCGGGGCGGCACACTCAGTGATGCTCAGGGCTTGCTCCTGGCTCTGCACTAAGGAATTTCCTCTGGCAAGGCTCGAGGGACCATATGAAGTGCCAGGGATCAAACCCGTGTTGGCCACATGCAAGACAAATGCCCTGCCCATTGTACTATCACTCCAGCCCCAGGTTACTGAGTCCAAAGTTATTAAATGATTTAGCGAAAACCCAAAGTCGAGCCTTTCTCCAGGTAACATCCAACGACTGTATCTAGCTGAATTTTGGGCTGCCCCGGGTCACTGTTACAGTTAGTGCCACACTTGCTGTGACACCTCAAGTGAATGTACATTCAGCTGAGACCCTCCTTTTCCCAAATGTGCTGTGCGACTGATGTCACCTTCTTTTTCCTGTCCCAAATAACACACTTGTCTATTTTGTGATTTGTTGCTGGGCTCGATGAGTTATTTCCCATTGGTTAGCTACTTAGCCCCCAAATGAACTTGGATCTACATCTTACATCATACACACAAGTTAATTCTCATGTTTGCAATGTGTGTTAAGTAGCACAGTAAATAGATGTAATACAAAATTAATTTAAAGTTGATGAATGATTGGAAGACAATATGGTCATTCCTCAAGAAACAGCAAATTGAGCTGCCATATGACCCAGCAATTCCACTCGTTGGGGCATCCCCCAAGGGCCTAGAATTATATTGTAGAAAAGACATCTTTATTTTAATGTTCACTGAAGCACCATTCGCAATACCTAAAATCTGGAAGAAACCCGTGTCCAGGAACAGATGATTGGATAAAGCAACTATGGTACATACACACAGTGGAATATTACTTGGCCATAGAAAAAGATGAAGTAATGCAATTTCCTGCTATGTGAATGGATCTGGAGATTATCTTATTGAGTGAAGTTAGAGGGAGAGGGGAAGGCTCGAGATAAGCGCCTTCATATATGGGATATAAAAAAAAAAAGCTTCATAGGGGAATATCAAATGCCCAAAGGCAATAGAAACAAAGAGCAAAAAAACTGGTTCTTAGTAGGAAGCTTGGCACTGAGGTAGTGTTGGATAACATTGGTTAGTCCTTGTTCCTCCGGCAGGAACTTAGGTTTATTGAGTTACTCCCACAACAGTGCTCCTGAGGCACACTGAAGTCTATCAGGCACTAATAATCCTATATTGCTTTGCTCTTTCCCTTATGTCATTTGCATGGTTTAGCAATGTCCTTTTTGTATAAACACAGTAAAAGAGTTGTATGCTTTTGTAACATGGGAGTTGATTCCGAATAATATTTACTCCTGGTAATCCATCATGTTTACTTGACTTAAGCCTCAGTTGCTATTACTTCCTAACACCCCCAAAAGGAGGGTTCCAATGAGGGACTGGATGGACCCAGGTCATGCTGCAAGCTACCCTGGCATCGAAAAGGGACAAGCTAAGTGCCATAGAAATATAATAAATTAAGAGCATGGTCATGGAACAAACTCTGTCATGAACCAACAAGAAGTAATTGATGGTTCCTGCTTGGGTTAGGAAAGACTAACCTGGCCTGAGGACTGTGGTCTGGGATATATAGAGATATCTCCCCAGGAAGAGCCAACACTTAAGCTTAATATATCTCTTACTGTGTTCATACAAAATGACTAGAAATATTAGTAAGTAAATTTACTGTGGCACTGTAGTACTGTTGCCCTGTTGTTCATTGATTTGCTCATTGACTCGAGCGGGCACCAGTAATGTCTCCATTGTGAGATTTGTTTTTACTGTTTTTGGCATACAGAATATGCCATGGGTAGCTTGCCAGGCTCTGCCATGCAGGCAGGATACTCTCAGTAGCTTGCCGGGCTTTCTGAGAGGGATGAAGGAATTGAACCCGGGTCGGGCCCTACCCACTGTGCTATCGCGTCAATCCTAAGTAAATTTACTATGATTGTTTAAATGGCTCACTAGCTGAGGAAAGGAGAAAGCAATACACCCTAGATCCCACCCTTGAGCAGGCAGATCTCCTAGTAATCTAAAGTGCTGAACCCTCAAATGAGATTTTGTTCTTGAGTTAATCTCCTAGAACTTCCCCTGAAGGAGTGGCTATGCTTCTGTTTGTTGTTGTGATAATGTTCAACCCCATCTGTGTGTACTCCTACATGATTTCTATACTATGAGAGAGAGAAAGAGAGAGAGAGGCTTAGAGAAGAGTGAATGAGGGAGAATGACTATAACTCTGTAATTCACATGATCCAATACAATATTTTTTCTTTTTTTTTTAATTTTTATTTTATCACCATGTGGAAAGTTACAAAGTTCTCAGGTTTATGTCTCAGCTATACAATATTCAAACACCATCCTTTCACCAGTGCCCATATTCCACCACCAAAATCCCCAGTATACCCCCCGCCCCCACCCCCCACCCCCAACTGTATAACTGATGAATTTCACTTCATTTTCTCTTTACCTTGATTACATTCTACAATATTTTTTCTTAAAAAATAAAATTAATTAAAGATCTCAATATTAGGTCCAAGTCCATAAATTATCCACAAATTGTATTGAGGAAAACAGGACGAACTTTTCATGATATCAAACCTCAGTGACATCTTCAAGAACTCAGTGCCACTGGTCAAGCAAGTAGAAGCGAAGATAAACAAAAGGGACCACATCAGATGAGAAACAACAACTAGAATAAAAAGACCTCTCACATATTGGAAGAATATTCACTTACCACACATCAGACAATGCGCCAACATCCAAGATATATAGAGCACTCATAAAACTTAAGAACAAACAAAACCCACCATTACAAAAGGGAGAAGAGCTACACGGACCCTTGCTCAAGACAGATATCAAAGGGCAAGGGATATGTGGAAAGGTGTTCTTCCCCAGTTAGCAGAAAATGCAAATCAAAACAACAATAAGACATCACCTCACACCAGTGAGAATGACATAGACTCAAAAAAGAAGCTGTAAACAGCCGTATTGGGGCCATCAGGAGAGGGAACCTTCATCCACTGCTGGTGGGAATGTCATCTGGTTTAGCTTCTGTGGAAAACAATATGGAGACATTCCCCCCCCCAAAAAAAAAATTAGTTCAGACCTGGACTTTCAGAGGACCCCGCAATTCTGCTTCTTGGCATCTGCTCGAAGATGCAGAAACATTAACACAACAAAAATTCTTGCACTCATAGATTCATTGCAGCACTTTTTACAATTGCCAAGATTTGGAAACAACCCAAGCACCCAAGAACTGGTGAACACATAAAAAAACTGGTATTCACACACTGTTACTACTCCACTCTAAGAAAAGACAAGATCCAAGAGTTTACTGCTATGTTCTTGGGATCAGAGGGCACTGAGTGAAGGCAGTCGAAGGGAGAGGCACAAATGAAGAATGTTCTCATCACTGTCCCACTGGCATCTCGTCGATCATCGATTTGCTCGAGTGGGCGCCAGTAATATCTCCATTTGTCCTAGCTCTGAGATTTTAGCAGCCTCTCTTTACTCATTCTTCCCAGCGGTGCCGCATTAGAGGCTCTTTCAGGGCAAGGGGAATGAAACCCATCATTTTTACTGCATTTGGCATATCAAATACGCCACAGAGAGCTTGTCAGGCTCTGTCATAAGGGCAGGATGCTCTCGGTACCTTTCCAGGTTCTCTGAGAGGGAGAACTAGGCTATAAGAGGTCACGCAGCCGTGAATGCTCTCACAGATGTAGAATATAAAAAAGTGTAGTAAGGGAATAACAAGTGGCCAGTGGTAACAGACTATCCAATGGCCAGTCTACAAAACTGAGTTTGCAGGGCTGGAGAAAGAATTCAGTGGGCTGGGCACATGCTTGGCACGCAGAAGGCCTGGGGGCAATCCCCAGCTACTTCCTGGTCTCCAGAGCACTGAGGCCAGCAATTCCCCCTGCACAGGTCTGGGAGTAGCCCAGGAGCACTGCCAACTGAGTTTGCCAAGAGGGTTGGATAGGGATGGGAGGGGACTTCGAGACATTAGTAGTGGCACACTGGCACTCTAGGGTTGGGGGTGGCATTGAAACATTGTATGCTTGAAATTACCATTACTGGTCTGCCCTGTAGCACTGTTGTCCTGTTGTTCATCGATTTGCTCAAGCGGGCACCAGTAATGTCTCCGTTGTGAGACTTGTTGTTACTGTTTTTGGCATATCGAATATGCCACAGGTAGCTTGCCAGGCTCTGCCATGTGGGCGGGATACTCTTGGTAGCTTGCCGGGCTCTCCGAGAGGGACAGAGGAATCAAACCTGGGTCGGCTGCGTGTAAGGCAAACACCCTACCCGCTGTGCTATTGCTCCAGTCTGGAATGACTATTAACAGAGCATAAATTGAAATTGGGGTGATAGTTATTTTACATTTGGACTTGAGATCTAGCCCAAAGGACAGAGTGCATGTTTCCTACTACATAGACCCCTGAGTTCCTGAGACTGACCCCTGAGCACAGAGCCAGGAGTAGCTTCCAGGGGCTGGAGCGATAGCACAGCAGGTAGAGGTTTGCAACTTGGATACACATAATTGTATTAAGTATGATCTTTTATGATCTTCGGTTGCTGACACTTCTTAATTATTGTATTTAATAAAGTATTAATTGGGTCTTAAAATACATTTTTTTATTTAGTAATAAACAAAAACCCAAAAACCAAAGAACAGATGTTGGAACGATAGTACAGCGGGTAGGGCATTTATCCTGCACACGGCTGACCCGGGTTCGATTCCCAGCATCCCATATGGTCCCCCAAGCACTGCCAGGAGTAATTCCTGAGTGCAGAGCCAGAAGTAATCCCTGTGATCAAAAACAGTAAAAAAAAAAAAAAAAAAAAAGGAGTAGCCTCTAAAGTACAGTCAATTATGTCCCTGACCAGCTCAAAAGAAAGAATTGTTTCCTATTCATTACTTTGTTCTTACTTTATTTTATCTCAGGCTCTTCTATCTTCTGGTTTCAGCCTGGGAGTAGGAAGTGTAGTAGCTATTTCAATACAGGAGGGCGATCAAGATAAAAACAGTAATATCACAGCCTTAGGTTAACAGCCCTCCTCAATGTTCTTATTCTAATTGCCCTTTAGCTTTGCTATAAAATCAACATCAACTGAAAGCGGCCTTATTATTCACAACTACTAAACAATCTCCTCGTGTCTATATTTATGTCATGCCCTCAAGTTTATTTCTGTGATTGCATTTATCACATCCTACTGTGATTATTCGTTCACCTTCTAGAATATGTTCTTCAAGCGTAATAGCCACATCTTAATGACATTCTGTGCCCCTCACCTAACACGGATTCTGGTGCGCCATTTGTACTAGGAATGTGGGCAGGTAGGTAAATTGTTTCTGTATAAAAGCAAGAGATTCAGGTCACTCCAGTACTTTCTTTGGGTAGGTCATCCATTGATGGTAAGCCAAGAGTCCCCGTGGATGTTTTCATAAAGGCAGTGGTTCATGGGAAGAGATAAGATTAGATAAGCAGAGTTTCTAAACCTGAAAAGCAAAACTCCCAGACCTGAGTCCCTGAATAATGATACTTTAGCACTATCTGAAACATGGAACCAGCACAAAGATAAGAACTAAAGTATTTACCACATACCACAGAAGCTGCCTAGTCTCTATTACTATCCCAAGAACTACAAGGAGACTGTGAAGTACCCAGTCAGACTTATACTATGGACCAAAGAGTAGTTAGCTGGTTGGACCATTTTAAAATCCAACCCAGAGTCAGAGAAATAAGTACAGAGGTTCAGCTTTGCTTGCCTTGTGTGCTGTTGACCTAAACTGGATCCCTGACACCACATACAGTCCCAAGTACCACCACCTCTTTTGAGCACCGAGCCAGGAATAGCTTCAGTGCATAGCTGGGTGTGGTCTAACATACCGCCCCAATCAGATCTGTGTCTATCTGTGGAATTCATTCATTGCTCAGCCTCAGAGGACAGGAAGCACCGCCCAGTCATCCACCTTCTGCAAGGGGCATCTTTGCTCTCAGTTCAACCCAGCCACCACCCATTACCTCCACCGGGAACTCCATAAAGCTGGGTTCTAGGAACAAACTCTTAGCATCACTCAACAATGCTTTCTCCTAAGTTAACATACCTTCACGTTTGGACTTCTGATGTTCTGATTCTTAAGAGTTCAGATTTTTGCGAGAATTAAAATGTCTCTTCTTTCTTACAACTCCTCGAAGCCTTTTCCTTTAAGTTTCTCTTCATCTTCTCTATTTCTCTGGGTCTTGACGCCACCCAATACAGTTGGAATGGAATCGGGAAGTGTGCACGGACTGGGGGATGGAGCAGTGTAGACTGTCAACTGTGTGGACAGAGGTGCTTCTTGGTGGGGCAGAGGGTCACGTTGATACCCAGATGTGGTTAAGTCAAAGCTCATCACCAGGCATCTGTGCTTTCCAGAAGAAAACTTCTCTGCTGTTAGCAATTGTTGCCTCTCTTTCTCCCCCCTTTAACCATTCAGCTTTGACCAAATAACATGGCTCAATCCAATTATATATATATATATATATATATATATATATATATGTATTTTTTTTCTTTTTGGGTCACACCCGGAGATGCACAGGGGTCACTCCTGGCTCATGCACTCAGGAATCACCCCTGGCGGTGCTCAGGGGACCATATGGGATGCTGGGATTTGAACCCGGGTTGGCCGCATGCAAGGCAAACGCCCTACCCTCTGTGCTATCGCTCCAGCCCCCTCCAATGATATCTTTTGAATATGATTAATGGAAAAAGATTGATTGGAAACTAGAGGTAATATAGGTACCTGGGAGTAAAACCCTTGGAAACTACCCAAGGTATTTTTAAAAATCTTGAATTATATCATAAAGATGTACTCGGGAGTTCATCCGTTAACTTTGCTACTTTTACAATCTTTGTGTTATTTCAAGCTATTATTATTATTTTTTTTGCTTTTTGGGTCACACCCAGCGATGCTCAGGGGTTACTCCTGGCTCTGCACTCAGGAATTACTCCTGGCGGTGCTTGGGGGACCATATGGGATGCCGGGGATCGAACCCGGGTCAGCTGCGTGCAAGGCAAACGCCCTACCCGCTGTGCTATCGCTCCGGCCCTGCTATTATTTTTTCTGAGTAGATACTAGTTTTCTTACTGAATAAATAAATCAATCTTACTCAGTTCTGGGCCAGAGATAGTCCAGTTGTTAAGGCACTTGCCTTGCATAGAGCCAGTCTGGGTTTGATTTCCAGCATCTTGTATGGGACAGGATTGATCCCTGCGCACAGAGGTAGGAAGTAACCCTAAGCACAGCTGGTTGTGGAGAAAACAAACAAAAACAACAAAAGGAAAGACATAAGTAAAGCATAATGCTTGGCATATAGAACATGTTGGATAAGTAGTTGTCCAGTGATTACTTTCAGACTTTTGCTTTTAAAAATTCTCCTACAGGGGCTGGAGTGATAGCACAGCGGGTAGGACATTTGCTTTGCACGTGGCCAACCCGGGTTCGGTTTTTCAGCATCCCATATGGTCCCCTGAGCACCGCCAGGAGTAATTCCTGAGTACATGAACTAGGAATAACCCTTGTGCATCACTGGGTGTGACCCAAAAAGCAAAAAAAAAAAAAAAAAAATTCTCCTACAGCAGGTCAGAGAAAGTATTGAGATTGAGGCACTTTCCTGGGTACTTTCCTGGGTATAGCTGACCCCAGTTTAATCTCTGGCACCACAGATAGTTCCTTGAGCCCCACCAGGAGTGATCCCTGAGCACAGAGTCCAGAGTAAGCCCTGGAGGCTGGAGAGATAGTAAAAGTAGGTAGGGAATTTGCCTTGCATGAGGCTGACCTAGGTTCAATCCCCTGCATCCCATATGTCCCCGGAGCCTGACAAGAGTGAGCCCTGAGCACTGCTGGGTGTGGCCCAGATATCACCACCCCACAAAATCCCCCGTATTGGTTGATTAACTTGCATAAAGAAAAGCATCACTCTTTAAGTTTTCACTATTATTTTGGGGAGGTTTGGGGCCATCCCTGACAATGCTCAGGGCTTACTCCTGGCACTGAGCTCAGAAATCACTCCTGGCAGACTCAGGGGATCATATTGACTGCCGGGGAGTGAACCTGGGTTGGCCGTGTGCAAAGCCAGCCCCGCCCTCCCACCACACACACACACTCGCTAGTACTCTCTCTGTGGCCCACCATCAGCACCTCGGGCTTGGCTCGCGCATCCCCGCTGTCCCCAGAGACTCCATTCAGTAAGTCTGGGCAGGGATGGGGCGTCTGTGTTTTTAGCCTCCGCAGACGATTCTGCGCGGCAGCCAGGCTTGGGAATGACGGCTTTGCTCCAGAGATCCCAAACCGGCAGCCTTTGGGCCAAACACACCCTCGGAACATATGTTCATCCCACACAGTGTTTTAAAATGTTTTGAGTTAGTTGCCAACATCTACAACTTGTAATTCTTTTTTTAATCCGAAAAAGGGGAGTGGAGTAAAGGCCACCCTGTTGGGCTCCACAGCGTTCCTTCTCTTTGGTGGGGACCACACCTGAGGGTGCTCAGAGGCTATTCCGGGCACAGTGCTTTGGGGTCATTCCAGACAGTGCTGGGGGGGCAGGGACCGTGCAGTGGTGGGGAGGAAACCCGGGTCGCCCACGTGCTAAGCCTGAGCTACAAACATGTTTGTTTCGTGTCTTTTTGCTTTTTGTTTTGGGTCACACCCAGCCCGGCTGAGGGCTTACTCCTGGCTCTGCACTCAGATCACTCCTGGCGGAGCCCAGCGGACCACAGCAGGTGCCGGGGATGGAAGGCTGAGACTGCACGCAAGGCAAGTGACTTACCTGCTGTACCACCTCCAGCCCCAGTGCTGGAGATCTGGAGCCATCTCCCTGCCCAGCATTCCTTCTTTCCCCGCGAGGGCCCTAAGGAAGTAGAAATTCTGCTCAGGCCCTGTGGTGCCAGGATCCGTGCCTGGACTTCTCCAAGGTTGCACCCAGCAACGCTCAGTGGCCCATGTGGTGCCAGGAACTGAAACGGGGTCAGCTGCGTGCAAGGCAGGTGCTGAACCACTCCACGGTCTCTCCGGCCTCCAGGATTACTTTTTGGGTTCAATTTCACTTGCCTGCCACAGGGTAGCCCAACACCTGAAAGATCATATTTGAATTTGCTACACATTCCTTCCTTCAGATTTAGGCCATACTTGCCCCAACAGACAGCTATTTCTTTCTGTAACCCTGCACTATGCCTTAGACTAGAATTTCTATAATTTTATCCACGTTGCTGCCTGTAATCGTATTAATACTCTCCATCTATTCTCTTTTTTTATGGGGGGGTCACACCCAGCGATGCACAGGGATCACTCCTGGGTTTGCACTCAGGAATTACTCCTGGCCGTGCTCAGAGGACCATATGGGATGCTGGGAATCGAACCCAGGTCGGTCGCATGCAAGGCAAACGCCTTACCCGCTGTACTATCGCTCCAGCCCCTTTCCATCTATTCTCTACCATCATGTGACACCCCCTAACGCTCCCCCCCCAGGAAGAATGTTGGGTGTCTCAAATAACAGAGTGGCTCCAATCCAGGACCATAAGACTGATCCTACTCATGAAAAGACAAATCATTAAATTCAGAGGAAGATGGAACCTCCCCCCATACACACACAGAACTATTCTCACTTAAAGCAACAAAGGACCAGCCAATGAGACCATCAGAGAGGGCCTCTTTGTTATAAATACCTCTCTTGGGCAGGAGAGATAGTACGGGAAGTATGGTGCTTGCCTGGCAGGCACTGACCTGGTCCAAATACTGGAAATTAATACGGTCTCCCAAGTCATCACTGAACGCAGAGCCAGTAGTAAGTCCTATGTAACATATAGTGTTGTCATGAGGCTGACACCCAAGGACCGTAGATACAAGGGCCAGGGGGATTGCCCCATAGCTGGAAGACTGCTTCATGAGCGGAGGGGAGAAGGCAGATGGAATAGAGAAGGGATCACTAAGAAAAGGATGGCTGGAGGAACCAGTTGGGATGGGAGATGTGTGCTGAAAGTAGATAATGGACCAAACATGATGACCTCTCAGTGTCTGTGTTGCAAGCCATAATGCCCAAAAGTAGAGAGAGAGTATGGGGAATATTGTCTGCCATGGAGGCAGGGGGAGGGTGGGAAAGGGGGGGTTTACTCGGGATATTGGTGGTGGGGAATATACACTGGTGGAGGGATGGGTGTTTGATCATTGTGAGATTGTAACAAGCATGAAAGCTTATAACTATCCCACGGTGATTCAGTAAAATTTTAAAAATAAAAAAAACATATATTGTTGACCCCAAATAAAAAATTATTTAAAAAAAACTCATATTGGGGGGCTAGAGCAATAGCACAGCGGCTAGGTCATTTGCAGCTCACCCAGCATCCCATGTGGTCCCCCAAGCACTGCCAGGAGTGATTCCTGAGTGCAGAGCCAGGAGTAACCCCTGAGCATTTCCAGGTGTGACCCAAAAAGCAAAAAGTAAATAAATAAATAAATCCTATATTTACTTTGGAAAAAAAAAAACAAAAACAAAGACACGTTTCCTAGCTAGCCTGCAGCTACAGTGCAGGGATTAAGATGCTGGCCTTGCATGTGACCAACCCTGCACCATATTTGGTTCCCGGAGCACCACCAGCGGTCATCCCTGACCATGCAGTTCCAGACTAGCCCCGGGGCACTGCAAGGAGTGTTGCCCAAGCCACTCATTAATAAATAAACCTTCCACAACTCACTCATCTTCCACCCTTGTTTCCCTTTCAAAATATTTTTACTTAACTACATTTAAAAAAAATTGTTTTCTCAGCAGGGGGTTCTCCTGAGAGGTGTAGGGGGTCAGCGGGGTGCTTCCCACAGCAGGACGAAGGAAGCTGTGGTGGTGAGGCTCAGACCTGGGCGCTATGCAGCCAGGGGCGCCCTCCAGGCCTCTGAGCTCTCTCCCTGCTGCCTTAACATGGCTCTTAGCATTGAAAAACAGGAGCTGTTAAGGGCCAGGAGGATCGCTCCACGGCTTGGAAGTTGGCCTGACACGCTGGGGGGAAAGGCAGCTGGGCTAGAGAAGGGACCACTAAGTGAGTGACGCTTGGAGGGCTCGCTCAGGATGGGAGATGCGGCGGGAAGTAGAGGATAGACCAAACATGATGGCCACTTACTACTACCTTTATTGCAAACCATAACACCCAAACGGAGAGACAGAGTAAAAGGGAATGTGCCTGCCGCATGCGGGGGTGGGGGGGAGCGTGATTTGGGAGGGGTGGTGGGAGGGATACTGGGAACATTGGTGGAGGTGAATGGGCAATGGTGGAGGGATGGGTACTCGATCACTGTATGACTGAAATGTAATCACAAAAATTTGTAAGTCTGTAACTGTACCTCATGTTGATTTATTAAAAAATGTTTAAAAAATTAAAAAATAAAGTTGTCACAGGGACTAAATGAGATATTTGTAAAACGCTTAGAAAGTATGAACAGACTCAAACTTGATAAATGTTGATTATTAGTTTTAGTATTTAAATTATGCAACTTGGATACACTTAATTGTATTAAGTATAATCTTTGGTTTCTGACACTTCTTAATGATTGTATTTAATAAAGCATTAATTGGGTCTTAAAATACATTTTTTATTTAGCAATAAAAAATGAAGAAAACAACAACAACAACAACAAAAAAAAACAGGGGCTGGAGCGATAGTACAGAGGGTAGGGCATTTGCCTTGCATGCAGCAGACCTGGGTTCAATCCCCAGCATCCCATATGGTTCCCTGGAGCCCTGTCAGGAGTAATTCCTGAGTGCAGAGCCAGAAGTAACCCTTGAGCATCACCAGGTGTGACCCAAAAAGCAAAAAATTAAAAAATAAAAACAGTTCATCCTCCTTGTTATCCTCTCTCTCGTCATCTGTTAATATGAGCAAGAGAGTGGACATATATCAGCCCAAAGGATGAAATCAGAAGCACAGGGTGATAAAAACTACAAGGAGCAGGGCTAATCGACTCAGAAAGGCAGAGGAAGACAGGGGTTCAGACTGGGTGGGAATAATAGGTCTTTCCAGAAGAATAATACATGCATGCCAAACATTTTGCAATCAGTTTCTGGGGTTTCGCAGGCTCCCGAGTCCCATCTGCTGGTTTCTGGTAGAAGCAGTTTCGATCTGAACCGAGACCTCTAACTTGATTGACACTCTTCCCTCCCCTCCACCAAAGTTTCAGCCACATCTTTGCCAAGGGAGACATACTTTTGGGAATCAAAGACCACGATGAGGCTTTTATCATCCACAAAGTGGGAAGGAGGCTGGCACACCATTATTAGGTTTTAAGTAAAACGCAAGGAGTAGTTACCCTCCCTGGGTCCTGCTCAGTGCACAGCACCATCTGGAACTGAAAACTGGAGACACAGGATCCTGCTCTACAGGTTCATGACTAAATCTCCAAGGAGACGCAAGCCAAGCCACTAAGATTCCTGTTCAACTCTGGGGCACCCTTGGGAGGGGGGTGGGCTGAGTCCCTGCCCGGATGAAGCCCTGGTAGCCACACCCAAACCCCACAGCTGCCCCCATGCCAACCGCCCGACTCCACTGCTCCATGACAATCTCTGCAGAGACAGCAAACCGGGAGAATCCCAGGTATGCTGGTTTTCAGGCTGAGAACGCTGGGGTCTTCTCGGAGTGCGGGCAGGCAGCCTCCCTCACCGCCACCCCCGGGCTTCTGGCAGCTTCTGTCGCAGCTCATCCCTCCACCAGCCCAGTTCTACAGATACTGAAGTCCCCAGACACCGTGAAATTCCACAATACTGAGCACTCAGCAGGAGTGCACCGAGTAGATGGGAAAGTAACGCAGAGGCCAACTCAAGTTAACAAACAATAACAATAACGCAGAAGGCTCAACTAGCAACAGACTGCTTAGTAAATGCTCAGACAAGGGCTTGACGACCCCATGAGGAGATATAACCATTTTCACAAATTTTCTTTTACTGGAGTATTTTTAATAATTCCATTAGTCATTTAGTTGTACCAAGCAATATAAATTAAACTCTTGTGTATCTGTGTGATTGAAACCTGACCATGAACAGCTTTGTAACTCTGTACCTCATAATGATTCAACTGTCACTTGTCACTTGTCATTTGTCATCCCGTTGATCTTCGATTTACTTGAGAGAGTGCCAGTAACATCTCCATTTGTTCCTGTCATGTGCTAGTGTAGCCCAATGGTATCTGCTTGTTCCAGGAACACGAAGAGCCTCAAACCATTTGTTCAGGATTTTGATGAAGAAGTCTGACCATCTCGTAGGTGGGTGGCCACACGCTCTTTTGATGTCTGGTGGAATCCA
The DNA here is from genome assembly GCF_027595985.1 of Sorex araneus. NCBI lineage: Eukaryota > Metazoa > Chordata > Mammalia > Eulipotyphla > Soricidae > Sorex > Sorex araneus. The sequence goes on along the minus strand of NC_073302.1, from coordinate 119,666,786 downwards.
GTCCGTTACAGCTCTAGTCCAGCAGTCATCTCTAAATCACATCATGTGCCTCGTCCATCTAATTTTCAACACCTTGGCAAACAAGACAGCGTCCCTGATTCTTGATCATTGACAGAGGTCGAAACTCTGGATTCCTTCTCTCACTTGAGTGAGATGTGTTATTCCAAACATAGCTCTTTTGATTCCTCTTTGGGATTCTTGAATAGTGTTCTCGTCCTTTTTCATAGGGCCCAGGTCTCTGAGGCATATGTTAGTGCAGGAAGAACGGTGGAGTCGAAAAGATGTGCCTGAAGCTGGAGGTTCTTTGTCCTCTTCGACCCGCTTGAAGGTGTTCCACGCTGCTCTCTTCCTCCTCCGCAGTTCTGGCGCTAAGTCATTCCTCATGTTGAGTTCTTGACCAGGTACACATAGCTGCTGCATTCGGAGATGTTCGTTCCATTGAGAGCAAATGGAGCTTCAGGGACCAGTTCGTTTTTCATGAACATTGTCTTGGTGAGATTCAGCTGCAGTCCGACCTTTCCCCACTCATGGTCAAAGTCGGCCGGCATTTGTGCCACTTGGCTAATGTTTGGTGTTATGAGAACAATATCATCAGTGAAGCAGAGGTGGTGTAGTTGCCGACCGTCTATCTTCGCTCCCATTCCTTCCCATTCCAGTCGTCGCATGACGTTCTTGAGGGTGACACTGAAGAGTTTCGGTGAAATGGTATCACCCTGCCGAACCCCTCTCTTTACGATGATTCAATTAAAAAAAAATTACCATGTGTCTGCTAAGGGGTCAGACTTGGGGGGTGGCTGGGAAAATGGGCACAGTGGTGGAGGGAAGGCCACTCCAGTGGCAGGATTGGTGTTGAGACACTGAATGCCTATAACAAGTGCATTATGAACAACTTTGTAGACCATTGTGTTGAAATAAAGTTAAAAAACCAACAACTGGGGCTGGAGCGATAGCACAGCAGGTAGGGCGTTTGCCTTGCATGCGGCAGACCCGGGTTCGATTCCCAGCATCCCCTATGGTCCCCTGAGCAATGCCAGGCATAATTCCTAAGTGCATGAATCACACGAATCATGAAATCCCGTTAATCACTGATTTCTCGGTCGGCTCAGTAACAACTCATTTCGTCCTTTCCCTGAGATCTTAGAAGTCCATCTTGACTCAGCCCTCCTAACGATGTTGCACTGGAGGCTCTTCAGGGTCAGGGTAATGAGATCCAGCTTATTACTGGATTTTGCATATGAATACACCATGGGAAGCTTGCAAGGCTGTCCCATGTGGGCAGGAAACTCTCAGAAGACTGCCAGTTTCTCCCAGAGGGAGAAGTAGGCAGAAGATATCGCTTCTGGGAGCTTGCTTTTAAGTCTCTCTCTGGATGTTGGCCGTTGATGGGATTACACACACCTGGGTTCCTCTGCCGGTACCTTCATGCATGAGGCCTGTCCAAACGTGTGGAAAGGGGCCTCCAGCATGGCTGTAGCTAGGTTCCAGTGGTCTTTGGCCGCCAGGAGCTCTGCTCGGGGTGGGGAGGGCAGACCCGGGTTCAATTCCCAGCATCTCCTATGGTCCCCCGAGCAATGCCAGGCATAATTCCTAAGTGCATGAGCCAGGAGTAATCCCTGCGCATCGCCAGGGGTGACACAAAAAGCAAACAAGACAAAACAAACCAACAACTGCCAACACAGAGCCCTTCTTAGCAACCGGAAGTCAGTGGTTGGTGCTGGGATTCTGACACAGACTCTCGGAGACCCTGGAGAAGGCTGAGCGTTCCTGGGACCGCCCTCCTCTCACTGGAGACAGTGGCTTGGTGCCTGGGCCGGGTGAGCCCCCCTGACTTCGAGCTGACTGTTTCGTTCCTGCCTTTCTTCTCGGAGCGGAAGCCAATTCTTTCCCTGAAGCCCCCTGTCAGGCGTGAGGTGTCTGAGATACTCTGTCAGGTGCTGCCCAGCACCTGCCTCTGTTTCTCTGCAGACAGTGGCCTCGGCAAAGGCCCATCTTTTTCTGGCCAGGTGGTTCTCAGGGACGCGAGAGCGACAGCAGAGCTAATAGGCGCTTTCCTGGACCACCTCCAAAGCAGTGGGATTCTCCGCACCCTAGATGGGCCCTCCAGCCCACCAGGACTGATTCGCGGAGCACAGAGCCAGGAGTAAGCCCTGAGCAGGGCAGGGTGTGTCCCCCACACAAAACAACACAAAAACAAACGATGGCTTGCAGGGCTCAGACGCCTGGAGCTTTACATGGGGGAGCCTGGGGGTTCAGTCACCAGCACCTCCCGTTTCCCCCTGCCCCCCCTCAAACCCCGAGCATCACTCAGTGTCTCCCCCACCCCCCAGAAGGATCGTTTATGATTTTCTGTTTCAGCCTCTTTTGAGCTTCTGCTACTTAGTTTAATTTTTAGGCTGGTAGTGCTCAGGGATCATTCCTGGAAGTGCCCAGGGGACCATATATGGTGCCGGGGATGGAACCTGGGTCCAGTGCCCGAAAGGCAAGCGTCCTACTCTCTGTACTGTCTCTGCCACCCTTTTTTAGCTGCTCTTTTTTTTTTTTTTCCTGGCTCTTCCTGTTTTGCTGTTCAGGCTGGTGATTGGTGCATCCTTCCCCATCTCTGATTTTTCACGGGTTTTTGCAGTTCGGCGCCCCACGCCCTGAGTCCTGATCTGTGATGCCCTTGCGGTGAGGACTCCCACACACCACTGCACAGCCTTTGTGCGTTTCCGTGACTACACGGAGGCATTTCTCTCATTCAACCACTGGCTTTGGATTCTTAGGGGGGAGGGGGAAAAAGGGAGAGGGATAGGAGCATGGGTGGGGGGCGAAGGGGGAACCCGTGAAGTCATTTCCAACGGCCACATTCCATCTTTCCAAAGACTCGAGCTTATGGCATGGAAAGAGGGCGCAGCTAGATGGCAACTCACATCTACAAAAAGGAGCAAAGTGCAGCAATAAGGAGAGAAAAATGGGGCTGCGAAGTGGGCAGAATCAGGACCTGGGTTCCAGCCCTGCAAACAAATCTGAAATATTTGGAGCAAGAGACTGGAGCTACAGTACAGAGGGTGGGGTGCTTGCCTTGCACGCGGCTGACCCAAGTTTGATCCCTGACACCCGTAGGGTCTTCCGAACACCACCAGGAGTGATTCCTGCGTGCAGAGCCAGGAGTGAGCCCTGAGTGTTGCTGGGTGTGGACAACAACAAGCAAACATTTGGGCTAAGTATAAAAGGCCGCGCCCTCCCTGCCCCCATTGGTTTCCTTTTCTCTGGGGAGGCAGCGCCTGTGGGCCCCTTCCGGCTCTGCCTGGCATTACTCGAGCAGTTCCCAGGGGACCATGTGGAGCCAGAAACTGAATCTGGGCCACTGGCATACAGTGACTGTGCTCAGCTCGTGGTGCCAACTCTCCAAAACTTCCCTTGTTTGCTTGGGGTTTGGGCTACACTCAAGGCTGACTCCTGGCTCTGTGCTCAGGGATGACTCCTCCTGGCAGTGCTCGGGGAGCCACATGGGATCAAACCTTACCAAGTGCCTTACGGGTTGCACTGGTGCTCCAACCCCCTCCCCTTGTTTCTTTTTCTTTGGGGGGGGTCACACCCAGCGATGCTCAGGGGTTACTCCTGGCTCATGCACTCAGGAATCACTACTAGTGGTGCTCGGGGGACCATATGGGATACTGGGAATCGAACCCGGGTTGGCCGAGTGCAAGGCAAACGCCCTACCTGCTGTGCTATTGCTCCGGTCCCCCTTCCCTTGTTTCTTAAAGAGTTTTTGACTAAAGCAAAAATAATACATTGTGGTGCTTAAAATGAAGTGGGAATGAAATGATGGCAACAATCACATAAGTCACAAAAGAGAGGAGTTAAAGCGCACTTGCATCTTATGTGGAGTAATACAGTGTTACTCGAAGGTATAATGAAGTAAGCTAGAGCATTCCCTAGAGCAATCACGGAAAATAATAAAGCGAAACGACATGGCTAATTAACTAGAGAGAAAATACAATTTCCAGAATTCCTAAGACAATACGAGTTAATCCCAAAGAAAGCAGGACGGAGCTCAAAGGGCTGAGAATCCGCACTGCATGCAGGAGGCCTGGCTTTGAGCTCTGGCGCTGCATAGTCCCCCGAGCACTGCCAGGAGGGGCCACAGAGCACAGAGACTGGATGGGGTCACTCCTGAGCACTGCTGGGGGTCACCCCTAAATCAAATTTTTAAAGGGGGAGAAAAGAAACAGGAATAGGAGAAAGGAATAAATGCAGTGATGAGATGCTTACATCCAATGGTGTTGATGATGATAAACACGAATTCACTAACCAGATTTATTAAAAGGTCGAGACTTCCTCACCAGGAGTGGGAGAAATGGGCTGACAGGTCCTGTGGACACTCCTGGATGGATGGTGTGGCACTTTGGTGGTGGGTGTGGAGTAGTAATATTATACCCCCAAAGCATATAAACATGTATGGTCTTATAAACCATTTTTCTCAATAAAAATATTTTTTTAAAACGACCAAAATGGATGAAAAAGATAGACCTGACTAACTTTTTTTTTTTTTTTTTTTTGCTTTTTGGGTCACACCTGGCAATGCACAGGGGTTACTCCTGGCTCTGCACTCAGGAATTACCCCTGGCCGTGCTCAGGGGACCATATGGGATGCTGGGATTTGAACCCGGGTCGGCCGCGTGCAAGGCAAACGCCCTACCCGCTGTGCTATCTCTCCAGCCCCTGACTAACTTTTTTGTATGGTGAGGATTACTGTCTTCAAGAAAGATCCTTTTTTTATTTTCCGGGGGCGGGGGTCACACCCAGCAATGCTCAGGGGTTACTCCTGGCTCTGCACTCAGGAACTACTCCTGGTGGTGCTTGGGGGACCATATGGGATGCCAGGGATCGAACCTGGGTCAGCCGTGTGCAAGGCAAACACCCTACCCACTGTGCTATCGCTCCGGCTCAAGAAAGATTCTTTTGGGCTGGAGAGATAGTACAGTGGGTAAAGCCTTGCATTGGCCCACCTGGGTTCACTGGCGGCCCTACATGTGGTCCCCTACCAGGAGTGACCCTGAGTATAGAGCCAGGATTTCTTCCTGAGTACTCCAGGGTATGATCTCAAAACAAAACAGAAAACAAAAAGAAATTCCTTTCATTGGACATCTATATAACTAAGCTAGCAATGAAAGGGGAGGATAAATCACCCAAGGACACTAAAAGCCACTCATACTCTGTTCCTAGTAAGTTTATTCATATGAGAATCCAGCACCCACACTAGGAAATGGGTCCGTGGCAGCACGTTCACTTAATGGAACACCACTTGGGAAAGAAGAAAAAGAATGAAGGAAACAAACTGGAAGATATCCACGGCAGCCAAAGAATGCTTACAAAGCGCCTCAACTTACACAAATAAAACTGTTTCATGCATCCAGGAGGTTGACTCCATGGCTTCGAGGCTGGCCTCACGTTCTGGGGAAAGGGCAACTCAGAGAAGCGATCACCAACTATATTGTAGTCGAAGGCCATGTGGGGGAAGGGAGTTGCAGGCTGAATGAGGGCTAGAGACTGAGCACAGCGGCCACTCAACACCTTTATTGCGGGCCGTAGAAGCTAAATAGAGAGAGAGAACAGAAGGGAATGCCCTGCCACAGTGGCAGGGTGGGGTGGGGGGGAGATGGGATTGAGGAGGGTGGGAGGGACGCTGGGTTTACAGGTGGTGGAGAATGGGCACTGGTGAAGGGATGGGTTCCCGAACTTTGTATGAGGGAAGTATAAGCATAAAAGTGTATAAATCTGTAACTGTACCCTCACGGTGATTCACTAATTAAAAATAAATAAATTAAAAAAAACTGTTTCGTGCGAAAAATCAAAGGTTGGTTGTTTCAGAGGTGTGGGTGGCTGGATTGTCTAGGAAAAGCTTCAAGGAAATCTTTTCCTCTTTTCTAGGGAGATGGCAGTGTTCCCGGGTTTGAGAGCAGCATTGGTTACACTGTCCCATGTATATCAGAACTCACTAAAATAAACACTATGATTTGTACATTTCATTCCTCAAGCACCCAACGTCCTATGATTAGGTTCTCCAGGAGGGAAAAGAGATGAAATATTATCTGGGTACGTAAAGAATGGCAAATTTTTATCAGGTAAAAAAAAAAGATATTCAGGCTAGAAAGTGCTGGAGCAGTCTGCCTGATAGAAATGGAATGGTTGTTGAGATAAAGGTTCTCTCCTCTAGGCTCTTGGGGACAAATGCTAGATGCGGGCCTATGAGATGAATGTTCTCTATGTCTGTTGAGCCTGTAAACATATTTACTGGGAGATTTCATCAGAAAAACATTCCAATCCTATAGTGATATATTTATCACCATTTCAGGAGGAGGCCTGAACATCAAACTCATTTTCTGTGTGACGCTCATGAATTTTTGTGCTTCTACAGGTTGCCCAGGTGTTTTGATTATTTGTTTGTTTGTTTTCAGTCTCATGGGGCATTGCCAAATGTCTTGAGGATGTTTTCAATAGTACAAAATATGACTTGTGTCCTTCAGTGGCAATTTACTTGTTGTTTCTCCAGCTTGCACCCACAATCTCCTCACTGTGCTTTCAGCAGTCTCAGAATTGTGTCTTATGTATAAAGATGTATTGATAACACCCCACTTTGGGGTGCCAATTTGTCCTTGGGGAAATCCTATTGTGTCTGACATAACCCAAACGTAATGGCTTTCATCAATCATCATTTCGTGTAATTCTGTGGGTTGGCTGATAAGTTCTCCGCTGCTTTCACTTGGCCTCAATCAGCGAGCTGCCTTCAGCGGGTAGACCAGCTGGCTGAGTGCTGCACTTAGCTGAGACTGCTGGGTTGCTCTTTCCCATCTGCTTTTAACCTGGAATAATTAAAATACGGTATGGGGGCCCCAGGGGAGCATTTCAAGTAAGTGGAGGCAAAGAGTGAAGTGCTAGAAATCCTGTTACTTTATGTGTCCCAAGTTCTGGAACTTGGGTATTTAAAAAAAAAAAAAACCACCTCACTCTGTCTGCATTCTTTTGGTTAAAGCAGAGTCAAGTGACGCCCAATTCACAAGGTGGAAAATAGATTCTACTTTGTAACACCGGGAGCTGCAAGCACTTTGAGGACAAATTCAATTACCACAGAAAGATAGGCCATATTCCTAGATGGAAACGCAGTATCATAAAGATGTCAGTTTTTTCAAATACATTTGTGCAGTTAATGCCGTACCAATTAAAATCCCCTAAGGGCATTTCAGGAAACTTGAATAGGGTATTTCTGAAATTCAAGAGAAGAGCAAAAGGTTCAGAATCACTAAGGTTCACTTCACGAGGACCAGAGGTGACATAAGGGGCCGTGGTGGAGGATCACAGGCACGTTGGTGCTGACGGGTGGAACTTTATACCACACCAATTCCATAACCATTGAGGCTATTGTAGCCCGCCACCTAAACCGCAATATTAAAACCTCTAAGAGAAAAAAACCCCTAATCTTCACAAGTATCAAGAATTATTGTAAAAGGGCCAGAGTGATAGTACAGCGGGTAGGGCATTTGCCTTGCATGCAACTGACCCAAGTTCAATCCCCGGCATCCCATATGATCTCCTGAGCACCGCCAGGAGTAATTCCTGAGTGCAGAGTCAGGAGTAACCCCTGAGCATCACTGGATATGATGCGAAATAAAGAGTTCTTGTAAAGTCATAATAGCAATCACAAAATAAACAGTGGCTAATCACTGTCCTCCCGTTGTTCATCAATTTGCTCGAGTGGGCACCAGTAACGTCTCCACTGTGAGACTTGTTGTTACTGTTTTTGGCATATGGAATATGCCACGGGGAGCTTGCCAGGCTCTGGATGCGGGCAGGATACTCTCAGTAGCTTGCCGGACTCTCCGAGAGGGACAGAGGAATTGAACCCAGCCACGTGCAAGGCAAACATCCTACCCACTGTGCTATCACTCCAGTGGCTAATAAGTTGGTGAAATGATGCTCTAAGTTAGTAACTGTGAAAGATGACAGTATTGGTTGCCTACTCACTAAACTTCCTTCTTTTGCTTCCTAGCATAAAATCCTAAATCTGTTCCCATGCTCCCTTGCCATGAGCTTCAAGGAGACAGAGCCCTCCTACCCAAGAGCCCCCTGTGCCTGTCGAGGAGTGATTGGTCTAGAGGTGTGCCTGTCTTCCAATGCCTGCCAATGGGAGCTCCCAGGACATCTGCTGGGCCGTTCTGAATATTATTTTGCTAACTCTTTGAAAAGCCCAGGACTAAAACCTCTCTTCCTAGCTCTGCAGATGATTGTGCTAGAGTTGGATCCTGAGAGTGGCTGTCCTTTTTATAACCACCACAGAACAAGTGATTGTCAAAGGTGACACTGAAAATTACTGAGAGGAAGAGTGAAAAGAGGTGAGACTCTTTGATGTCTCCGGCTGTTTGCTAAACCAGTTAGGAAGTTCCTGACCTCCTGTGAGGCGAGAAGGGTGAAGAGAAATTCAAGTGAGACCCACACTGTATGCACCGGAAGGAGCTAAGACATTGCAAGTGGTTTAAAATCAATCAGTTGCTTTAAATTAACCAATTAATCAAATTTAATTAATTAAATTAATTTTGGGGTCTGGGGCCATATTGTGCAGCGTCTGGGGGTTCCTTCTTTCTGGCTCTCTGCTCAGGGGTGACCCCTGGCAGTGCTTGAGAGACTATACTCGGTGCTGGAGGTGATTGTATGGGTTGTATGGATTGTATCTTGGGAATGGATAGGTAGTGCAGCAGTTAAGGCATTTGCCTTGCAAGCAGCCGATCAGGCTTTGATTCCTGACACATATATGGTCCTGGAGCCTTCCATGAGTGATCCCTGAATGAAGAGCCAGGAGTAAACTCTGAGCATCACCGGGTGTGACCCCAAAACCCAAATAAAAATTGAAGAAGACAATCATTTTATTCCCCTGTATCTCTCTGGCCTCCAGGTGGATTTTTAGAGAAATTAATTTTTATGCCTTAGTAGTAAATTTGGGCTGGAGTGATAACACAGTAGTAGAGCGTTTGCCTTTCATGCCGCTGACCCGTGTTCAATTCCTCCGCCCCTCTCGGAGAGCCCAGCAAGTTACCGAGAGTATCCCACCCATATGGCAGAGCCTGGCAAGCTGCCCATGGCATATTCGATATGCCAAAAACAGTAACAACAAGTCTCACAATGGAGATGTTACTGGTGCCCGCTTGAGCAAATCGATGAACAATGGGACGACAGTGCTGCAGTGCTAGACAATAGTAAATTTATCCATGCTAGGCATCAACTCGACTTATGGTAACAATTTTTCACTATCTACAAATATAAAACCATGGGGCTGTACAGTTGAAACTAGCGTAATGCTAAATACCAATGATTTTTTTTTTTTGTCTTTTTTAGGTCACACCTGGTGATGCTCAGATGTTACTTCTCCTGGCGCTCATGAATTACTTCTGGCAGGACTTGGGGATCGTATGATATGCTGGGGATTGAACCTGGCTGGGCCATGTGCAAGGCAAATGCCCTGTCCACTGTACTATCATCGTTCTGGCCCCAATACCAATTATGTTTCAATAAAAAAATAAATATAAGCTTATGGAAAGCAAAACCTTTCCCATCTTTACTTATCTATAACAGACACATCTCTTTTGCACTGTCCTTCACAGCTGCCCCAGTAAAAAATAATTAAAAGGATGCTTTGTGAACCTAGGAGCACCAGGCATGGTGCAGTAAATAGAGTTCTGCCATGAGAAAAAGAGGAACAAGTGAAACAATTAAGAAACAATCCCTTCCAGGGCTGGAGTGGCAGCACAGTGGGTAGGGCGTTTGCCTTGCATGCAGCGGACCCGGGTTCGAATCCCAGCATCCCATATGGTCCCCTGAGCACTGCCAGGAGTACTTCCTGAGTACAGAGCCAGGAGTAACTCCTGTGTATGGCCAGGTGTGACCCAAAAAACGAAAAAAAAAAAAAGAAATCAAAAAGAAAAAAGAAGAAACAATCCTTTCCTCTCTGCCTGAACCCAGAACACTGGAAGCTAGCCAGGTCATCGGAGGTGTTTTCTCTGCAAAGTTCCTTCAGCCTGAGCTAAAAGACATTGACATGGGAACATCCCACAGATTCCCAGGGGAGACTCCACCTGACATGCTTTCTCATTCCTCGAATGCACAAACAGAACTTGCAAGTGGAGTTGCCTTCCCAGGGCCAAGGTCCTGCATGCAGAGGACCCTAGTTTGATTCCCGACACCTACTACTGTCATCTGTGAGTTCTGCCAGCAACGGTCTCCGTGTGGCTCTAAGGAGCTCCCCAAACCAAAATAAATAAGAAAGAAAGTTATTATCTATGAAGGCAAAATTATTGCTCTGTGAGACTAACGCTAGCAATCACCTTTTCTTTATGAAAAAAGGGAGAGGCCGGAGAAAGTGCTGGCATTCAGGTGCTTCTCTTGCACCTGACCCCAAACCCTAATCACAGAGCCAAGGATAGTCCCTTGGCTAACCTTGGGATAGCCCCCAAACGAACCCCCAAACAAAACAATGTTGGTTTTCATTTAAATTTTACTAATTAATTCGCCGGTGTGTATTTGTGATACTGATTTTTCATTGGCTTTGGGATTGTACACATCAGTGCCCAGAGGTTACTCCTTTTTAAAAAAATTTTTGACTTTTTGAATCCGGTGATGCTCAGAGGTTACTCCTGGCTCTGCACTCAGGAATTACTCCTGGCGGTGTTTGGGGGGACCATATGGGATGCCGGGGATGGAATCTGATTCGGCCGCGTGCAAGGCAAATAGATCCCCTCCCCTCTGTACTATCGCTCTGGGCCCTCAGAGGTTACTCCTGATTCACTGTTTGGAGGTGGCTGGTGGGGTCCTCAGGGAACCAAGTGCTACCTGGGATTGAACTCAAGGCTCCTGGATGCGGAGCCATTTTCTCGGCTAGGCTTTCTTCTCTAATGGGAGTGTCATTCATTTAGTTGTGAGGGAGGGAACTCTCTAATGTGAAACACAGTTTAAAATTAAATTTTAATGATCTCACTTATCTGTGGTGTTTAGAATATTGGATGCGGAGGAGATGTGCTGTAGTAAAGGGAAGATGCCTAGATCACTTTTTTTTTTTTTGCTTTTTGGGTCACACCCGGTGAGGCTCAAGGGTTACTCCTGGCTCATGAACTCAGGAATTACTCCTGAGGGTGCTTGGGTGACCAAATGGGATGCTGGGAATCGAACCCGGGTCGGCTGCATGCAAGACAAACGCCCTACCTGCTGTGCTATCTTTCCAGCCTCTAGATCACTCTTTTTTTTTTTTTTTTTGCTTTTTTTTTGGGTCACACCTGGCGATGCACAGGGGTTACTCCTGGCTTTGCACTCAGGAATTACCCCTGGCCGTGCTCAGGGGACCATATGGGATGCTGGGATTTGAACCCGGATCGGCCGCGTGCAAGGCAAACGCCCTACCCGCTGTGCTATCTCTCCAGCCCCTCCCCTAGATCACTCTTGATCCCACTGTTTAGAGAGTAGAGAGACAGGGAAGAAAAGATATCAAGGAGGGGAGAAGAGAACAGGAAGTGCTGACAGGCGTCGGGGCTTCAGTTATGCTGGGGGTATGGCTAAGTGGTCTAGCCTTATACCCCAAACACAGATTCAACCACCTGAAAACATGAGATCTAAGCTGCAACTACTGGAACTTTGTAACGTGTCTGTCATGTTGACAGGAAGGGGTGGGACAGGGCTCGGGGGCGGGGAGGGAATCTGGGAACACTGGTGAAGGGATGACATGGCCGTGGAAAGGTTGGTGTTGAATTATTGTATGCTTAAAACTCAACTATCAACAACTTTGTAAATCACAGTTCTTTAATAAAAAAAGAAAATAAATATAATATTAAAATAAAAGCATGTTCATAATTCCCACCAAAATAAAAACCCAAATATTTATTTATTTATTTACTTACTTACTTATTTCTCCTCTTGGCTCAGGGCCAGTCGTGTTTGTTTACTTATTTATTTTAAACTAAATCACTGTGAGATTAGGGCTGGAGCGATAGTAGGGCATTTGTCTTGCATATGGCCAACCCGGGTTCGATTCTCAGCATCCCATATGGTCTCCCGAGCACCGACAGGAATCATTCCTAAGTGCAGAGCCAGGAGTAGCCCCTGAGCAATTCCGGGTGTGAACCCCCCAACTCCGCCACCAAAAAAAGCAAAAAAAAAAATCACTGTGAGATTACAGAGTCATAAGGTTGTTCATGACTGGCTTTCAGTCACACAATGTCCCCAAACCGATCCCTTTACCAGTGTACGTTTCCCACCACTGATATTCCCTGTTTCCCTCCAGCCACCCTCTGCACCTCCCTAACCCTAACCCTAACCCTAACCCTAACCCTAACCTTAACCCTAACCCTAACCCTAACCCTAACCCTAACCTTAACCCTAACCCTAACCCTAACCCTAACCCTAACCTTAACCCTAACCCTAACCCTAACACTAACCCTGACCCTGACCCTAACCCTAACCCTAACCCTAACCCTAACCCTAACCCTAACCCTAACCCTAACCCTAACCCTAACCCACCCTACCCTAAGCCGGCCTATGTGGCAGGCACTTTTCTCTTTTCTCTTTCTCTCTCTCCTTCCTTCTGGGCACTATGGTTTGCAATATAAATACTGAGAGGCTATCATGTACATGCCTTTACCTCCTTCCAGAACTCAGTTCTTGTCCCAGAGTGATCCTTCCCGACTCTCATTGTCTTACAGTTCCCTTCTCTGTCCCAACTACCCTCTCCCCTCACCCTTCTCCTCTCGGCACGCTTCCATCCGTGGACCAGTCCTCCAGGCCCTTGCTTTTGACTGTTTGTAGGTATTAGTCTCATATTACGCTTTTTTTTTGTATCCCGCAGATGAGTGCAATCATTCTATGTCTGTCTCTCTCCTTCAGTCTCATTTCACTCAGCATGATACTCTCCACCTCCGTCCACTTATACAACCCAAATATTTAATCACAGATAAACAAAACAAAACGCGATACATTAGCCCGGGCAAAACTGCCACAGTCCCAAGTAATAAACTGCTGGTGCAGAGGAGTGGCCTGCGAACACTCGGTGCCAGGGCAGGCAGTGAGGCGCAGAAACACGTCTCTCCTCCTGGCCTATATACAGGAAGGGCGAGAACGGGCAAGTGGACAGCGCAGGCGGTTGGAACTGGGGAAGAACTGCAAGTGGCACAGAGATCGAAATTTTGCAGTGTGGGAAATGCTCTGGAGTTGGGTGGGGGAAGGGCTGAATGACTGTAAATTCCTGAAGCATCAATGAATTAGAGACCGAGTGTGGGTGTGAATTTTCTAACAGATAAATGATTCACTAATAAACCTGCGGTATAAAATAAAAAGGAGCTTGGAGAAACTGAACCCATGGAAGGAGGAGAAAAATGAAAAAAAAAAAAAAGTCATTCTTAAAGAAATAGGAGAGGATCTTAGAGCCGTATAACAAAGAGAAGAAGATAGCTTTAAGAAAATCCAGAGATTGGGGCTGGAGCGATAGCACAGTGGGTAGGGTGTTTGCCTTGCACGCGGCCGACCCAGGTTTGATCCCCAGCATCCCGTATGGTCCCCTGAGCACCGCCAGGGGTAATTCCTGAGTGAAGAGCCAGGAGTAACCCCTGTGCATCTCTGAGTGTGACCCCCCCCCTTCCAAAAAATAAAGAAAATCCAGAGGACAATGGAAGAATCAACAACGACACTAGAAAAATTACAACTGGATGGTGGAAAGGAAAAGCTTAGTAGATCAGAGGTCATAATTAGGGAATCCAAGAACCACAGAACAAAACGGCAAATAATTGGACAGTAAGAGAGGCCATGTAAGAAAGTAGATGACCAATGGGGGCGAGGGGGGCTTTCAGCTAGATCACAGGAACTCCGCTAAGGACAGAGAAGGGTGGAGAATAGCACTCACAGGACAAAACACATTTCCAACTCCGAACTCTTTTCAGAAAGGCCTTTCAGGGGGGGATGAGTCCAATGCATAAAAGACAACAAACAAAACCCCCAATGAAAAGCAAAACAAAGACTCATTATCCTGATATTTCCAACACTGGGGACACACAGAGAACTCTAAAAGCTTTTGATGGGGGTGGTTTGAGGGCAAGACTGGAGAGGACAGGGGCTGCAAGCGAGACTGGCATCAGGCTTTGGAGGATAACAGAGACTTTTAGAGGACAAAAGAGCGAAGCCTTCACATTTCCCAGGGGACTTGCTTGCTTGGCCTTGTTTTTTGTTTTTTCTTTTTTTTGTGGGTTTTGGTGCCATACCCAGGGGTATTCAGGTTTTACTCCCGAGTCTGTGCTCAGGGATCATTCCTGGTGGGGCGCAGGGACACCGTTTGTGGTGCTGGGGACGGAAACAGGGTTGGTACAAGCAAGGCAAGCGCCTTAACCCCTGCACTATCTGCCCAGTCTTGAAATTACTTTGTGTTTTTGTTTGTTTGTTTGGGGGCCACCCCCCAGAGATGCTCAGGGCTTACTCCTCACTGTGCACTCAAGAGTTACTCCTGACGGTGCTCAGGGGACCATATGGGATGTCGGGGATGGCGAACCTGCATTGACCATGTGCAAAGCAAGGATCTGTGAGGTTGACAAGCCAGCGGAGCCGGAGAACTCCTGGGGCCGGAGGGGAAGCTCCCGTACCAGAGGCTCCTACGGCAGAACTGTCGAGGTGGGAACGGGAAGGATACTCTAGGCTGTGTAGGGCTGAGGGAAGAGGGCCCTGAATTCTTCAATTATCCAGCAGATTTGCTATAAAATTGAAACGAGAGGCATTTCACAGAGCTGCCAAGGATATGGAGCTATTTAGCTAGATGTTCAAAGACCATCAAGACGGTGTTTTACAAAAAGGACATTCTGCGCTCTCGTGAAAGCCAAGTCACTGGGAAAGACACATCACCATCCTGCCTGTCTCCAGAGTAGACTGGGTACAACCCTTTCAGGTCAAATTATGAAAGACTGAATGTTGTTTTAATAGGTATTTGATTTATTGAGAGAATGGTGGGAGGAGATGAACTGAAATTCTTTTTTTTTTTTCTTTTTGGGTCACACCCGGCAATGCTCAGGGGTTACTCCTGGCTTTGAACTCAGGAATTACTCCTCTCGGTGCTTGGGGGACCATATTGGATGCTGGGAATTGAAGCTGGGTCAGCCGCGTGCAAGGCAAACGCCCTACCCGCTATGCTATCTCTCCAGCCCCAGGAATTGAAATTCTTATAAGTAATTAAAATTCAGAAGCTCAGGGCTGGAGCAATAGCACAGCAGGTAGGGTGTTTGCCTTGCATGCACCAACCCGGGTTTGATTCCCAGCATCCCATATGGTCCCTTGAGCATTGCCAAAGGTAATTCCTGAGTGCAGAGCCAGGAGTAACCCCTGTGCATCACCAGGTGTGACCCAAAAAGCATAAAAAAAAAAATCAGAAGCTTAGAGTACTCAGAATACACATATCACTGGAAATAAGAAAGCCAAGTCAGGACCAGAGCAATAAAACAGCAGGTAGGGCGTTTGCCTTGCATGCAACGAACCTGGGTTCGATCCCCAGCATCTCATATGGTCCCTGAGCACTGCCAGGAGTAATTCCCGAGTCATGAGTTTCCCTGGATATCACCAGATGTGCCACCCCCAATGCCTGTCCCCCCCCAAAAAAAGGAAAAGAAAATACAAAATAAAGTTAGAAAATAGCTAAAAAAATACTGAATGGGTCACTTAGTGGATGATGAGGTAGGAAAGTGGGGAAAAAACTACTTGGGGCTGGAGAAAGAGTACAGGTGTATGATTCTGTTCTTGCATATAGCTGATACTGGTTTGAATCCGGCCATGGCATCTGGTACCTTGAGCACTGCCACTGGGTGTGGACCCTGAATTTAAAAAGAACATGAGGGCTGGAGCGATACCACAGGTGTTTGCCTTGGATGTGGCCGACCAGGTGTGAGCTCTGAGCCAAGAGTCAGGAGTAAACTCTGACCATCACCAGGCGTGACCCCCAAACAAAACAGAACTTTCCTTGTCTAAAAGTTGTTTGTATCTTGATTGTAAGATCCATGGGGCTGGAGTGATAGCACAGCGGGCAGGGCGTTTGCCTTGCACGTAGCTGAACCAGGTTCGATTCCCAGCATCCCATATGGTCTCCTGAGCACCGCCAGGAGTGATTCCTGAGTGCATGAGCCAGGAGTAACCCCTGTGCATCACCAGGTGTGACCCCAAAAGCAAAAAAACAAAAACAAAAACAAAAAAGAACATGGACTGCTGCTTTGAAAAATTAATTTTCACAGTATTGGATCTTTTTTTTTTCTTTTTGGGTTATACCCAGCGATGCTCAGGGGTCACTACTGGCTCGGCTCTGCACTCAGGAATTACCCCTGGCCATGCTCAGGGGACCATATGGGATGCTGGGAATTGAACCTGGGTCGGCCGTGTGCAAGGCAAATGCCCTACCCACTGTGCTATCACTCCAGCCCCAATATTGGATCTTTTATCCTTATTGTATTCAAATATAGACATGATTAAAAATAATGGGTAAAAATAATGGATTAAAATAGGTTGGGACCTTGGCCCAAAGGGCTTTGGGTTTAATAATGGATTAAAATAGGTTGGGACCTTGGCCCAAAGTGGATTTCTGGGTTTATTTCTGGTATAAGTTCCTCTGAGCACTGTCAAGGGTAGCCCTGGATCACTGTGTGAGGTGTAGTCCCTAGTATCATTGGATGTGGTTCCAAAGCAAACATATTTTCATAAGTCATTTTATGGAATACAAAAATCATACTTGAGGGGCTGGAGCGATAGCCCAGTGGGTAGGGTGTTTGCCTTGCACACAGCCAACCTGGGTTCGATTCCCGGCATCCCATATGGACTCCCAAGCACTGCCAGGAGTAATTTCTGAGTGCATGAGCCAGGAATAACCCCTGTGTATCACTGGGTATGACCCAAAAAGCAAAACAAACAAACAAACCAACTCAAAAATCATACTTGAAATTTTATAATGAGAACGAGGAAACTATATCAGTGCTCCATCTAATATAAGCAAATTTGTATTTACTCATGTGACAATATGGGGAAGAAAAGAAGACATGATTTGGAAAAGTCATTTTCTACTTCATGATTTGCTTTGTAAAATGTGAGTTTTAAAATTGTGATAATTAATTCATGAAGGGTTGAGATTTGATTTCTGCTTTCTGAGGATTATTAATATTTAAAGCCTGAGTCTGCATTTGAAGCATAAAGAACTTTATCAAATTAAAGAGTGGCAAATCTTTCCCCTTTGAAGAAAAACATTACAATTTGCATTCCAATTCCTTCCTTATCATTTTTAAAAGAGAACGTCAGCGCTGATTTTAGGCCTCATTATCTTTACTATCCCAGGAGTTTGCAAATGGAAATTAAACCCAAACAATTTATGTTGTCCTGATTACTTCTTTCTTGGGGCTATGTGCACGCAGATATTTTTCAATATTAAAATAGCAGCAACGGTCTTTCCCACCTGCAGTCTGGGCCCACCGTCAGCATCTTTCTTTTCTCCCTCGCTCCGCTCCTTCCTTCTCGATTCTTTCAGTTTGTTTGTAATATTGGCTGGATAGCAAGAAGATGCAGAAGAATAAAATACTGGGGCTGGATGGAGCTGGAGCGATAGCACAGCGGGTAGGGTGTTTACCTTGCACTCGGCCAACCTAAGTTCGATTCCCAGCATCCCATATGGTCCCCCGAGCACCACCAGGAGTCATTCCTGAGTGCAGAGCCAGGAATAACCCCTGAGCATTGCCAGGTGTGACCCAAAAAAGAAAAAAAAAATACTGAGGCTGGAGACAGCTACTCAGCCGGCTGAGTGCGTGCTTGGCATGTGGAACCCCAGGGTTCCATCCCAGGCACCACATGGTCCCCCCACACCTCCAGGAACCACCCCCAAAGAACAGAGCAAGGAGAAGCCCCTGGGCACAGAGGCTGTGCAGTCCCCAGCCACTGCCGGGTGGGGCCCCAAATCAAACAGAAGAACGAATTACAATCTTTCCTACGGAGAATGTTACAACCTGGAGCCATTTTACAGCCAGTTAAAAAAAGAAAAGGGAAAAACCGGACCGGCTAAGAGAGAGTCCAGTGGGCAGGGTGCTCGCCTTGCAGGTGGCAAGGGTGGGGGAAATGGCGGCCAGACCTTGCCAGACTCTGCCAGACCCCCCTGCTGGAGTAGCCAACAGCTGCCCCTGTTGGCATGACCAGCGGTCCCCAAAGTCACCTGCACACACGGAGAGGACAGTGAGAAGCCGGGGTGGGGGTGCCCAGAACCAAGAGTGATTCATCTCCCCCCAACAATACCCCTTTGGCAATATACTCTGGGGTTCTACCCTGGGGACCCCCAAAAACACAGCAGAAACGCCATCTGCACTCCTGTGTTCATTGCAGCACTATTCACCATGGCCAGAGTCTGGAAACAACCTGAGCGCCCGAGAACAGAGGAATGGATAAAGAAATCGGCACATCTACACAACGGAATACTATGCAGCTGTCAGGAAAAATGAAGTCATGGAATTTGCCTACAAAGGGATGGACATCGAGAGTAACATGCTGAGTGAAATGAGTCAGGAGAGGGACAGATACAAATACAGATACAAATGACTGCATTCATTTGTGGTATATTAAAAAATATATATATTTTATATATAGTATATATAGCATATATATAGTAATATATATATAGTAATATATATATATATATATATATTAGAAGACTAATGTCCATGGCCAAGGAAAAACAGGGCTTAGGAGGACTGCTAAGTGGTGGAAACTCACCACAAGTGTGTTTGGGGCTGAGGGTAGGTATCACTGTATCACTGTCATCCCGTTGCTCATTGATTTGCTCGAGCAGGCACCAGTAACGTCTCCATTGTGAGACTTGTTGTTACTGTTTTTGGCATATCGAATACACCACGGGTAGGTAAGATAAAAAAAAATAGAAACCAGTATAACAATAATAGCTGGGAATGAACATGCTGGACAAGATCTGAGGGTTACGTAGGTAAAGGGATATTCTTCTTCTTCTTCTTCTTTTTTTTTTTTTTTTGTCTTTTTTAGGCAATACCCAGCAATGCTCAGGGCTAACTCCTGAAATTTCTCAGAGGACCATAAGGGATGTCGGGGATTGAACCCTGGTCGGCCAAGGTACTGGCAACAAAAGTTCCTATGCAGGAGACATATGTTTTAGCAGTTTCTATTCACTCCTACCTCATCTATCTGGGATTTAAAAAAAAAAAATTCAGGGGGCTGGAGCAATAGTCCAGCATGTAAGGTGTTTGCCTTGCATGCAGCTGACCCAGGTTTTGTTTCTGGCATCCCATATGGTCCTTTGGGTATGTCAGAAGTCATTCCTGAGTTCAAAGCCGGGAGTAACCCCTGAATCACTCAGCAATATGCAATGAAATGAATCAGGAGGGAGACAGATACAACGACTGCATTCATTTGTAGTATATTAAAAATATATATATACATATATATATATATATATAGTAGAAGACTCTGTCTATATATATATATAGTAGAAGACTAATGTCCATGGCCAGAAAAAACAGGGGTTAGGAAGATTGGTCAGTGATGGGAACTCACTGGGTTTAGCCCCCAAAAAAACAAAAACTCAGGGCTATAAAGATAGTACAAGAGTTAAGGCACTTGAGTTGCACACGGCCCACACTGGTTTGATCCCTGATACCATGATGGTCCCCAGATCACCTTCAGTAGTAACCCCTGAGCACAGAATTGGGAGTAAACCTTGAGCACCGCCATGTATGATTCCCACAACCCTACCCCCCTCCAGCCCAGGGTCCACAGAGAGACAGATAGCAAGGGGAGAAGGCACTTGCCTTGCATGCTACCGACTCTGGCTTGATCTCCTGAGCACCCCCCCCCCCCCCGGCTCACCCTAGCACTGAATCAGCCTCTGAGCACTGCGAGGTGTGGCCTAAAAACATTAATTCCCAGCTACACTTAAAAAAAAAAAAGTATCAAAGGGATTGGAGCGAAAGCACAGCGGGTAGGGTGTTTGCCTTGCACGGGGTCGACCCGGGTTCGATTCCCAGCATCCCATATGATCCCCTGAGCACCACCAGGTGTAATTCCTGAGTTCATGAGCTAGGAGTAACCCCTGTGCATCGCCAGGTGTGACCCAAAAAGAAAAAAAAAGTATCAAGGGCCAGGCACCATCAGGTACCGTCCTACTGACCCTGGGCACTGTGGGTGCACCTGCGGCCACCGCGCTGCCATGTTGAAGAGTCGCACTGCAGGGCCCCGGCGCTCACCACTGCCCTACAGGGCCCCAGCCTCACCTCTCTATTGTACTGCATTCAACCCTCCAGCCTGGCTGGGGGAGTCTTGGCTGAGATCTCCCCAGCGCCCTCCCCAAGTGTATCAAGGCTAATTTAAGAGGCTAAACAATGATATTGAAAAAACTTGATGCAAACAAGATGAGATCATTGAGCCCCCCCCCTTTTTTTTTAGATGAGGAGAAAATGTTATCACCGCCCTTAATAGGCTACGAGGAGCTGAAAAAAAAAAAGGCGCCTTGGAAAATGCAGTGGTCCAGCGCCCCCTGGTGTCCAAACATCAGTTAGGTGACATCAGGAACTTCCTTTCGCAGTTTGCATCTAATCACAACTGGCTGCATTGAGCAGAATGCAGGTTTGGGGGAGCGGGGGGAGGGGGGGGCGGGAGGGGCAGAATGATAGGACATCGGGTAGGGCGCTTGCCTTGCAAACGGCTGACCCAGCTTTGGTCTCCAGCACCCCATGAGACGGCCAGGAGTGATCCCTGTGAGCAGAGGCAGGGGTAAGCCCTGAGCAATGCAGGAAGCGGCCTCAAAAATAAACGTCAAGGGGGGCTGGAGCGATAGCACAGCGGGTAGGGCCTTTGCCTTGCACGCGGCCGACCTGGGTTCGGTTCCCAGCATCCCATATGGTCCCCTGAGCACTGCCAGGAGTAATTCCTGAGTGCAGAGCCAGGAGGAACCCCAGTGCATCGTCGGGTGTGACCCCCCTCAAATAATAATAAAATAAACGACAAGGGGCTGGAGTGATAGCACAGCAGGGAGGGCATTTGCCTTGCACGCAGCCAACCAGGGTTCTACTCCCAACATCCCATCCCATCCCATCCCATATGTTCTCCCGAGCACCGCCAGGAGTAATTCCTGAGTGCAGAGCCAGGAGTAACCCTTGTGCATCACCGGGTGTGACCCAAAAAGCAAATAAATAAATAAATAAATAAATAAAGGGCAGCACAATGCAGGCTTGGGGGTGGGGAGATAGTGCAGCGGGCAGGGCACTTGCCTTCATGCAGCTGACACCCCGTATGGTCCCTAAGCTCTGTCAAGAGTTATCCCTGAGTGCAGAGCCAGGAGCATCGCCAAAATCATAGTTAGTCATAAAGTGGTGGATTAACTGGCCACAGTGATATGATAGACTCAGTGGTCACGTACATGCTTTGCATGTGTGAGAATCGGGGTCAATCCCTGGCACTATAAAAAAGGATTTAATTTAAAATTTAAAGTGGATTAATTCTTAGGATCAGGAAGTAGGTCTTTGTTTTTTGTTCTTTTCCTGCTGTGCCAGGTATCGAACCCAGGGCCTCATATGCAAATCAAATGCTCTATGCTCAATCTCTGGCCTCCATATGGTCCCTAGAGAGGCCACCGAGAGTGATCCCTGAGTGCGGAGCCAGAACTAAGTCCTGAGCGTCACCGGGGGTGGCCCCCCAACAAGAAACTAACCAAGACTGGTTCATCTCTCAAATTTCCCGCTGCGTGTCTGTATTGTCTGTATTCCGTGCTACTGAGCAGAGCACTGGAAGACGAGCACATTCCATGGTTGGAGAGAGAAAACACCAAGGAGAATAGTATTTAGGGTGTTTTGTTTCTTTTGGCTTTGGGGGTGACACCCGGTGATGCCCAGGGGTCACTCCTGGCTCTGCACTCAGGCATTACTCCTGGTGGTGCTCAGGGGGCTATATGGGATGCCGGGGATCGAACCCGGGTCGGCCGCGTGAAGGGAAACAAACGACCTGCTGTGCTCTGGCTGTGGCCCCAGGCGAGCAGCACTGAAGGCGGTTTCCATCCGTGCACATCTCCCTTCCCTTCAGTGCTGCTGCTGCTGCCGTGAGCAGGGTCTAAGCACCACCTG